>NC_134887.1:35038678-35073678 GCF_041734735.1 Babylonia areolata | reverse complement strand
AATCAACTGAGATTTTTTTTCGATTATTTGTAGATATAATTAAATCTCTTCTTATTCGTTAGAGAAAGAATGGATATCATATCAAAGCATGACACATGTTTACTTGCAGCTAATCTATATTTGATCCTCTGCACAAACAACGTACGGACCCGACCGCAATTTTTCGCTGGAAACTGCATGCCCACCCTATTATTCCCATTCTCCCGTCGTAACCCTCGCAGGGCCTCATAGTCCAACGGCCGCGAAGCGGCGCTCTGCTGCGGAAACACTGGTCTTGGTTTGCCACGACGCTTCACCGAGGCAGACCGTCAGTTGGCCCCCCGATGTTGCAGACGACAAAGTTACGTTCTTCGAAGTCAGTTTTCGCAGCGAGAAGAAAAGACGACGCAACAACATAAAGGAGTAACGAGAAAAGGACAAGTGCTCAGTGACTTCCCCTTGTATTGTTTTGGTATTTCGTTGGTTGTGTAGAGCCCACTGTACGGTTGATTTTTTTTTTTTTTTTTTTTTTTTTCGAAGACGGAGTTCAGCCAATCATCATACCATGTCATTTACACAGGGCCCAAAACCCGACTCGGTGACTGGGATCTGGCTCACAGTGATGATATCGACAACTTGGAATAGGCTGCAGGAATCTGAGACCGAATGGAAGAAGTGACTGTTGCTGCCGAGCTCTGTGTTGATATCAGGTACGACTGATTTTCTTAGTACTGTGTGCTTGCTCAAAACTTCGATGTATTGTTTGTCAGATGTGGGTTCTTCAGTTTGTGCTAGAGAGCACTTGTGGCATCTTTTGATCATGACTACAATGTATGATTTAGTTTACAGACCCGTGGTTTAAGGGTCTTACATTTCTATATAACTTGTTGTACGTGGTCGATTCTTGACCAGAATGCCATCGTGATTCAAAGGGATTCTCGTTTTTGGCTAAATTGTTGGAACGTTCAGGGAGCTCTCACAGTCGTTTTTATCACAAAATATCAGGTACAACACTTCTCATCACTTCTTTGTATTGCTTTTCCCCTCATCGCAATATTAAACTGTAAAGAATGAAGTGCACAGACCACACAGTATCATTAACAGAAGTGTGACTGTCTCTCTGACGATAACGATTAACCTCGACACCTAACTCACGAAGGTGATCATGGTTGAAGGGATCGAAAGCAGGGGTGGGTAACCTATTTATTTAGCACTACATAAGTTTACACAATCAGAATGACAATAAAGGGCGACAGCAAGAATTCATGTCTAATTTTATGTTGGACCTCTGCTGATTTGAACTAACAACCCTCTGAATGCAGAAGATTAAAAATTAAAAGCTCTTCCAACAGTTTGAGCATGACCTGTCCTACTTCTGTTGTGATACACATTTAGCCTAATGACTGAAACACCATTTGTGGTGGTGATCTGTTACATGGTGTCAGTGGTCACAGTATTGCACAGTTAAGTAGAGTCAGATTATACAATTACAAAGCTGAAGCTGTAAAGATCAAAATAAGAAAAAAAAGAACAGAAACAAAACGAAACAACAAAACAACAACAACAAAGAAAGAGTGAAAAGAAGTATGACAATGTTTAATCTCACTTATGCAATGAATGATACTTCACTTGATTTTCAATAGCTGTAATATATTCAGTACTTTTTTTTCTCTCATCAGCTCAGTTGCTCTATGGGCATATGTGTGTGTGTGTGTGTGTGTGTGTGTGTGTGTGTGTGTCTGTGCGCAGACAAAATGAAAAATGCGTTATATGCCATAGATGGAGTGGGGAGTTTGTGAACATGGATGCTTGTGTTAGTTGTGATATTGTGTGAGGTTGTGTGTAATAATAATAAATAATAATGATAGTATTTATATAGCGCTCAATCTTGTGCAGAGACAAATCTAAGCGCTTTTACACCAGTCATTCACACACATGCATAACTCTAAAACTGAAGAAACTGAAGACAAGGAAGAGGTAGGGGAGGGAGGCTATCTTGTGAAGAGGTGGGTTTTAAGGCCAGACTTGAAAGAGCTGAGTGCGGAGACCTGACGAAGTGAAAAAGGAAGTTCATTCCAAATGCAAGGTCCAGAGAAAGAGAAATAATGGCGTCCAGCAGTGAAGTGTTTGAATCTGGATATGCATAAAGAGAGTGGATCCAAAGTCAATCGTAGAGAACGAGATGGAGTGTAGAGGTGAAGGCAGCCACAAAGATAGGAAGGGGCAGATTTGTGAATACATTTTTAACATAGAGTGCTGATCTTATACTTTATTCTGTGTGAGACAGGGAGCCAATGGAGATGTTGCAAAATAGGAGTGATGTGCTCAGATCTTTTCTTTCTGAGGACAAGTCGGGCAGCAGAGTTTTGTATGCGCTGAAGGGACTGAATGGATGAAGCAGGTAAACCAGACAATAGGGAGCTACAGTAGTCAAGGCGATAGAGAATGAGAGAAATGACAAGTCTAGATGTTGTGTCGGTGGACAGATATATTTCCGAATAGAACTGATGCATCACAATTAGTAGCAGGATTGGCATGTCTGACTGATAAATTTTTGCATGGACAGTGTGTTGTCAAGGACAACGCCGAGGTTCCAGACTGAGCTGGAAAGAGGGATGGATGTACTGCCAAGTTTGATTTTGTCAGCTGTGATGGAAGAGAGTTTTTGTTTAGTTCCTATGATCATTGCTTCGGTTTTGTCTGCGTTCAATTGTAACTTATTAATTGGAGTCATCCAGTTTTGAATGTCCAGGAAGCATTCAGATTTTCAGGTGTATCACTCTTCTGAAGTTGAGTGTCATCAGCACAGGAATGGTGACTAATATTGTAGTGGTTGATAATTTCAGCTTGTGGATACTGAGTGGGTTTTGTGTGTGTGTGTGTACTGTGTACATGTGGAAAATACATGACATTCATAATAATAGGAATAGTATTCATGACTGAGTAGTGAAAGATAGTTTGAATAATCTCGAATTGAAATTATTCTAAAATCGTCAGAAGACTACCAATAAAAATCTCCTGTTGTCCAGTTAGTGTGTGCTGCTCTTTTGTGTGTATGTGTGTGTTTGCGTGTCACTATGTGTCTCAAGCAGTCACTTTGTTCCCATGTGTGCCTCACTGTGGATACATCATTACATGTCTGTTTTCACAAGTCAAGGCATACTACTGGTTGTTACTGTTAGTTGAACTATTATTTCACAATTTACCTAAATTGGTATTCTTATGAGATGAGGAAATGGTAATAAAACTAAAAAAATTATGGGCATGTGCTTGTGCTGACACATACATGTATGACAATGTTTAATGTATGCATGTATGCATTTAGATTGTAAATGTTATTGTAAATGAAATACATTACATATTAGATCTTGAGACACTCATTGACAAAAAAATATATATTATATATATATATATATATATATATACCACAGGCACAAACACGCACACACACACACACACAGAGGTCAGTAACACATTGAAACACCTTGTTCAGCATATATATATATTATATATATATATATATATATATATATATATACATACTATATATGATGGTATATGTGAAGTCTAAAAGAAAACAAAACCTATCGATAGAAATCCTGCTTCAGCTAAACAATGAAAAACAATCCCCTGGTGTGTGGGCAAATATCATTTTAGCGACATCAGACCAACTGTTCTCGGTGGGCTGCTGCCACCGACGCAAAACTGACAGAATGAGCCTCAGGCGTGATTGGAGATTTCGCGGCATTAGTCTAGTTTGTTATCTAGATCTGGTGACAGTTGGGTTTTTCATTGACACCCACCTCAGGTTTTCATGGACACCCACCTCAGGTGATAATTGTAGCTGACAAAGATTTAATCATCCCAGAACAGTGGAGGGGGAGTGTCAGTGTTTTAGGGATGGCTTGGGGGGAGGGGGGGGTTGTAGAAGAACAAATTGATGTTAAGATGGGTAGTGATGCTGCCAATTTTTATGTTGGGTATGCCCAGTGCTGGTTGTCTGTGGTTGGAACTTACAGCAGTTACAATGCAACACAGTGCATGGCTGAAGGAGTTTGCTAAACTGTGTTTGTATGGGTTAATGTTAGTGAAAACTGAAAGGACACAGAAATTTATGCAAAATCATTATATAACCTGTAGTCTGTTGGATTCCTGTATTGTGATTATTGCTGGTTTTTACTTGTATTACTAGTAGTAATATTTCCTTAAAAAGATAATCACATGCACAGTCAATTAATGGTGTATAATTACCTGTTATAAGTTCACTGGGATGATAATACAAAAAATAAAAATTAAAAAAAAAAATTAAAAAGCAATCTGAATTTAAATAGTAATTTGTAGCCATAATATTTTGTGGATGAATGTGATGCTCTCCTGTCTAACCACACTCACCTTTTGTCTGCTATTACTCAGATTTATTTAAAGTCGTACAAACCTAAAAACACCCCCCATGCACATACACATTGTATGACGCACGCACTCACACGCTGGCACACATGCACACGCACACACACACCACACACACACACACACACCACACACACACACACACACACACACACACACACACACAATGTGTGTGCACTCACAACCCCCACGCCCCTCCCCACACACACCCACCCCCACCCCCCCACACAGACAGATCCACCACACACATACACACAGTGACATTTGATATATATATATATATATATATATATATATATATATATATATATATATTTGATAAACATTTGACACATACATACTTTCTATCACTCTCTGTTCATCTGTTTGTTGATCTGTGACTGTCACAGGTATTTGAATAATGAAATATCTTGCATTCACAGATACATACACACAGAATGTATTCAGACATGTAATTTTTACATGTTACACAGTGATACACAGGCCACACACTCGCACATTATTGTTATTTTTTTATGGTAACTACTTGCACACACAATCACTTACTTAAAGATTTATAAAAATGAATTTATAAGTGACATTGCTGTGCTCTGTGTGTGTATATATATATATATATATATATATATATATATAGATAGATAGATAGATAGATAGATATATTCTACTTCTTCTGTCATCTTTAGACGCATGCATTCCTTCATGGGTGGTATCTGTTCTCCCCCTCCTAACACACACACACACACACACACACACACACACACACACACACACACACATTAATTCATACATGCACATACTGAAGGATATTTGTTGATAATTTCTAAACACAAAGACATTTACAGTGAATGCATAAAATTGATTAATATTTAATTGTATAAATTTGATATTTCAGCTGAAAACTGGAAAACCTAACACTAGAGACTGAGGATACAGTTGAACAAGCATCTGATCATCATTGACCTTGTGGAGTGAAACTGTTGAAGCCCACTTGATCTCTAATCCTTTGCCATCACAGTCTTTTTCAACCCTCTTTTCAAAACCAGATCTTGGCCCTCAAAGCACTGGAAAAAGATTGATGTAAGCCAACGAACTACTGATACTTAAAAAGATCTCGGCATTATTTGTGATAGGTTAATTTTGCTCAGTTTTGCTCTCCGCCCCTGTAAAAGAAAGCTTGAGGCTTATTACCGCCATGAGTCTGTGCCGGCCCTCCACACGGCGGAAGTTCCTCCTGCTGTTCTTGCTGCTGGTGGTGGTGTATGGCGCCATGTACTTCTCCACACCATGCGAGCACAAGTCCAAGTACGTGATGGTGCCCAAGGAGAAGAGCCGTTATGTCTTTGACCGCCAGCGGCACCGCGCCATCCCCTACGGGGACGACATGGACATCATCTTCGTGGGCGGGATGCCCCGCAGCGGGACCACCCTGATGCGGGTGATGCTGGACGCCCACCCGGACGTGCGCTGCGGGGAGGAGACGCGGGTCATCCCCCGCATCCTGGGCATGCGCACGCAGTGGGAGAAGTCCAACATGGAGAAGAAGCGCCTGGAGGCCGCGGGGGTGACCTCGGAGGTGCTGGACTCGGCGGTGCGTGCCTTCATCCTGGAGGTGGTGGCCAAGCACGGGGAGGCGGCGCCCCGCCTGTGCAACAAGGACCCCTTCACGCTCAAGTCGGCCATCTACCTCTCGCAGCAGTTCCCCTTCTCCAAGTTCATCCTGATGATCAGGGACGGGCGGGCCGTGGTACACTCCATCATCACCCGCAAGGTCACCATCTCCGGGTTTGACCTGAAGAGCTACCGCAGCTGTCTGGAGAAGTGGAACATGGCCATGGAGAACATGTACTACCAGTGCCTGCGGGTGGGGCCGGGGAGGTGCATGCCCGTCTACTATGAGCAGCTGGCCCTGCATCCACGGGAGTGGATGGTGAAGATCATCCAGTTCCTGGACCTGCCCTGGAATGACACGGTGCTGCACCACGAGGACTTCATCGGCAACCAGATATCCCTTTCCAAGTGAGTTTGGGTCTTTTTTTTTAGGTTGGTTGGTTGGTTTGGTGTTTGGGGGAGAGGGTGGGGGGGGGGGGGGGGGTTATTATTTGTGAAGTTTTTTGTGTGTGTTTTGGGGTGTCAGGCTTTATAAAATGAAATAAAAAGTATAAGAAAAAAAAAACGAGAAAATTATTATCTAGTGGGGTGGTGGGATGTGCAGATGATTGATTTTGTTTAATATTACACATTTTGTGTACAGTATATTACTATACATACATGTTTTTATCTTCAGTTTAACGTCTATTCACTATAAGTGTTTTTAGACGGAAAGGAGTAAAGAAGTGGATAAAGGAAAGGGAATGCATGTGAATATTAGTGTTAAAAAAAAAAAAAAAAAATAAAAAAAAAAAAAAATTCATGTTATGTAACAGAGGAAAAGTATATTATAAGAAAAAGGTCTAAAGAGATTGTGGTGTGTATTGAATGAGGTGTCATGGGAAGGAGAATATGTATATGCATATCAACAAGTATTAACCTATAACAATGTAAATATAAATAACAACATTAATTATAACACATCAAAGGAGGATACCAACTGGACTGGAGTTTAAAATTTCCGAAAACATTCTAAGCAATGAATAATCATTCAAAATCTTTTCAGTGGCTAATGAAATATTGGAAGAAAAGTCATCAACTACATCTTTAGGAATTAACGGTCTTATGCTCGGACAATGAATGAGTAGATGACTTACAGTTATTTGCTTACCGCATATACATTTTATATTTTTAGAAAATTTTGTACGAAAGGCATTTAAACGAATTCTATACATTAGACTTGTAATTTGTCTTGAATGTGCTGCTGGTGTCAAATTTAGAAAATGTTTGGGATTAGCTGCATTCTTTGTGTTTACACAACATTGGTAATATTGATTATTTGAATCTATAAGTAATTTCTTAAATCGATTTCTAGAGACATTTTCTATACAACTAATGTATTCATGTAGATCTAACTGGATGTCAAGTTGTATTGCGCCTTCGAAATTACGTGCTGCTCTTCTAGCTGCTTGGTCTACCCACTCATTTGAAGATATTCCACAGTGCGAAGGTACCCAACAGAAAGTTAATTTAATGCCCTGTTTTGTCAGTTGGTGAATAATATGTTTTATTTCCATTGTCATCTCTATTCGCTTCTTTGAATTTGGAGATTCTATAGCTTTTAATACTGACTTCGAGTCTACACATAATAGAATTTCACTGACAGTTTTCGGAATGTCTGAAATATAATTTAAGGCCATAAGTATGGCTATAAGTTCAGCTGTGAAAATGGAATATTGTCTACCAATATAGTATAATTTTTCTAATCTAAATGAAGGAATTACAAAAGCCGCTCCTGAATTACCATCTTCTAGAACAGATCCGTCTGTGTATATTTTTAGATAATTAGAATATTGATTTTCTATATGGGAGAGCACTTCAGGTTTTAATAAAAATGGTGACTGGTTCTTGGATAAATCTGTATAATCCATGTCAAAGGTAGCTTTACACTGCTCCCATTCAGGGACTGGTGAAAAAGTAGGTATTTTTGCAATTTGCTTGTCTCTTGATTCCGTAGCACTAATGATATCTGATGCAAATGTATTGATGGATGTCATAGACTGTATCGTCTTAGCTCGTTTAGCAAAATCTTTTTGTGAACTTAAATTAACTTCTTCTTTTGAAAAGGTTTCATATGCTAAAGATTTGATAACGAATTTCGCGGCTGAAGCTTTCCTTTGTTCATCAAGAGATAAAACACCTGCTTCTCTGTAGGTCCCTAAATTTGATGTAAGAATGGGCACACCTAGAGCAAGTTTATAAGCCTTACAATCGATGCTTTGCAGCTTCTTTAACAAATGCAGTGGAGCACTGAAAAAATACCTCTTGAGCGTATGTCAAGCGTGAACGTACGAGAGAGGTTGCGAGAGATATCAACGCTTTGGTATCTTGCCCCCAGTGCTGTTTACAAATTATTTTAAGGAAATTTAGACCTTTTCTTGCTTTGTTTAGTATATAGTCAATATGATAATTCCACGAAAGCTTTGAAGAAATATAAACTCCCAAAAATTTAACATATTGTGTATATCTGATTATAGAACCATTTATTGTAAACACAGGGAGCTTTTCTGGGTCTGATCCTGTGTTAAATAGCATCATATTTGTTTTTTCTAAGGACAATGATAAGCCATTTCCCGTCATAAAGTTGCTGATTTTATCAAGTTCCCGCTGGTATATTTTCTTTATGTAATTCAGTGTCCTAGTAGGCGTTTTATTTTTCATTGTCACCTTCATCCATAAACAAATGTCATCAGCAAATTGAACCAAGACTGTATCTTTAGCTAGCTTGTTAGGTAGATCTGCTAATAATATATTGAATAAAATTGGCGAAATTACTGATCCTTGTGGTAACCCCATATGTAATTGTCTGGGGTTTGAGTAGGTGTTTCCTATTCTTACTTGTATAAATCTATCTGATAAGAAACTTCTGATATAATCATACATGTTGCCTGTGATACCGATATTTTTCAGTTTATATAAAAGTCGAGCGTGCCACACTTGGTCGTATGCTTTTTTCACATCAAAAAAAGTCGCTAGTACGTTTTTTCGCCTTGCAAACTGTTGCTTTACCTGTGTAGTCAGTTTGACTAGATGTTCTGTGGAGGATCTACCTTTTCTGAAGCCAGCTTGGTTTACAGGAATTACACTATGCTTCTCACAATAATGAACAAGTCTTTTTAGAACAATTTTTTCCATTAGTTTGCATACATGCGATGTTAAGGCAATTGGTCGATAACTGTTTTTATCTGTTCTGCGTTTGCCCTGTTTGTGTATTGGGACAACAATTGATTGTTTCCATACAAGAGGAATGTCACCATCAGACCAACATTTCTTTAAAATTAAGTGTAAGAAATCAGTCAAATTTCCAGGCAAATGTCTCAACATTTCGTTTGAAATTCCGTCTAAACCAACTGCTGTTTTTTTGCTGCTGAGATTTGAGAGACATTCCTTTATTTCATCTGGTGTTATTTCACTATTTATATATAGGTGATTTACGCTCTCTGAACCTTGGTATATTTCATTTTTCTCTTGGCTTTCTCTGAACTTTCTATTTTCTTCTGACAAACCAGTGATTCTACTGTGATTACCAAACATGTCAGCAAAAACTTCTGCCTTTTCAATATTTGAAGGTAGATCTGTATGGTCCAGTTTAATTGGGCATTGTGGTAAATATATTCCATTTTTCATTGATTTTAGTTTTTCCCATACCTTTTGCATATCTTTGTGATTGAAAACTTCATTTGTGCAGAAAGACGACCAGTACTGCCTTTTCGCTTGTGCGTTAACACTATTTGCTTTATTTTTAGCCTTTTTCATCTCTAAATGATTTGGGATGGATTGTACTTTTAAGTATATTTTGAATTTTGACTTCTTTTCTTTCTTTGCTGCTTCACAAGCCTCATTCCACCAGATATTACCAGAGTGCTTATGATCGTTAACCGATTTGTACTTGGGTATAGATTCATTTGCAGCGGTGATGACTACATTTGTAAATGTCGAATATAAACTGTTGATGTCTGTATCGTTTATGTTGCAAATTTGAAACGATGAAAGTAAACTTGTGAATTTATCCCAGTTCGCATGTCGGTAATTATATTTTGGGATCTTATCCTCGTTTGGATCTATTGACTGAGGCATTTTAGATTCAAGTCTTATTATAATAGGCAAATGATCACTATTAAGAGTGTCATCCAGTGTATTCCAGTCACATATTGGTGCCAGATCTGGTGAGATTAAAGTGAGATCTATGGCAGTTGCTCTATGACTTGGATTGTCTGGTATCCGTGTTATTCTGCCATCGTTAAGTAGGTATAAAGAAGTATCTACAATGTTTTCAATAAAACGATTGCTAGTGATCGACTGGCAGTCTTTCTCCCAAAATGGCGAGTGTGCATTGAAGTCTCCCGTGATGAGAACTTTTTTGTCCTGGTCTGTCCGTAATGTTCGAATCCACTCTGTATTAAAGTCATTTGGACCCTGAGGTAGGTATACAGAAATGACAGTTAAGAGTGAAGAATTATACTGGACTTTTACAGCACAAGAATGAATATTTGGTATATCTGGTGGAACGGGGCTGGGGCATGGAGTGTACTTGACCCCTTCTCGAATGTATATAGCTGTGCTGATTTTCTCATTGGTATCCACCTTCTGATGTAATGGCGGAAAGTAATAGTGATCAAATTTAGGAAGTTTATCTCGCTTTACATTTAGAGATTGAAGGGCTAGCAACTGGTAATTATGATTCGCCAGATGCTGCACTAAGTGATCACAGTTTGTACCAATAGATCGACAGTTCCACTGAAACACATAGCATGTATAGCATGTGTGTGTGTGACAGTTTCACACAAAACTAGTACAAAAAGATCATCTGCAGATGTGTTTCTCACCAAAAAAACCAGAACAAAAAACAAAAACAAAAAAACTGACTGTGTAAACACAGTGCATCTGGGAAATTTTTGACACATTGTATAGAAGTATATATATATAACTGTGTAGGCATTGTATTATATCATTTTATATATAAATATATATATATATATGACATATATACTTGTGCCAGATTCAGATTGGTTAATAAACAAAGAATGTGAACAGAAATGCTGACGTGGAGTAATGATCCATTAGATGTATGTGACAGATTCACATTTGTGTGTGTGTGGGTGTGTTGCCAGACACTGATTTATGTGCATACTTTGGTTGCGACAGATTCTCACACACACACACACACACATACACACACACACACACACACACACACACACACACACACACACACACACACACACACACACATATGTAATGCTTTAAAAAACAGAAAGTGTCTGCAAAAGTTTTGACACTGATTCATGTGTGTGCAAAGTTCTGTAAAACTACTTGTTACAAGGCATGTGCATAAATATAGTTGTCATCTTCATTTTTATGTCTTTTCACTTTGTGAATTTCGAGAAGAAAAAAAGAGAAAAGGATGGGGATGAGGGTTGTCAGAGAGTAAATTCCTGTATGCCAGTGTGTGTGTGTGTGTGTGTGTGTTTGTGTATATGTAATAGGGGGGTGGGGGGATATTACAAAAATGTTAATAGGAAAATATTTCAGTGTGTGTGCGTGTGCGCGCGCGCGCGCGCGTGTGTGTGTGTGTCCGTCCGCATTGCGACATGATGAACATCTGTGAGTTTGTGCATGTGCGCATGCATAGTCTACATGTGTCTGGGATTACCGTTAACATTTCTCCCCTGAGGAATTTATCCATGCAAAATTTGGCCAAGCAGAGCAAACCGATAGGCCTAGTTTGCATCAGTTTGACATGGTACAATATATGTATCACCAAACATGGAGTATATTACAAACTCCTCCTTTTGGTGTCGCAGTGCTTACAAAGAAGCTGTTTTGTGGGCAGTAAGTCAGGGAATGTTCAGGTGTTGGTAGAAGAACATACCACACGAATCAGTGTCACTTCTGAATTATCAGACTCAAACACACACACACACATACACACAGTGACACACACAAACACTGTTCACACACACACACACACACACACACACGCACACGTGCGCGCGCGCACACACACTGTTCAGGTTTTCAATCAGGACTGTTTCCCATGCGCAGCTGAACACCACTCTATACTGCTGTGGTTTGTAGAGGTCTTATTTATTGAAGAAAAACTCAGAAAAATACCACTCGCTGTGGCAAAATGGTTAGCATCACGAATGGATAGCTGGGTGGACATGAGTTCGATTCCCAGCGGAGGTGGGTTTTTCAGCCCGCAGCCAGCTCTTACCCAGAACTGAGTGTGCTGCTAGCTGAAATGGGAAGACAGGGACTACACAGTCGAGTGTCATCCACTTCACGGATGCATCTTTGGGTGTGTTGCTCAAATTTCCTGATCAACAATAGAAGTATCTGTCAAGTAGATTAGAAGCACACACGTATTCATTTATCTGTCTTTTCATACAATTGTGTGTGTGTGTGTGTGTGTGTGTGTGTGTGTGTCACTGACATAATCTGAGATCGGCAGACTGACAGTTGTATATATTTGTAAGTGTAACATGTTCTAACTAGTGCAATGTTTGTTTGAATAGGAATGACATGTTTGAATGAAACTGAAAGTTTTTTTTAACACGAAGTGATTGAAAATTGCAGTCGATATTAAATGTGGTTACAGTTATGGTATTGTGTGATTGCTCAATCTTATTGAAGTTTTTCAAAGATTATTAAAAGCAAACAGAAAAAAAGTAATTATCCTTACCAAGTCTTTTCAGTTGCATACGGTGAACTCACAGCTGTCAGCCATGCAAATTTGTAAACTGTTAATTAGAGTCCTTTCTTATCAGTTATCTGCATGTAGCTATGTCTGTGCTTGTTTCCTAAACTTTAGCCTGTCTTAGTGTCTATATATATATTCTATATGTGTATGTGTGTGTGTGTGTATATATATATATATATATATATATATATATATGCGTGTGTGTTTTTTATGTTTATTTAGGATTAGATTACCTTTGTGCAGTGATCCAGGGCTCTGTCTCTATCTCTTGCCCTCTCTCTCTCTCCATCCCCCCCTCTCTCTCTCTCTCTCTCTCCCTCTCCCACCCTCCCTCCCTCCCTCTCTCCCTCTCTCTTGCTCTCCCTCTCTCTGTGTCTCTGTGTTCGTTATACACATGTACCTCCTCATCATTCTTCTGACTTTCCGTACATACTATATGTGTCACCCCCCCACACACACACACACACCTTCCGCCCCCTCCCTTCCACCCACCCCAACCCACTGTTCCTTGACCACAGAACGGAGAAATCCACGGACCAGGTGATCAAGCCGGTCAATGTGGAGGCCCTGTCCAAGTGGGTGGGCAACATCCCCGAGGACGTGGTGCGGGACATGCACCACATCGCCCCCATGCTGATGACCCTGGGCTACGACCCCCACTCCAACCCGCCCAACTATGGCAAGCCCGACCCCCAGGTGGCCGACAACACCCTGCACATCAAGGCCAACGCAGACTTCTGGAAGCAGAAGGAGCGGGACATTTTTGACCAACTGGATGCCCGCTACCCGTCCAAGAGGGTTGGTGGGGGAGGGGGAGAGGGTCCAGGGTCGTTGGTGTATGACGCTCAGCGGGCGCCGGAGTTTAGGAGCGGCGGCAGAAACGGTGCCGGTGCAGAGATGGCAGCGGACAAGGCTGCGGAGGACAGACGAAGCGGTGCCAACGATACGTTGCACCCTAGATGATCGGCTGCCCCGCTTTTTTTTTTTTTTTTTTTTTAAAGGTTGTTACTGTACTTCTTTTTGATGCATCCACTTACTTTGGTGTTCCAGAGGTTAGAATTTCCAAAAAGCCTTGTGTCTTACTCATGGTGACTAATGTGTGTGTGTGTGTTTTTGACCAGTGTATACATGTGTGTTTACTTTGTGCCTGACCTGAAAAGTGTGCAAGAGGATTCTGGCGCACCTGGGAAACAGTACTATGTGTTTGCATTGTTTTATTGAGTGCAAATTTGTGAGTGGGTGACCAACTGACGGTTGCGACTTGAAGCAAATATGGAGAACAAAAACATTATTTATTATGTTGCATGTGCACGCTATTGTTCTTTTTTTTTTTTTTCTTTTTTTTTTTTTAGGATTTAGACTAATTAGAGGGAGTGCTCACCTTTTTCGTACAATCAAAACAAGCGCAATGATTTGGATCAGATGTCCCAGCTTGACTAAACAAATGAAATCAGTCATTTGATTTTGTCAACGTTTTTTTGTTTGTTTTTTTTTTGTTTTGATTTTATTCACAACACTTGTGTTTTTTATGATGGATGTTTTTCATTTTGTAACAATGTATAATGGCCAAATTAATTGCCCATCCTTGGGTGGTTGTGTACCAATGTTTAGTGCGGTCTTTATTTCTGTATTTTAAAAAAAAAACATGTTTGATTGAAACGTTACCAGAATTCCTGGATGTTTGTCCTGAACAATATACATGTGACAACCACAGAACAAGAGATTCCAGAACTTGTGCTGGGATTAGGGCTCTGGAATTTTCACAAGAACCACAAACCCAGAATGACTCATAAAGACTGGTGTCATCACCATAATCATGGCTGTACTCACGTTTAGTATACTGGTTGGTGCAGTATCCAAAGATCTCTCTGATTTACTTAAGTCTGTCAGCCAAATTTTTTTACGTGGCTGAAAATAAGATCTTGAAAGTTACAACTGTATGTCAGTCACATACATGAATACAATTTTTTTTTTTTTTTTATCACATGTTTATGTTTAACCACAGTCAACTAACTTTGCAAGAATTTGTTACTAGGAATTGTGATTGGTTCTGTCGGAACAGTTCTAAAGGGGAGTGGGTTTGGAGGGAACAAGCAACGTTTCCTAGGGAAAACAAGCTTGCAGCTCTCAAGACCGCACAAATGAAATGTCAGTTTGCTTTTGAATAATTGTGTTTATGATATATAATACATTTTTTGTTTTTATCTCTGTATGTCAACAGTAAATCACTTGATTTCAGATTTTTATCTTGCCTCTGTTTACGCTTCTGGCACAGTAGTAGACCTGTATACTTGTGGAAACAGTATGTGTATGTGTGGCATATTATTGTACACGTATATAATATATACGTAACTGACTTTGCCTCTTGTCTCTTTACTAGTTAGCTGTTGATGCTCTGGTCAGTGAATAATCCAGTGTGATAGTGTGTGTGCGTGTTAGCATGCATGGATACACTTGTGTGTATTGTGTGTGCACTCAATGTATAAAGAGTGTATTATTATCTCTGGACCAGGGCTGGGTTTTTACAAATACTCAGTGTTTCAGTATCTGTTGATCCATCCATTCCTCAAGTTTTTGTTTTTGTTTTGTTTTTTGTTTTTTTAATTGTGAGGCACTTGTGCATTTAGTATTATTATGTCATAAAAAAAGGAAAGTTATGTTCAAAACTGTCTGCCCATTTTTCAGAGAATGCACCAGCTGTGGGTTAGTTTATTTTATGTTTGCCCCCTTTAGTATTTCATTTTCAGTGTCGACTGAGTACCATCCATTTCTTTTCTTCTTTCTTTTTCTGTCATAGGGGTAGGTTTTTGTTTGCGTTTGTTTTTTTCCACATGAAGAAATCAGGTTATATTGTTGTGGGTTTTTTTTGTTTTTGTTTTTTCCACATGGAGAAATTGGATCCTTCAAGTGTTTGTTTGGTGGTTCCACATGAAGAAAGCAGGCCGCCCCAACCCCAGAATAAGAAACTTGTTTTCTTTAGACAAACATAATTAGACAAACATAAGCACAGAGAAATGATGGGTATGGGCTGCATGCTGACACCCTCCCACTCACAGTATGAGGATTGCATTCACATTATGATTAAGTACGTGCATCCCCCCACCCCCCTCAGCCCACACACACTTTCTGTGACACTGATGGATGCTGGAAAAGAAACATTAAAATTCATGACTGCACTTATAACTTTCATGCATGCAGTCTGCATTCACCCGTACTTTATGAAAAAATATCTTCACATACAGTATTAAAGAAAGTCTGTGTGTGTGTGTGTGTGTGTGAGAGAGAGAGAGAGAGTGAGTGTGTTACACTCGCCATGCACACTTTGCACGCACACACTCACAACATACCTTGGACATTGTAAAGTGGAACATGGAGAGATGCCATGTGTGGAAAGTATATTTTGTATTTTAGATCTCTCTAAAGACAACTGCAGCATCAACAGCTAAAGCCAAAACCACCTTCGATAAACAAACAAAACAAATACAGTTAAATTGATAAGAACCAGAACAGATTTTTTTTTTTCTAATGAACATTTGATGGAAGGGTATACTAAATGTTTGTTTCTTAAATTGTATAAGCTGAAATGGTATGTCCTACAGTATGTTGAATTAAGGGGGGAAAAAAAAGAGTTAATAGAGAGCCAAATTGTTTGATTTGGGTGCTGAAAATTGCCTCTTACGACAATATATAAAAATTGAAATTGATAGGTAAATCAATTGAATAAAAGAGAAATTAAGAGTGCATGGATGTTCTGATGATACACACGTTTTTTTTTTCCTCGGTGCACATGAAAATATCTGGTTGTCAGTGAATGTGCTACTTACAGGCCTTACCAAAAATTTGTTATTCCATTTATCATTTTGATTGTATAAACTTTTCTCTTTATATATTTTGTTTCTTTTTTTCTTTCTTTTTTTTTTATAATAAAAATCGTTGTTAGTGCTGTATTTGTCAAAAGATCATTGATTCGATGATTCTGGGAATTGTGAGTTCCTGATTACAATACTCATTGTTGATGATTAATCAATATTAAATGAGCTCTCTCTCTCTCTCTCTCTCTCTCTCTCTCTCTCTCTCTCTCTCTATATATATATATATATATATATATATATATATATTATGCAGGCATGCATGCATACAAGATAGAGCCAAAAGTAACAGCTAAGAGTTGGAGAAAAATTTTATTTATATATATATATATATATATATATTTATATATATATCTCTGAAGGTCTGAGTCACAAGGTTAAACAAGGTGCTGAAACTGAAAGCATGGGCGAAAATGATTATGAGTCAGTATCAGTTTCAAGCACAGGTAAGGAAAGATCTGCTAAAAAGTAAAAAGCACGCTTGAGGAGAATCTTTCTTTTTTCTCAACTGAACTTTCTTAATTTGGATGTCTGTCCATGGATCAGTGTTCAAGAGGCATGGATGGATCTGGTCATTAGATCATTTGGTAATGGTTCGAGTGAGTGTGTGTTTGCAATGAAACTAGAACATTAGCTGAAAAAGGGTGTGTATTTTGCTTTTACAGTGATTTGTGTGTGTGTCTCTGAAAAAAAAAGGTGTATAGATCTTGCTTTCTAGTTTCTGTGTGTGTGTGTGTGTGTGTGTGTGTGTGTGTGTGTGTGTGTGTGTGTGT
Source organism: Babylonia areolata (assembly GCF_041734735.1). NCBI lineage: Eukaryota > Metazoa > Mollusca > Gastropoda > Neogastropoda > Buccinidae > Babylonia > Babylonia areolata. The sequence goes on along the minus strand of NC_134887.1, from coordinate 35,056,300 downwards.
GTGATGAAGCTGGAGCATTTGCTAAAAAGCTTTTTCTCTGTGTATCACATTGTATACATGTATGTGTCATGGAACTGAAACATTTGCTGAAAATGGGTGTGTACCTTGCTTTTCTCTATGTGTGTGTGTGTGTGTGTGTGTGTGTGTGTGTGTTTGTGTATATATGTATGTGCGTGAGTGTGTGTGTGTGTGTGTGTGTGTGTGTGTGTTATGACGCAGGAACTTTTGTGCTGATAAGAGGCATATATGTATCTTTCTTTTTCAAATCACTTTTCTGTTTTTTATAATAAATCTTATTTAACATGAGCATAGTTTAAAGAATTTATAGTACTTGTTCAACTGGACTGGTATTCTGTCTGTTGGTCCGTTGTAGTCCACAATGTTGGCTAAAAACAACTGTTGATATCAGAACAAAAATGCCATGGAATACATGTATGTATCCAGCCAGAATGAAGAATACTTAATTATCTCCAATAAAGGAAGTTACTTTGTGGTGTAACAGCACATATATTTTTCTTTACTTTTTGTTTAAAGTCTCCCCCCCCCTCACCCCCCCACCACCCCACCCCCTTTCAGTTTTGGTCGGATTACTGATGACTGGCCATTCTTGCAGTCCTGGTGCATTGATATGTTCCTGTGGTTTCAGCGCGTTGTTACTGGCATCTGTGTCTCTTGTCTGGTCTGTCTGTTCTTTCTCACATTGTGTCTCTGGCTGTGTATGTCAACCCCCCATCCTGTTGTATGTCTTTTTCTCACCTTGTCTTTCTGTGTCTTGTTTGAGTTTCGGTTTCAGTAGTTCAAGGAGGCATCACTGCATTCGGACAAATCCATATATGCTACACCACATCTGCCAAGCAGATGCCTGACCAGCAGCGTAACCCAACACGCTCAGTCAGGCCTTGAGGAAAAAAAAGAGATAAATACATTAAAAAAAAAAGAAAAGAAAAAAAAGAGAGAACTACTACTACTAATAATAATAATATGTATAAGGCGCAAAAACTTGATGAAGTCAACTATAAGCGTACAAAATAAAATAAAATAAATAAATATATAACTAACTAAATACTAATAATATAATAATAGAAAAAAGTAAATAAATAAATAATGTTTGTTTTTGTTTTGTTTTTGTCTTGTTTTGTTTTGTTTTTGTATTGTTTTGTTTTGTTTTTCATGTTAATTCCATTTTGTGCCTGTATTGCTTAATTAACTCCTACCATCCACATACTCCCTTCTGGCCTTGGGTATTTAACTACGCTTGCAGGATTAACAGCCCCGACATTTAGTATCATCCAGTTTAAAATACTGGGCCTGGTGTGCTTTCTCTAACAAGCTGTCTTACAGAGACAAATGTTCTTTTTATTGCACAGAGAAATGCTTATGAATGTATAACTATTCTTCTTGCTCCATAAAGAAAACTTTTGCGAGAGTACAGCGATGATCATTAGGCGTCTTTGCCTGGGTTTGATAACTGGGAAAGAACAAGGTTTTAAAAGTGGAGAAAGAATAGGTCTCCTTATTGAAGATGTGCTTGTGAGACTGATTCATGTATTATATTTACTTAAGAAAAACTTTTGTGGTCCCAAAATATGTGTCAAGAGTCGTTGTTAAGAGAACTTGACCTCGTGTAGAGGCTCTGCAGACACATTATTGCTCCACTGATGCGTAGATGTCATGACGTTGTTGTCATTCTGTGAGCACTGTGAAACAACAGGACAGAGAGGTATTGTGTGGGTTGATGCTGCATGCACGATGTGGCTGAGCAGAAATGGCCCTTTGTTGGTGGTTTTTTTTTTTTTTTTTTTTGCTTGCTTGTTATTTTGTTTTGTTATTTTGTTTATTTGTTTCCACCCCTCCCCCCCACCCCCATCCCCAATTCAAAGAAGGTTATTTTCTTTTCAGTTAATGAACACAATCCACATTCAACTCACAATGAGAAGAAGAAAAGAAAAGACATTCAATAAAGTCAGCTCTACCAATACAAATTAGAACAAATAATGACTTTTGTGCATTCAAGATGTACGGATAGACAGTCAATTACCAATGCATGATTCACAGTCTTACACACACACACACACACACACACACACACACACACACACACACACACACACACACTGTGGCGTGCGCATGCACACACATACACACACACACACACACACTCACTTACTTACACACACTCACACACACATACACACACACTCTCTCTCTCTCTCTCTCTCTCTCTCTCACTCACACACACACTCATGCACACACACACACACACACGCACACACGCACGTAAATAATGTAGTCTTTTCTTCTTTTTTTTTTGTAGAAATTTATTATTATCATAATCCACTGGACTGACTCTAGTCGAACTTGTCACGAACGTGAGTTTTATCAAGGGGTTTTCCAATACCATACACTCTCCGTTACACTCTCTAGATCTCTGACGTCCAGGCCAGCCCTTGTCACATCCGGTCCTATCGCTCTCTCTTTTATTTTTCCACCAGATTTTTATCATCTAGCAAGGGACAGGTTTGTGCTTGAGTGTCTGTAAGAAGTGTTGAGATAGTCCAGCCGGGCAAAGCGAAAGAAGATAATTGATCAAGTGTATTTGTATCCCAACACTCAGCTTATATCACAGATTGACATAAGTTTACATTTGGGCCAACAGCAAAGTGAGAGCTGCATTATCAGTGGTTTCTCCAGTCAGTGGGAAACCATTTACAGCTTTGTCTTTTGTGAAGGACTATGACTCTCAAACTAGGCGGCAAAATTGCACTGGCTCTTAGTGCTGCAGCCTTGTGGACTGGTTGGCCTTTGGGAACCATCCCAGCGCCGACTTTTCTAAAAACCTCTTGGCCGAGAGAGTGGGGATGTAACTTGGGCAAGACACTCTCCACTATAAACAAATTCTAGCCCAAATAGTCGGAACAGCAGTTGCCTCCTCTGCTGTTCTGATGGTCATAGTCGGACATGACTGGCTATCATATATATATATATATATATATATATATATATATATATATATATATATAATATTTGTATTCTCAGGACTTTGGTAGGCCTGGCTAGAAAATCATTTGTTTAGTTGTCCTTGGGACAAGGCGATTAAAAAAAGGGGCCTTACTTAGTTACTACTCCCTACAAAATTCCTACATGCACTTGCCATAAGTAAAGGTCTGTCACATCCATCTTACTTGCTCACACACATGTAGGCACACACACACACACACACAGTGACACACACACACACACACACACACACATCTGCACATGTTTGCATCCTTATGCAGTATTGCACACAAGGCTGTTTATGTCTGCTTATAAGGGATCACTGAACAGTACCCAGATTTCTCATGCACGCACAAGAAAGTACACCCACATACACACTTGCACACGTGTAATCTCTCTCTTTATCTCTCTCTCTCTCACACACACACACACACACACACACACACATACACACACACACTGTCTTAATGCTTTCTGCCCCCCCCCCCCCACTCCCCACCCCTATGTCCCTGCCTAAGCACAAGGTCCACATAAAATGTATGTTGATGATCAGAAGTCAGTAGGAGCATGTAATGGAAGGCAGCACACAAGGAATGGTCTGTGCATTTTTAGGAGCAGGCTGGGGGCTGGGGAAATCTTAGACAAACATAATAACCCACAAGCATAAGAGATACAGAAGAGATGACCCATTTTACAGCTAACTCGGTATAAAGTGCTTCTGGATTCTGTTGTATTAACTCTCTCCATACGAACGGCGAAAGAGACGACGTTAACAGCGTTTCACCCCAATTACCATCATCAAAATATTGCAAGCGGAAGGCTCTTATACTGAAGAGGTGAATGTTGACAAAGAATGCCACTATTCTGACGACGGAAGCTAAAGGTTGGGTCATTCAGACACCCATTGGACATCCGAGGGGTCTGTGTAGAGGAGAAGAGAGGACTGGCCGTACTGAGTGAGTTAAAGTTGAGATTGAAGCTAAACAAAAGTAAAGGTCTTTTTTCTTCCTTTTTTTTTCTTTTTTTTCTTCTTTTTTTCCCCCTCCCCACTCCCCACTGGGGGTAAAAATGTGTTGCTGTGTAACGTTTAAGATTCTGAATGTGTGGTGAGAGAGAGAGAGAGGTGGTTTTGAGTGGCAGTCAAAATATTTAGATATATAAAACATGGGTAGGAGAACACTTTTAAAAGCAGGCAGAAACAGACTTCGTTACAAAAAAAAAAAAGAAAAGAAATTGGAGTAGTTATGTTTCCGGTTTTAGAGAAATGATATGAATATGTAGGTGTCTTATATTTGTTTTTATTGACTTTTTTTCTCAAATTGGTTAAATTAAACATTGTGCTAGTAATACTAGGAATATAGAAAATACTTAAAGAGCTTGTATCATTGAAAAAAAAAAAGGAGATCAAAATGATATTGAAAAAGAGAAAAAAAAGCTGGCAGATATAAAAATGACAAGCTTTGGTCACTACAGGCTAAAAATTATGGAAAAGATTTAGCATGAGCCAAATGATAATTGATAGACCAGAGAGTATAGTAAGAAACATGTGACATATGATGATGGTCAGAAATAATGGTTTTTAAAGAAAAGAAGAAAATAACTGCCCCTATTTTTTCATCACTATTTATCAAGTTAGGCTTTACTGAGCTGGACACTGCTATCAAATTGGAAATAATCCCGGAAAATGAGACCGCTGATAAGTCCTGTAGATAACTAAGGCAATAATTTTCTTCCAATGAATTTGTGGACAGTGACTGGTTTTGTCCAGAACACAAACCCTTTTATTATTGAAAGACACGGTAAAAAGTCAATGGTCAAGGTCACAACAGTGCAGTTTTAAAAAAGAAAAAGATTTGTTACAAGATGACCTACTTTGCAGTGCCTTTTATATTTTTTACTTGTTATTTTTTTTTATATATAAATAATCTGCTCCTTGATGAGTGATGTTTTGTCTGTGAATAGAATTATTGCCTTGGGCATCACCTTGTGACAGCAGCAGAGGGAAAAGATGGAGGAGTAGGGGTGGGGTGGGGGGGGGGGGTAGGACTCCGGGAGGAACAATGGTGGGCTTTACAGAGTAGGGCGGTGAGAGGGTGACGTGAAAAATGATCAACATGGCAAGGAATGATGAACCTTGAACATTTGCAGTGGTGTGTGTGTGTGAGAGAGAGAGAGAGGGAGAGAGAGAGCATGTGTTTGTGTGAGAGAGAGAATGTCCTTTGTCATGTGTGTTTTGTGTGTGTGTGTGTGTGTGTGTGTGTGTCAGAGAGGGAGAGAGAGAAGGAGATATTGTGAGCATGCGCTTGTGAGAATGTGTGAGAGAATGTCATGTGTGTGTGTGTGTGTGTGTGTGAAGGACAAAGTGTGAAAAGGAAATATTTCCTTAGTGTGCCGACTTGAGAGAGCCGCTCCTCTGGTGTGAAGGTGAGGAAAAAGTGTGGTACGTCAAGGTTTAAGGAGGATAAAAACAATGTTGTGTTGTTGTTTTCCTGCTTTATAGTAATGCATAATAACAATAATATTGTTGAAAAAAAAAAGAAATAAAGAAATAGGAACTGCAGTTGAGGATTGCTATTCGTATTTGTCTCTTTTCATTTGTATCATTCAGCACATTTATATTTGTTGTATCTGTAATGTTTGTTTCCACCAGCCCTTTGTGGGGGGCCATGGCCTGTATTGAATAAAACATCCGTGTCCGTATCCGTGGACGGGGGAAAAACAGAAAAAAAAAAGGTTTAAGGAGAAAAGGCATTGAATTTTGAACAGGGAAGGACAATAACTGTAGATTTATAGATCTTTATATGTATTTATATTTCAGTCACAAAGACAGAGAGGTATTAACGCAGATGTTCAGAAGGGGTGTTGGGCTTGGGGGGGGGGGGGGGGGGGGGCAAGGGGGAGAGGGGAAAGAAGGGGAACACAACACTGAAAAAAAGATGATAAGAAATAAAGATAGCATGCATGTATGTACTACATAAGTCTCTGCATGTGACTTGTCAGTTGTGAGAGAGAGAGAGAGAGTCCATGGATATATATTGGATATATATGTGTCCGTTTGTGTGCGTAAAACACAATTTTTGAATCACACTATTTACCACCACCACTTAGCTTTCATGTTTGACTGCACCATACCGGTATTTCAAGGCTGACTGGATAGAGAAAGTCAGATTGGCCTGTGTGTGATGAGATAGCGATGAATGCTGACTCCTGCCAGCAGTATAACCATTATAAATGAAGGCTCTGAAAGGCCTACAAATTCTTCGGTGTGTGAGACAGCAATGGATGCAGACACCCACAAATAGTTTTAGCATTCAAGTGAAGGCATTGTAAAGCAGACAGGTGTTTGTGTGTTAGACAGCAACAATTGCTGACACCCGGCTAGTAGTTTTAAGCAGTTGAGTTAACTCACTCAGTACGGCCAGTCCTCTCTTCTCCTCTACACAGACCCCTCGGATGTCCAGTGGGTGTCTGAATGACCCAACCTTTAGCTTCCATCGTCAGAATTGTGGTATTCTTTGTCAACATTCACCTCTTCAGTATAAGAGCCTTCCACTTGCAATATTTTGATGGTGGTAATTGGGGTGAAACGCTGTTAACGTCGTCTCTTTCGCCGTTCGTATGGAGAGAGTTAAGGTATTGAAAGGCAGACCAATATAATTGAAAGGCAGACAGGTATTTGTCTGTCTGTGAGACAGCAACAATTGCTGACACACACTGTTTGGTTTGAACACTAAAAGAAAGCGTTGACAGATTTTTGGGCATGATAGTTATTGCTGGGCCAGACAGTTAAACCTTTGTTATCTATCATTGACCTAACTTAAAGAGCACAAATACTTTTGTTGTTAAGTTGGGTGGTTGTTGTTGTTTTTGTTTTGGTCAACAATGCACAGAAAACATACACTTAACAGTGCTAGACGATATAGACACTTAACAATGCTAAACAATATAGATACTTTACAATGCTAAACGATAAAGATACTTCACAGTGCTAAACAATATAGATGCTTTACAATGCTAAACGATAAAGATACTTCACAGTGCTAAACAATATAGATACTTAACTTTTTTTTCTCTCTTCTATCCTTTGGGTGGCTGCTTTTTCACTTTTCCATTGGTAGCAGAACCATTTTTTATCAGTTTTTCTCTTCTTGTTTTTTCTTCTTTTTTTTCTTTTCGTTCGTTTGTTTCTGTCTGTCTGTCTGTCTGTCTTATGTTATTTTGTTTGTTTCTCTAGATTTCTTCTCTTGCCTTCACTGACACACCCTAATAACAAAAGGGGGAAGAAAAAAAAAAGAAAGAAAATATGAACCAGCTTGGAACTTCTGACAGATACTTGGATAACAATTGCTGAACATGTTTAATGTGTGTTTTTAGTCCACTTTCCACTCTCCTCCCCTTCCCCTTGCTACCTCCCACCCTCCCTCCCTTATCCTAGAAAGTTCAAACTTTTTGCAGGTTTTCTTCTGGTGGTTGTTGTGTTTTTTGTGTGTGTGTGTGTGGTGTTACCTAACACCAGATCAGATGTGTGCTAAATAATGATCATAAAGAAAAAGCAAGAAAAGATTCTGAAGCCTTGGGGTATCACATCATGTATGCATTATGAATTATTCAATCCACAGCTTGGCCAGACATTTTCCTGTTTGCATTTTGCTTTTGTGTTGGTTTTTTTGTTTTTTTTGTTTTGTTTTTTCTTTGCCATTGTTCATATCACACAGTTAATCAGCAGACAGGACGTGCTTTTTCATAGCAATTACTATGGGATTTTAAAATCATGCCCCCAACAGCCCAACCCACTTACCTCCGCTACCCTCTCCCCCCTCACCCCACCCCCACCCCACCCCACACACACCTCCTGCCCTTTTCTGCCTTTCAAAAGAAATATAAAGATTTAAGAAGAAAAAAGAAGGGGTGGGGGGAGGGGTGGGGGGGCGAGGAGGGAGGGAGGTGGAATAATTACATCAGTCTATTGATTGTAAACAGGAGAGGTTGCTGTGTTTGCTTTTTTTTTTTTTTTTTTTTTTTTTTTTTGCAGCATGGGACTAAACTCTCCCCTTCCCTGACCCTTCACGTGCCCATTGATTGATCAGTGCCATTTGCACCTGTTGAGAAACGTACGCACAGGTTGTGTAAACAGTGAAACGCAAGCATGCAACGTTTGTACACACACACACACACACACACACACACACATACACACGGATAGATAGACACTCAACACGGATGTATTCACCCCATCATGCATTTAGTACAATCATTGCCATACTCATGCTCTAAAATGCTGTGAATGTATTTATTTATATATATATATGGGGTTTTTTTCTTCTTTATTCCACAGTTTTGTTTATTTGAGAACAAAACATAATTTGGTTAATAAATTCCTTGCTTATCTTAAGAAATATTATTTAAAAAAAGACCTCATTTCATTTCATCCAGCTAACCTAAACTGGCTAAAGCATTAAGATCAGTTCAGTTTTAGGGGGCATGCTTATCATCGCCCGGCTTATATCACAGATTGACATCAGTTTACATTTGGGCCAACAGCAAAGTGAGAGCTGTATTATCAATGGTTTCTCCAGTCAATGGGAAACCATTTTACTGCTGAGTCTTTTGTGAAGGACTATGACTCTCAAACTAGGCGGCGAAATTGCACTGGCTCTTAGTGCTGCAGCCTTGTGCGCTAGTTGGCCTTTGGGTACCATCCCAATGCCGACTGTCCTAAAACCCTCTTGGCTGAGAGAGTGGGGATGTACTTGGGTTAGACACTCTCCACAAAAATCAAATTCTAGGTCAACTAGTCGGAACAGCAGTTGCCTCCTCTGCTGTTCTGATGGTCATAGTCGGACACGACTGACTATCATATATATCATTGCCATTCGCTGACTCCCTTCCCCACCAATTCACTCTCCCTTCCTTTTCCCCATCCCCCCCCCCCCAACCCCCCTCTTAAATTTGATTGAAGAACAAGAAAGGGTGAGCCAGTCAACTGTGTCTAAACTTAATGAAGTAACATACATGTATTTCTAAGGCACATATCCGGTACTGGTGTAGCAATTATTTTGTGTATGAAGTATGTGTTTTTTTGTCTTTTTGGATGGAACAAACAAATTGAGGGGCCCATGTGCAGCATGTTCACGTGTAAAGCCCTCAGCAGCAAAGAGGGTTTGGTTGTCAGTGGCAAAATTCTGTAGAAAAAGCCCACTTCCATAGTAATAAATAATGAACCTGTAGACACCCCCCCCCCCACACACACACACACAAAGAAAACTTTGGGTGGCATTGTACTCAGGTGACTTTTTCTCTCTGGAGAGTCGAGAGAGCGGCCTGAATTTCACACAGAGAAATTGTTTATGACAAGAAGAATTTGAATACAAAACTCTACATATTCATTAACTCACTCAGTACGGCCAGTCCTCTCTTCTCCTCTACACAGACCCCTCGGATGTCCAGTGGGTGTCTGAATGACCCAACCTTTAGCTTCCGTCGTCAGAATTGTCGTATTCTTTGTCAACATTCACCTCTTCAGTATAAGAGCGTTCCGCTTGCAATATTTTGATGATGGTAATTGGGATGAAACGCTGTTAACGTCGTCTCTTTCGCCGTTCGTATGGAGAGAGTTAAGCTGCAGTATTGTGTGAAAAAAAGGAGACTGCTCTCATGAAGAAGGGGGGGGGTGGGAGAGGAAGGAACCTAGACCATTATGATATTCGATGTCACTTTTAAGTGCTCACATGTTGTTGTTTAAGTGCTCACTTTTTTTCTCTTTTTTTTCTTTGTTTTTTTTTAATAATATGTACGATGATTACATACTCTTTTTTTTTTTTTTTTTTTGGGGGGTCTTCTGGACAAAAGTATTAGCACATGTATCAGTTTGTGTAGACGAACATACGTACATGCACACACACACGCATACTTTTCTTTTTGTTTGGTCTTTTGGACAAAAGTATTAGCACATGTATCAGTTTGCACACACACACACACGCACACACACACACACACACACACACACACACACTCACTCACTCACTCACTCACTCACTCACTCACACACACACACACACACACACACACACACACACACACACACACACAAAAGTTTTCGAAAAGATTCTCATCATAAAGGTGACAACGAAATACATCAGGATATTTGTTCAGATAAGTTGCTTTATTTCCTTGCGCACACTTCACTCATGCTTTTTGAGAAAAAAAGCAACAAACCTGCGGACTAAACAGTTAGTAAACCATGCTCTACACTCGCTCAAAAATATATTTTAATCCATACAGAAATTACTTGTACTGAACACATGGTGTGCATTCACGTGTGTGTGTGTGTGTGTGTGTGTGTGTGTACGCATGCATGTGAGCCTGTTCTTATCTCACACAATCAAACAATGAAATTTGATACTTTCACCCCTTTTGAGGTTTGGAAGAAGGATAAACATTTGGTCACACACACACACACACACACACACACACACACGTACACATACACAGGCGCGCACGCACACACCCGTACCCACACACACCCACACCCACACAAAACACACCCACACACCCAACACAAAGATGCTCATTTGATTGTGTGGCCCCAAAGTGTGATAAATCTCCATGGCTTTGTATTCTTTCTTTTTGTGTGTGTGTGGGGTTTTTTGTTGTTGTTTTTTTCTCCATAAAAAAGTATATATATTTATTTAATTTTTTATAAACACCTCAATCTGTTCCCAAGAACTTACTGACCCACTCAGTTTAAAAGAAACCCTCGCTGGACTTTTTGCAAGGTGAATGGAGGTGGTTGATCTTCGATTTTTTTTTTTTTTTTTTTTTTTTTTTTTTTTTTGTTGCTGCTGTTCTTTGAATTAAACTTATAATCCAATTTGTTTCCACTTCTCCCTCAGCCCCGGTACCCGATGCCCTCAGTTAAATCCTTCGTCCCACACCCTCTCAAAGAATTGATTTATTGATTTTATCTCTCTTTTTTTTCTTTTTTTTGTTGTTGTTGATAATTTACTTTTCTTGGGCATTTTAGATGTGTATGTAATCGTCTTTTTATTATTCTTTTTAATAGTCATTACTGCATTTTTCCTGATGAAGAATACTTTTTTATTTTTGTTTTCTTCTCTTGTGAGTTATATATATATATATATATATATATATTTTTTTTTTTTTTTTTTTTTTTTTTTTTCCACTCAGAGTCGTAGTCCAGTTTTTCCCACATCCATAGAATAATTATATATTTTGATCATTTTTTTTCCCATATATTTTTCTCATTCATTTTTTTAAGTTGATTCCTTTTCTTTCTTTTTTTTTTTTTTTTTTTTTTTTAATTTTTAGAATAATCATTGCCATTTATAATCGGATGAATGAAACTTGTAGTGATTTCTTTCTTAGAACTTGGACTGTGGTTGCGTTTGACAATATTATTGTGTTGGTGCTACATTTCTTGAGGGTCTTGTGATTCAGTGATTATTGACTGCACGCACTGACAAGTATAAACTGCTTTTGTTTCTTTTTGTTGTGTGGTTCCATGTTGGCTCATACGAAACTGAAGTAATTTTATGTCCTGTGCATAAATGTGAAAACTCTTGTTTATTGATGTGCATCATTTGATATATTATTATATTGGTTGCCAAAAATGGAATTGAGTGGAATCATTTGAGTGTTGGTTTTGAAAGGTTTGCTTTTTGTGTGACTGGATGATGTAAATTCACATATCCATGACTACTTGGCAAGAGTAGTTTATCTCTGGTTTTTTCTTCTTCTTTATTTCTCTCTTTATTTTATATTATTTTTTAAGATGAATTAGTGTTGACTGATTTTTTTTGTTCTTGTACATGACAGTGTTACGCAGGTGCAGAAAGTACGTTTTTACATGTTACGCTATTTGCCATTTGACTGGATTTCTTTCAGATGGTTGAATTAGTGATAGGTTTTACGTCATAAGGATAAACTGGTTGTGTGATTTATATATATATATATATATATATATATACATACATAACTCAGTCTTTTGGGTGGTTTGTTGAGGAATATATATATATATATATATATATATATATATATATATATATATATGTATGTATGTATGTATGTATGTACAAAGGCCTACAGACTGCCATGTTACAACAACAATAAAACTTTGAATAGTATTGGTATGCCATTGTCTGATGAATAGATGTTCAGTGTCCAAAAGATATCCGTAGATATAGGACAAGGTTTATCTGCTTACTTTGACAGATGTGCCACACAAACTGGCCTTGCATTAATTAAGCTGAAGAAAGTGCTCTTTTAAGCGCCCTCAAGCTAGCTAAACTTTTAGTTGAAGTTTTGAGGCATGAGCCTTTCTCCAGATGAGGAAAAAAAAAATCAGTGTTGATTAATCAGCAGGAGACACACACTGACTGTACCACTGCAGATAAAAAAAAAAAGAAAAAAAAAGAGGTCATACTTTATGATGACATTTTCTCATAATTATTTTCTCATACCCATTTTTTTTCTCAAGCGGTTAGAGTAGAAGACCTTGAGAAGTTTGACCAGTCACAAAGATACATTATTACTCTTGAGTGCAAAAATCAAATTGTGAGCTGGAACATTTTCATTAGGCAATTGTCACATACATTATGATTAATCATCAACAGATATATTCAGGTACAAATGTCTTGTGCATTTACTGAAAGTTAAATCATCCTGAAGTTTGGTCTTACAGTTTAGTTCACCACTTAAGGCTTTGCATCTGTTGTTATGTAGGTGAGTTTAGGTTGGAATGTGGAGCAAACATCATAAATCAGTATAAGATGTGTCATGATTGCATTTGCTCATTCTCAGACACACTGGCTGTGCTTAGGAGTTTGTATACATAGTAGTAATGCTGGTTAAAGTGTGTGTGTCTGTGTGTGTGTATGAGTGTGTGCACTCAAATATATATATGAATGTGTGTGTGTGCGCGCGCGCGCACGCTCAAATGTGTTTGGAGGGCAAGGTTCATATACAAATGTTGTATTTGTTGCTCTGTCCTTTGTGTTGAAACTTGGAAATAGGAGTAAGAGAAGTCAACAAAAGTTTGTTAGAATGTCAGCCAGTATGGAAGCATCCACCCAGTTGCAGTCTGCTTCAGTCCTATTAACTCACTCAGTACGGCCAGTCCTCTCTTCTCCTCTACACAGATCCCTCAGATGTCCAGTGGGTGTCTGAATGACCCAAACTTTAGCTTCCGTCGTCAGAATTGTGGTATTCTTTGTCAACATTCACCTCTTCAGTATAAGAGCCTTCCGCTTGCAATATTTTGATGATGGTAATTGGGGTGAAACGCTGTTAACGTCGTCTCTTTTGCCGTTCGTATGGAGAGAGTTAATCAGCAGTGTTACTGTTTTTTTTTTTTTTTAAACACCAGCACTGATTCACATGATTACTGGTTCAAGTGGTGTTACATTTTGATTTGTGATTTCTGGCACTTTTTTTTAATTTTTATTTTATTTAACTGATTGATGGTCTTACATATTTTATCAACAGTTCACTTTCACAACTTGTTTTGACAATATGACTGTCTGTGTGATAGTTGGTTTAGTGTGATAAACTTTTTTTCCTTTCTTTTTGTGTGTTCTTCTTTCAGTACTTGATTTTTGTTTGTTGTTGCTGTTGATGAGTGTGTGTGTGTGTGTGTGTGTGTGTGTGTGTGTGTGGGAGAGTGTAACGGGAAGGGGTAGGGAGTTAATATGCGTATTTACATGAAAAGTATAAAAAAAACAAAAAACAAATAAAAAAAACCCTGCAAGACCTCACATGGAACTTTATCACAAGTGGATAACCTGTGTGACTCTCCCACCTCCTCCCCTTTCCCCTCCCCTATCCATCCATCCATCCATCCATCCCCACCTCTTTATCTCTTTCCATCTCTACCCCATGCCACAGGCATATAATATTTACTAATGACATACATTTAGGACAGACAGGATTTAAAAAAAAAAATTATATTTGGAGACAGAAGAATATCGTGGTTTTTGTTTGTTTTTTTTTTGTTTTTTTTTGCCTGTCCATTCTTCTATGTGCACTATGTGCATGCTGTACACGGGACCTCGGTTTATCTTCTGAACCCAACCGAAAGACTAGTGCCCCAGACCAGCAGGTTAAAAGTTGAGTGGAAGGTGGGTGTGGGGGATGTTGGTGGTGGAGGGAGTAGAAATTCGGGGCCTGTAGTGCTAGCTAGAGACTCGAACCCGTACCATACGTGGCTATACTCACTTCCTAGTCAGACCCATTACCATGCACCAGGCCACACCGCCGCCACCACCACCACCACCGCTTCACCCTGACTGACATGATGGGGGCATGCTGGAACAATTTCAGCAGTTTGGTGAACAGTGTGTGTGTGTGTGTGTGTAACGGGTTGGATAATTGAATTCAATACTTTTTTTTTTCTTTTTCTTTTTTTTTTAAATTATTATTTATTCCCAAGCGATTTCTAACAAAACATGTTCTCACCCCACATGCACGACAGGGCACAAGTATATGCACGCATGCAGTTAGACCCTACCTCCCCCCTTTTGTTTGGACGGGGGAGGGGGGGGGGGGGGGGAGTGTGTGTGTGTGTGGGGGGGGGTGCTTTTATTTATCAATTTTTGGGGGGTTGCACCAGCACGTAAAGTAGATGGTTCAGCGTTGAACAGACACCCACCTGAGGAAGGTGCCAGTTAATTCAGTGAGTAATAGTTACTTTAATTGAAAGGACTTAGCCAGTGACAGTAGAGGTAAACTATATATATATATATATATATATGATACAGTTATGGTGTTTGTCGTTAGACAGAAAAGATCTATCTCCATAATAATTATAGATTGTCATATTTAGCTTTCTCATGCATTTAACTGGGTGCTATGGAATATGCTGTTATGTATATTAATTAATTGTTATTCTCTCAATCATAAACCACTTGGACGATTAAACTCTCTCAGCCGTTGGTTTTTTGTTGTTGTTTTTTTTCGAACATGCTTTTATTCTGGTCTTGTGTGTGTGTGTGTGTGTGTGTGTGTGTGACTACAATGATGTGTTTAGCAGTGGTGAATGAATGAGAGAGTGAGAGAGATGAAAAAGAAAAAGAAAAAATTGTTTTTGGATTTATTTTTACTTGCTTGACTTGGGGATTCCTTTTTGACATGTGTGACAAATATAAAAAAAAAGAAAAAAAAAAGGGGGGGTGGGGGGGGGGGGGTCGGGGGGGGACAACTAAATGGCTAATTCGGTTTGTATGTAGTGATTTTGATGTGTATCATCAGTCTTATATGCCCACCCCTCCACCCCTCACCTTGCTCCCTAAACACCCCCCACCCCCACCCACTCCTTCGTCAACCCCTCCCCCCCCCCCCTACCACCCACCCCTACCATCCCTGTACCCCACTCCACCTTTCCACTCAGTGGGTTGTAGTAGTAATGGTTTCATGAGATTTTCGCTTTACTTGTTTGGATTTGACATGTTATGGTCTTTGAACTTTTTTGTGGCTTTTACTACAATGTTGATTTGATGTTCTTTTCTTGATGATGATGATGATGTTTGAAAACTTAAGTTGAATGATGGAATAAATTGATGTTGCACATCATTCTTTCTTCTTTTCTTCTTTTTTTTTTTTTTTCCTGGCTGAATTTATTATGTTTGTATGTCCGTAGTGGTTTGACTGTTAGAACGTAATGACTTTGAAATTTGTGATATGATAATATTCAATTGAAAAAAAATCATCTCAAAAGTTCTCATTTTCAAAGTTTCGATATTATATTTATTGACAACAAAGGAAGATGTGTGTGTGTGTGCGCGCGCGCGTGTGTGTGTGTGAATTCATGATGTGGAAAATCTCTGTTTGCTAAACATTTCACAGCATATCCCCCTTTTTATTTCTTTTTTTGTTTTTTTGTTTGTTTGTTGTTGTTTTCGAAAGTGCTTACTCTCTGTCTTTCTGTCTATGTCTGTCAGTCTGTCTGTGTGTCTGTCTGTCTGTCTCTCTCTCTCTCTCTCTCTCTCTCTCTTTAAATTTTCATGTCGACTGGGTGTAGTATCACCACTCTGAACAGACACATGATTCATAATGTATCAATGATCACGCCAGACATTGAGACCTAATTCATAATTTGTATTTCTCTTTTTATCACAACAGATTTCTCTGTGAGAATTCGGGCTGCTCTCCCCACATAGAGAAAACTATTGTGATAAAAAGAAATACAAGTACAAATATAAGCTTACACATTGCTCTCGTGTTGTGTGGAAGAAAACATAAATATTGGGAATGAATGGCACTCACTCACCCTGTGATGCATGCAGGCCAGCATTGCAAATACATGAATCGTGCTGTTGTCAAAGAATGTCCAAGAGTCTGGGGAAATCAGAGCTAGTTGGAAAAAACAACAACAAACAAACAAAAACAAAAAAACAAACAAAATTAAACATTTTCTTCAGACAATCACTCACATCTTAGAAAAAAACGGGAATTGGCAGGGGGGAAAAGTAAAGTTAAAAAAAGAAAAGAAAAAAAAAAGGAGTGCATGCATTCTTGGCTTGGGGTTTCTTTGAAGTCCGATGGAAATGCCTAGAAGCCCGTATTTGTTAAAATGAATGTATTCACTTGCACGCACGCGCGCGCGCACACACACACACACACACACACACTGTTCGCACACGCACACACACACACACATGTGCGTGCGCGTACAAACACACACACTCACACATAAGGGTGCACACACACACACACACACACACACACCACACACACACACACACACACACACACACACACACACACACGCTTCCAGGTAAGTTTGAATGTTAGATAAACTCCCAGAAAAATTTGACAGTCTGTGTATGATTTATGACAATACCATCCAGAGTAAATACAGGAAGTTTTTCGGGGTCATATCCCGAGTTATAAAAAAAACAACATCATGCTCATTTTCTCCAGTGATAGGGTAAGTCCATTTTCTATCATTAATTTGCTAATTTTATCAATTTCGCGCTGGTAAACCGTCTTTGTATAGTTCAATACCTTGGTTGGAGTTTTGCGTTTCATCGACACCTTCATCCACAAACAGATATCATGAGCAAACTGCGACAACATTGTTTCTTTGGATAATATTTTCGGTAGATCTGCTATCAGTATGTTAACTCACTCAGTACGGCCAGTCCTCTCTTCTCCTCTACACAGACCCCTCGGATGTCCAGTGGGGTCTGAATGACCCAACCTTTAGCTTCCGTCGTCAGAATTGTGGTATTCTTTGTCAACATTCACCTCTTCAGTATAAGAGCGTTCTGCTTGCAATATTTTGATGATGGTAATTGGGATGAAACGCTGTTAACGTCGTCTCTTTCGCCATTCGTATGGAGAGAGTTAAACAACATTATTGATTCGCTCTGGAAGGATTGAGCCTTCGCTGTTTCGTGCCGTCTTTCTGGCAGCCTGGTCTTGCTTCTCATTTGCGAAAATTTGCCCTTCGAACTAGATTTTGCAAAACAACAACAAACAAACAAACAAACAAAACCAATATATATATATATATATATACAGTGTCTGTGCGGAAAAGAAGTCAATGTCTACCACATACTTGGACGGGCGCAATAGCCGAGTGGTTAAAGCGTTGGACTGTCAATCTGA
>NC_134887.1:35028678-35031178 GCF_041734735.1 Babylonia areolata | reverse complement strand
TAGTAGTAGTCTTTGTATTTATACTTCTTTTTATCACAACAGATTTCTCTGTGTGAAATTCGGGCTGCTCTCCCCAGGGAGAGCGCGTCGCTACACTACAGCGCCACCCTTTTTTTTTTTTTTTTTTTTTTTTTGCGTGCAGTTTTATTTGTGCTTCCTATCGAAGTGGATATTTCTACATAATTTTCCCAGGAGCAACCCTTTTGTTGCCGTGGGTTCTTTTACGTGCGCTAAGTGCATGCTGCACACGGGACCTCGGTTTATCGTCTCATCCGAATGACTAGCGTCCAGACCACCACTCCAGGTCTAGTGGAGGGGGAGAAAATATCGGCGGCTGAGGCGTGATTCGAACCAGCGCGCTCAGATTCTCTCGCTTCTTAGGCGGACGCGTTACCTCTAGGCCATCACTCCACTTTAGTAGTAGCAGTAGTAGTAGTAGTGCCAGAATTATCATTCTTGTTGTAATCATCATCATCATTATTATCATTATTGTTGTTGTAATCATTTATTAATCTATTCATTATTCAAAATCATTCATTTGAAATCATTATCGTGTCTTTTTTTGTCTTTTTTTTTTTATTTCTGTGGAAGAAATCCACTCTGATAGACACACAAAATGTAGGGGCCTATAAACATGCACCTAAGGCCTGACAAAGCGCGTCGGGTTATGCTGCTGGTCAGGCATCTGCTTAGCAGATGTGGTGTGTGGATTTGTCCGAATACAGTGACGCCTCATAGAAAAAGAAACTGAAACTGAAACTGAAACTCAGGCTTGGAGGACCCGTTTCGGTAAACGTGTTATGTCCTTGGCAAGGTGGCTTGATTCGGATTCTTCCTTCACTCCACTCAGGATTAATTTAAAATGGGGGCCTGCCATTGGGGAAATTAAAACGGCGGAAAAAAAATGTCGAGCCCTGGACACAGTGGAAAATAATGAATTCATTGTCCCTGGACACAATGGAAAATGATGAATTGATTGTCCCTAGATACAGTGGAAAATGATGAATTGATTCTCCCTGGACACATTGGAAAATGATGAACTCATTGCCCGTGGACTCAATGGAAAATGATGAATTCATTGTCCCTGGATGGAATGAAAAATGGTGAATTCATTGTCCCTGGATGGAATGGAAAATGATGAATTCATTGTCCCTGGATGGAATGGAAAATGATGAATTCATTGTCCCTGGATGGAATGGAAAATGATGAATTCATTGTCCCTGGACACAATGGAAAATGATGAATTCATTGTCCCTGAATACAATGGAACATGATGAATTCATTGTCCCTGGACACCGTGGAAAATGATGAATTCATTGTCCCTGGACACCGTGGAAAATGATGAATTCATTGTCCCTGGACACCGTGGAAAATGATGAATTCATTGTCCCTGGACACCGTGGAAAATGATGAATTCATTGTCCCTGGACACAATGGAAAATGATGAATTCATTATCTCTGGACACAGTGGAAAATGATGAATTCATTGTCCCTGGATACAGTGGAAAAAGATGAATTCATTGTCCCTGGACACAATGGAAAATGATGAATTCATTGTCCCTAGACACAATGGAAAATGATGTGCGTGAAAGGCTATGGCACATTAACTTTTTAAAATTTTGTTTTATTTTATTTCATTTTATCTTATTTTAGGTATACGCATAGGTGTATACGCCACGCAGAAGATCAAATACGCACGTCAAAGACCTTGTAATCCATGTCAGCGTTCGGTGGGTGATGGAAAAAAAGAACATACCCAGCACGCACCTCTCCCCAACCCTCCCCGAAAACCGTGTATGGATGCCTACAATGTGAGGTGAATCTGCAAAGCGGTCATACACGTAAAATGTCTGTATGAGTGTGTATGGGTGCGAACCTGAAAATCTGATCGAATGACACAGGAAACGAATGATGAGCGCCCAGTGGCAGCCAGTTGTGCAAATGACACCCGTGTTTGTAAAGCGCTTAAAGCTTGGTCTCCGACCGAGGATAAGAGCTATATCAGTATCCATATCATGAAAGAACTGAGTGCAGATATTTGACGAAGCGAATGAGGGACATCGTTCCAAGTGTCGGATCAATCCGGAGATTGTCTGCTATAGTCCTGGCACCAGCAGTCCTCAGGGAAGCCAGGCTCACACACACCACAGAAATCCCTGCAAAGTCTAGTTATGAGATCCACTTTCGCTGGCTGGTTGCCACAGAGAGTTATGGACATTGGAAAATAAGTTGTATGTATAAGAAAAAAAAAACACACACAAAAAAACCCACATCTAAAATAAAAAGTCGTATTTCATGCAAACTCAGCGGCGGGGGGTCTTTTTTTTTCCCCCCTTGATCTTCAAATTGATTTATTTCAATGCTGAGTCTTTGTTGCTTATTTTTATTTCATTTTATTATTTTATTATTCCAAAAAATATAGAGAGATTCTTTTCTGCTAAAAGAATTACGCACCCTCGACGGGATTTCCAGAAAGAAGCATGTCTTGTCTTGTCTTGTT
>NC_134887.1:35011178-35013678 GCF_041734735.1 Babylonia areolata | reverse complement strand
GCGCGTGTGTGTGTGGAGGTGGGGGGTAGTGGGGGTGGGTGGTCTTAGGGGGTTGGGGGGAGTAGAATCCATTCAGAGGGAGTATGTCCTTACGAGTTGAAGTTTACTTCCGGGTGTGTGTGTGTGTGTGTGTGTGTGTGTGTGTGTGTGTGTGTGTGTGTGTGTGTGTGTGTGTGTGTGTGTGTGTGTGTTTGTGTGTGTGTGTGTGTGTGTGTGTGTGTGTGTGTGTGTGTGTGTGTGCGTGAGAGGGAGAGAGAGAGAGAGAGCGGGGGGGCGGGGGGGGGGGGGGGGTCCAGACTAATCAACAATAACCCCGATGTTATTTCATCTGGGCCAACAAGATTTCACCCGGGGGGGGTGAAAAACCCAACAGGTATACATACGATCGAGTAAGCCGCTACACCGGCACACAAAATTTGCTCAACAGCACGCAAAAACGGTTTTTGCCGCACACGTAGTAAAAGTCCACAGCTTCAACGCACGCTTTTAGTTTTAGGGTCCCACTCAAACTGCGCTGAAAAGTCTAAGCTGAAAAAAAAAAAGTCTTTCAAACGAAATGGGAAAACAAGGAAAGGAACGTTAAGCTTTGGACGAAAAGGATGCAAACCTCACTGGGGAAAAAAAAGAAAAAAGAAGACAAAACAAAAACAGTTTCAAGGCAATACAACTCTACAGATCAAAGGAGTTTTGTCAAGAAGAAGGACAAGGAGGCGACGGAGGAGAAGGAACAGGAGCAGGGGTAGGAGAAGAAAGAGATGAGGAGAAGGAGGAGAAAGAAGATTAGAAAAAAAAGGGGGGGGGGTGTAAGAAGAATGAGGAGAGGAAAAGAAGTGCTTGTGTGGAGAAGTGGAAGAGGAAAAGGAGGAGGGGGAGGAGGAGCAAGAGGAGGAGAAAGAAGAAGTATCAGTATGAGTATCAGTAGCTCAAGGAGGCGTCACTGCGTTCGGACAAATCCATATACGCTACACCACGTCTGCCAAGCAGATGCCTGACCAGCAGCGTAACCCAACGCACTTAGGCCTTGAGAAAAAAGGAGGAGGAGGAGAGGTAAAGAAGTACTGGCGTGGAGGAGGAGAAGAGGAGGAGAAAGAAGAAGTATGAGGAGAGCAGGAGGAGGAAAACGAGGGAGAAGATGAGGAGGAGAAGAGGTGGAGGAGAAGGAGGATGACGAGGATGAGGAAGAAGAAGAACAACAACAACAACAACAAATGCAACAATAACAACAACAACAACAACGACGACAGCAAGTTAGCAGCAACAAAACATATCGATAACACAAAACGGCAACAGCAACAACAACGATAACAAGATAACAGCAACAAAACAGTATCGATAACACAAAACAGCAACAGCAACACTGTATCGTATCGTATCGTATCGTATCGTATCGAATCATATCGTATTGTATCGTATCGTATCGTATCGTATCGTATCGTACAGTATCGTATCGTATCTACCGTATCGTATCATATCATATCATATCGTACCGTATCGTATCGTACAGTATCGCGTCGCGTCGAATCGCATCGCGTTTTTTCGTATTGTATCGCATCGTATCTTTTTTGCTTTTTTTTCCGAAATCCACAGTACCCCCATGTCTGCCGCTGACGTGCATTTATTCCATCATGGTATCGCATCGATTGTTTGGTCTGTTGCTCTCCTGGCCTCTTTGTTCTTTCATGATGGACTGAGCGGCTTTTGACAGCATCTAGGCAGATCATTTCCGGTTCCGCTTCGGAGCGGACATCCTTCTCTACACGTGATTATTTTCAGTGTGTTTGTTGAAAGAAGAACGCGCGCGCGCACACACACACACACACACACACACACACACACACACTCGTGTCTGTCTGTCTGTGGTAAACTTTAACATTTGCCATTTTCTCTGGAAATACTTGGTCTGTCAATACCAATTCTGGCTTAAACATAGCAGGAAAAATTCTTCACAGACATGCCAATGACAGATTGTAAGTCTTCCGAATTAAGCCGTATTTCCGGATCATTAACGCTTTATTTTGTTGAGGCTCGTTCTGGATCCGAAAACATCATATTACCGTTTCTCAGTTGCCGGAACGTAGGCTTTGTTTGGTAAGAATACGGTATGACCTCGTTTTTCTTGTTCGTAATTAAAAGAAAAGAAATACAAGCTCTGGACAGAACACATGCAGTGACACAAACTACACCATCGACGTGTCTACTGCATGTGAATATCTTAAAGTGGACACTGAATTAACTAGAATGAACATAAAAGAGAGATTGAATGGACCGTGTCATAGTTTCCGAGTGTAACTAAACCTGTTGAACACGGATCTCCACAGATCACGAGAAAACAGCTACGTGTTGCAGCGTGCTTGAGGCGATGGCAACGTTTCCTTTCCTGCGGACTTTAAAGAATTTCTTAAAAGCCCGAGATATACCAAAATAACATGATTTAAACAGTGATATTACTTCCAATACAGCAACCAATCTATCACGCTTTAAAGAAAAGAAAAGAAAAAAA
>NC_134887.1:35003678-35006178 GCF_041734735.1 Babylonia areolata | reverse complement strand
TGACGTTTCATTATAGCCACGCGCTCTTTTTGAGTTGAAAAGAGCGGCGCGGTTTTTACACAGCGACATCTGTTGTTATCAGTTTCAGTATTCAGTAGCTCAAGGAGGCGTCACTGCGTTTGGTCAAATCTATATACTCTACACCACATCTGCCAAGCAGATGCCTGACCAGCAGCGTAACCCAACGCGCTTAGCCGAGCCTTGAGAAAAACAAAAACAAAATAAATAAATAAATAAATAAAATAAAATAAAATAAATAGAGTAAAAAAAATTTTTTAATAAAATAAAATAAATAAATAAATGAATAAATAATCTCTTACTCTATTTATTTTATTTTATTTTATCTTATTATTTATTTATTTAGAGTAAAAAAAAATTAATAAAATAAATAAATAGATAAATAAATAAATAATAATAATAATATCATCTGTTGTGACAAAGAATAATTCAACACGTGACAATGCAACAACCACCACTCCATTGGCGCATTTCCTCCCCATATAATTAATTTTTTATAGTTAACACGTCTGTGTGTTTTCTTTGTATAGACAATTGACCATTCACTTCAAATGTAAGATATATGTGACGTAATGCCTGTTTAAAAACAAAAAAACAAAAGACAACAACATGAGCCGGTGTATTAGCCAACAATATTTTTTAAAAATTTTATTATTATTATTATTACTACTATCTTTTTTTTTATATTATGATTATTATCTATTTATTTTATTTATTTATTTATGTAAGCTTATCTATTATTTATTCACCTTTCTTCTTTTTTTTTCGTTTTTTTTTTCTCTCAAGGCCTGACTAAGCGCGTTGGGTTACGCTGCTGGTCAGGCAGATGTGGTGTAGCGTATATGGATTTGTCCGAACGCAGTGACGCCTCCTTGAGCTACTGAAACTGAAACTGAAACTTTCGCCCCCATACTGATACCAATGACTCCGATGAGGTTTGAACCCATGTCTTAGCAGTCAGCAAGTCGACGACGTTAACCACTTCGCCACGGTGGTTGGTACTTGAAATGTTCATTTGGAAATTCTGAAAACAGTTGCAGTGCAATGTTATGTTCGTATTTTCGAAATATGTTCACCGAATTTTTCTGTGTTTACATTTAAGATTATATTTCCGGCAATGTGTACGGTGAATGTGTGATTCTGAAATGCATTTACATTTTGTGTCTTTGTCACATATGCAATATCTATTTCTACAATCATATTGCCAGGTTATTTATTTATTTATTTATCTATCTATTTTATTTTTTTTATTTATTTGTTTATTTATTTATTTATTTATTTTTGGTTATTTTTTTTACTTTATTTATTATTATTATTTCATTTCTTTTTATTGACTTTTTTTTCTCAAGGCCTGACTAAGCGCGTTGTGTCACGCTGCTGGTCAGGCATCTGCTTGGCAGATGTGGTGTAGCGTATATAGAGTTGACCGAACGCAGTGACGCCTCCGTGAGCTACTGATACTGATACTGATACTGCCAGGTTATTTAATTGGTCATCACGCTCGGACGGACGGTGTTACGTCACACACGCGGATGCAATGATTTCAGCACGGCCGGACAAAAGTCGCTGACGCATGTGTCGTGTGGTCAGACCAATATTATGCGTTGGACGGTCAGTGCACACGATTGGCTAGGGGGGAATCGTTTAGATCGCCCCGGTGTTCGCAGTCTGGAAATGCCCCCCACCCCCCACCACCCACCCCACCTCCCCGGGCCATTTTAACACCGATGGAACCGGCCCAGAAAAACCTCCCCTTGGAGTTATTTCAGGACAAGCTGTTTTCATACTCCATCCCATGATTTCAGTTTCAGTTTCAGTAGTTCGAGGAGGCGTCACTGCGTTCGGACAAATCCATATACGCTACACCACATCTGCCAAGCAGATGCCTGACCAGCAGCGTAACCCAACGCGCTTAGTCAGGCCTTGAGAGAAAAAAAAAGATAAATACATTTAAAAGAAAAAAGAAAAAAAAGAACTACTACTAATAATAATATGTATAAGGCGCAAAAATTTCATGAAGTCAACTATAAGCGTACAAAAACAAACAAACAAACAAAAAATTCAGGACATGCTATTTTCATACTCCATCCCATGATTTCAGGACATGCTATTTTCATACTCCATCCCATGATTTCAGGACAAGCTATTTTCATACTCCATCCCATGATTTCAGGACAAGCTATTTTCGTACTCCACCCCATGCTCTGTATTAACAACTGTAAACACTTTTTTTCAAAAATTGGAATATCCTTTTTTTCTCTCTCTTTTTTTTTAAATCTAATTTTATTTTATTGTATTATTTGTGTGTGTGTGTGTGTGTGTGTGTGTGTGTGTGTGTGTGTGTGTGTGTGTGTGTGTGTGTGTGTGTGTGTGTGTGTGTGTGTGTTGAAAATCAAGACACGGTTCTTGAGGACGTCGTTTTGATTTGTAATGGATACGTATAGTACAGCCCCTATCCTCGGTCGGAGACCAAGCTCTTAGC
>NC_134887.1:34996178-34998678 GCF_041734735.1 Babylonia areolata | reverse complement strand
GGGGGCGGGGGGGTACTTGATAAGAGGTGATGGGATTACTGTAGTGAGTAGCAGAAAACGAAGAGCTACGAAGAACTGTACTATCAGTGAACTATAACATGAATTGCAACAGTGAGTTAATCATCCATATAACAGTGAAAAGCATGCTTTTCATAACATAGATAGGTGTGTGTGTGTGTGTGTGTGTGTGTGTGTGTGTGTGTGTGTGTGTGTGTGTGTGTGTGTGTGTGTGTGTGTGTGTGTCTGTGTCTGTGTCTGTGTCTGTGTCTGTGTCTGTGTGTGTAAGTGTGTGTGTGTGTACATCACTTCCAAAACCATAAGGCGGCATACATTAAAAAAAAAATGTCTAAATATCCGTCCCCTCACTCCAACCATACCTTCTCCACCAATAATATAAAAAAAAGTCAAACAAACAAACAAAAAACAGAAACAAAACAAAAGCAACCCCCTCCCACACCCACCTACCACCTCTCCTCCTCCTCCTCCCCCTTCAAAAAAAAAAAAAAAAAATCGATCAAGTGGTGAGATACAGAGATCAGTGCCTGACTGCTGGTTTTCCCTTGGTAATCTAATCACGTGGAACGCAGGGCTAATTGAATCGACCGGGGTTCCGCCCCTCTTCCCTCCCCCCTCCCGCCACCCCCGCCGTGCCCCCCCTCCCCCCCTCCCGAAACAGACAATTCCCAGCCTGATATATCTCTTCTATCTTGTGTGTGTGTGTGTGTGTGTGGAGAGTTGTATGTGTGTGTGTGTGTGTGTGTGTGTGTGTGTGTGTGTGTGAGGGTTTGAGCGGGGGAGCCGGGGGGTGAGAAGTGTGTGTGCATGTACACACACACACATCTAATCTAATCACGTGGAACGCAGGGCTAATTGAATCGACCGGGGTTCCGCCCCTTCCCCCCCCCCCCGACACCCCCACCTCACCCCCCCCCCGCCCGCCACCCCCCTTCCCCCTCCCGAAACAGACAATTCCCAGCCTGATATATCTCTTCTATCTTGTGTATGTGTGTGGGTGTGTGTGTGTGTGTGTGTGTGTGTGTGTGGAGGTGTGTGTGTGTGTGTGTGTGTGTGTCAGTGGAGGGGTGGATTGGTCGGGGTGGATGTGTGTGTGTGTGTGTGTGTATGTATGTGTGTGTGTGTGTGTGTGTGTGTGTGTATGTATGTGTGTGTGTGTGTGTGGATGTGTGTGTGTGTGTGTGTGTGTGGAAGGGTGGATATGTGTGTGTGAGGGTTTGGGGTGGGGTGAGGTTGGAGTGCGTGTGGGGGTCAGCGGGGGCCGATGGGGGAAGCTGGGAGGGGGGGGGGTGAAAAGTGTGTGTGCATGTACACACACACACACATACACACACACACACACACACACACACACACACACACACACACACACACACACACACACACACACACACACACACACACACATTGACAAACGGATAAGACAGAGAGAGAAAGTGGGGGGGCGGAGGAGCAGGGAGGGGGCGGGTTAGGAAGAGAAATATGTCATCAGTATCCAGATGACTGAAGCCACATTGTTATCATCAAATCCACGTAGACCTTCTTCTTCTTCTTCTTCTGCGTTCACTCGTATGCACACGAGTGGGCTTTTACGTGTATGACCGTTTTTACCCTGCCATGTAGGCAGCCATACTCCGTTTTCGGGGGTGTGCATGCTGGGTATGTTCTTGTTTCCATAACCCACCGAACGCTGACATGGATTACAGGATCTTTAACGTGCGTATTTGATCTTCTGCTTGCATATACACACGAAGGGGGTTCAGGCACTAAGCAGGTCTGCACATATGTTAACCTGGGAGATCGTAAATATCTCCACCCTTTACCCACCAGGCGCCGTCACCGTGATTCGAACCCGGGACCCTCAGATTGACAGTCCAACGCTTTAACCACTCGGCTATTGCGCCCGTCATCCACGTAGACAATTGTAATTAATACTAAAATTAATACTACCATCATCAATATCACTCATACAACAGCTATTGTCACCACCATGATGGGACGAAATGAATATATTCATGCGTGGACACAAATTAGAAGAAAAGGAAAGAAATGCAAACAAGCAAACAAAACAAAGTGAATGTATGGAAAATAGGACAGAATAAGAACAAGACCAAAGCAAGAACAAGGAGAAACAATAAAAACGGATCCAATAAGTTAGTGATATAAATACCTTCATTGTTACTGCCAACGGTCGCTTCGATATCTGAGTCATTTATGGTTGGAAGGATTGAAGATATGTATGGAGATTTGACTTGAAAGTAGGTTGATAACTGTTCGTTTGTATGTGTACAGGGAGTGAGTTCTATATGGATGTACCTGAAAATGCAAAATTTGTTGTGAACATATCAATGCGGGTGCGTGGTAAAATGTACTTGTTCGAGCCGTATCGGGATGAGGCTCCGGTTAGCAAATGTAGATATTGTGGTGCCAAGTTATTGTGCACTTTGTATACAAGTAAAACTTTGCTGAATACTAGAGAGAGAGA
>NC_134887.1:34968678-34973678 GCF_041734735.1 Babylonia areolata | reverse complement strand
CGCACACCCACACACTGAGACAAACATGTAACATTTAACCGTTTTGTTTATTTACCCCGCCATGTAGGCAGCCATGTGCATGCTGGGTGTGTTCTTGTTTCATTAACCCACCGAACGCTCACATGGATTACAGGATCTTTAACGTGCGTATTTGATCCTTCTGTGAGCGTATACACACGAAGGGGATTCAGGCGCTGGCAGGTCTGCACATATGTTGACCTGGGAGATCGGAAAAATCTTCACCCTTTACCCACCAGGCGCCACCGAGTTTCGAACCCAGGACCATCAGATTGAAAGTCCAACGCTTTAACCACTCGGCTATTGCGCCCGTAGAACGGAGACATCGAGATGAGTTGTAAAGAAGATTGATATAAGCTAGATATATATTCAAAGCCAGTGCCAGCGATAGATCAGAAGCTTTTAATGAAGAGAGCTTGTACGGAATCCAGGCCTAAATGGGGGTCGATATATATATATCGGGGGGGGGGAGGGGAGAGGGACAGGTTGGAGGAATCACTCACTCAGTCTGGCTCCGCGCGACTAAGCGATTACTGTCCTCAGAGTAAGGGGTCTTGGTAGATGTGTCTCCTAGGTAGGTAGGTATTTAGGTGTCTGTCCTAAGGTCGGTACGTTACATCAAAACAGCGACTACTGAACACAACCCACCAACCAAAATGACATCAAGAAAGAGTGCAATGTCTTCTTCTTCTTCTGGTGTGTGGCCTCCCGGCGACCGAACATCCATTAGTCCATTAGTGAGTGGATTGCCAACGCTGGAACTGCGATAGACGAACACGGGGTTTGACTGTGTATGGAAAGGGCTTCGGATGAGCGGTGTTAGGTGTAATGTCACTGGAACGGTGCAGATGATGGGAGAGAAAAAAATAAAAGAGATAAAAAATAAAAAAAGAATTGAAAAAAAGAACACAGTGGAAATAGGGAGCGAGGTTTCGTGTATAAAATCACAATAGTGGAGAAAGGTTAAAGAAATGAACGAGCAAACAAACACCAGTTCATACACACACGCACACGCATGCACACACACACACACACAAAGCAAAATGGCGGAACCTACTGGCAGATAAATTTCGCCTGCTGTGAAAGCTTCTCTCGGTGATGGGGAAAATGAGAACCAGAAGTTTCGGCGGTACTGCGACGCGAAAGACACTGACTCGAACTGCAAAACAGCATGCTGAGGCATCTGTGGATGGTGCCTCCAGTTCAGCAACAATGCCAACCGAGTCCGACCGGCGAGACAGGCAACGGCTGAGCGCAACACCTTCGCCGACCGTGGAGCAATCTACCGCGGACACTATAAAGGCATCAACTTCTGCGGTGTGTGGGAGTACGGATGCCATTGCGGAATTACGAGAAGTGATTCTGACGCTGTGTGACCGCATCACACTGCTCGAGGGTGCGGTAGAGCAACAAAAGAAAATAATTGAAAACAACAGATTGGCTAGTGTTCCCATGGAAACCACAGGGACACAAACTGACTCCTGCCTTTCAACAGCAACACCAACACCAACAACATACGCAGAGGCAGTGAAATCGCATCCCTGTGGCACTCCAGAGCAGCTGTCCACATCGAAAGTCCACATGTTGCCTAAAGGTAGGAAGACTGCAAAAGCAATAAGCCTGAATCGAGTGGAAAAAACAACTAAGCCCAAAAATGACGTCAAATTCTCATCCACTGACGACACTATCAATGACGCAAAACCCAAACAAAAGAAACTTCTCAACTCAAAAAAGAAATCAAATGACAACGTGCAAGAACTACCGAACACCCTGCTTCTTCACGATTCAGTCATGAATGGCGTAGAAAAAAATCGGCTTGGACACTCATATTGGTTCCATGCATCAAAGAAACGAACCCCCACATTGAGTGCTGTGCAAAAATGCCTACAAGAACTTGGCTCTGAGGGACAACAACCCGAAGCAGTGGTCATCCATTGTGGCATAAATGACCTGAAAACAGCTGATCCTGAAAAATCATGCAAATCTTTAGTGCAAGTCTTAAAGGACACGGCGAAAAAATATCCAACAACGAAAATCGTTGTAAGTAAACTTACTGTCGTGAATGACGAACGAACAGAAATGAAACGTCAACTGTATAACGCCATGCTGACTTCATATCTGTATGACGTGAAGAACATTTCCTTTATAGAAAACACCAACATAAAACATCACCACCTGCGGGACAAGTTGCACCTCACCAGGAAGGGGACCAGTCTACTAGCAGGGAACGTGGGGCGCGCTGTCAGGGACCTGCTGTGGGAGACCCCCAGGAGACCTGCCCGACCAGCGCAGCACTATCAACACCACGCCTACCCCGCCTTCCATCAGCCTACGTGGTACAACCCATTCAGCAACCTGATAGACTGGTCATTGTACTGATCACCAGGAGAACTTTCACTTGTGTTCAGATCTGATTTATTCCCACGTGAACACCAGGACGCTCTGCTGTGTACTGTTCGACTATTTTATCTCTGTTCTAAACACTATAATCATTAGTACATACTCATTTAGTATATTGATTCATAACCTACCGATTATTATTATTATTTTATATATATATATATATATATATATATATATATATATATATATAGACTATATATATATATTTTTTTTAATTCCTTTATTATTATTATTTTTGGTATTATAGTTTAATGTATTTTTTTGTGTTGCGTTAAATTAATTAACTTTTTGGAACTGTGATCAACAATAGACAATCACTGAACTTTCTCGAGCAATGACGGTCAACAACAACCTAAATGTGTTTCAGTGGAACTGTCGATCTATTGGTACAAACTGTGATCACTTAGTGCAGCATCTGGCGAATCATAATTACCAGTTGCTAGCCCTTCAATCTCTAAATGTAAAGCGAGATAAACTTCCTAAATTTGATCACTATTACTTTCCGCCATTACATCAGAAGGTGGATACCAATGAGAAAATCAGCACAGCTATATACATTCGAGAAGGGGTCAAGTACACTCCATGCCCCAGCCCCGTTCCACCAGATATACCAAATATTCATTCTTGTGCTGTAAAAGTCCAGTATAATTCTTCACTCTTAACTGTCATTTCTGTATACCTACCTCAGGGTCCAAATGACTTTAATACAGAGTGGATTCGAACATTACGGACAGACCAGGACAAAAAAGTTCTCATCACGGGAGACTTCAATGCACACTCGCCATTTTGGGAGAAAGACTGCCAGTCGATCACTAGCAATCGTTTTATTGAAAACATTGTAGATACTTCTTTATACCTACTTAACGATGGCAGAATAACACGGATACCAGACAATCCAAGTCATAGAGCAACTGCCATAGATCTCACTTTAATCTCACCAGATCTGGCACCAATATGTGACTGGAATACACTGGATGACACTCTTAATAGTGATCATTTGCCTATTATAATAAGACTTGAATCTAAAATGCCTCAGTCAATAGATCCAAACGAGGATAAGATCCCAAAATATAATTACCGACATGCGAACTGGGATAAATTCACAAGTTTACTTTCATCGTTTCAAATTTGCACCATAAACGATACAGACATCACCAGTTTATATTCGACATTTACAAATGTAGTCATCACCGCTGCAAATGAATCTATACCCAAGTACAAATCGGTTAAAGATCATAAGCACTCTGGTAATATCTGGTGGAATGAGGCTTGTGAAGCAGCAAAGAAAGAAAAGAAGTCAAAATTCAAAATATACTTAAAAGTACAATCCATCCCAAATCATTTAGAGATGAAAAAGGCTAAAAATAAAGCAAATAGTGTTAACGCACAAGCGAAAAGGCAGTACTGGTCGTCTTTCTGCACAAATGAAGTTTTCATTCACAAAGATATGCAAAAGGTATGGGAAAAACTAAAATCAATGAAAAATGGAATATATTTACCACAATGCCCAATTAAACTGGACCATACAGATCTACCTTCAAATATTGAAAAGGCAGAAGTTTTTGCTGACATGTTTGGTAATCACAGTAGAATCACTGGTTTGTCAGAAGAAAATAGAAAGTTCAGAGAAAGCCAAGAGAAAAATGAAATATACCAAGGTTCAGAGAGCGTAAATCACCTATATATAAATAGTGAAATAACACCAGATGAAATAAAGGAATGTCTCTCAAATCTCAGCAGCAAAAAAACAGCAGTTGGTTTAGACGGAATTTCAAACGAAATGTTGAGACATTTGCCTGGAAATTTGACTGATTTCTTACACTTAATTTTAAAGAAATGTTGGTCTGATGGTGACATTCCTCTTGTATGGAAACAATCAATTGTTGTCCCAATACACAAACAGGGCAAACGCAGAACAGATAAAAACAGTTATCGACCAATTGCCTTAACATCGCATGTATGCAAACTAATGGAAAAAATTGTTCTAAAAAGACTTGTTCATTATTGTGAGAAGCATAGTGTAATTCCTGTAAACCAAGCTGGCTTCAGAAAAGGTAGATCCTCCACAGAACATCTAGTCAAACTGACTACACAGGTAAAGCAACAGTTTGCAAGGCGAAAAAACGTACTAGCGACTTTTTTTGATGTGAAAAAAGCATACGACCAAGTGTGGCACGCTCGACTTTTATATAAACTGAAAAATATCGGTATCACAGGCAACATGTATGATTATATCAGAAGTTTCTTATCAGATAGATTTATACAAGTAAGAATAGGAAACACCTACTCAAACCCCAAACAATTACATATGGGGTTACCACAAGGATCAGTAATTTCGCCAATTTTATTCAATATATTATTAGCAGATCTACCTAGCAAGCTAGCTAAAGATACAGTCTTGGTTCAATTTGCTGATGACATTTGTTTATGGATGAAGGTGACAATGAAAAATAAAACGCCTACTAGGACACTGAATTACATAAAGAAAATATACCAGCGGGAACTTGATAAAATCAGCAACTTTATGACGGAAAATGGCTTATCATTGTCCTTAGAAAAAACAAATATGATGCTATTTA
>NC_134887.1:34946178-34961178 GCF_041734735.1 Babylonia areolata | reverse complement strand
GACAAAAATAATAGAGGGGATCTGTTCCTTGAAAAAGATTCAAACGACCTTCAATTGCTGTCTTGGAAGGTTCAGATCTTTCGTTCGAAACCTGAGCCATGCCACACGCAATAAATAAATTATGTACATCTGTGGAGTGGTAGCCTACTGATAAATCGTCTGTCTATGTAGCGAGAGAATCTGAGCGTGTAGGATCGAATCCCTCACTTGCCAGAACTTTTGTGTATCCCTCCTCCACACAGTGACCTTGAATGGTGGGTGGTCTGGACGCTAGTCATTCAGATGACGATGTCCCTGCCGTAGGTAGAGTGCACTTAGCGCACGTAGAATAATCCATGGCAACAACAGAGTCATGCATCAAAATCCACTTTGATTGTACAACAAATACAGTTGCAGACAAACAAAAAAAGGTGGGGAGGGGGAAGGGCGAGGGAGGGAGGGGGGGGGGAGGAGGTTGGCCATTGCTCTCCCAGGGGAGAACAGTTCGATTTTCGCATTGGAAATTTTGTGTTGTGAAAAAAAAATGTTATGGTGGTGCGTGTCCATCGAGATCGATGATGACCATCGTTGTCATCCAGCTGGGGGATGGGGGGGAGGGTGGTGGGTGGTGGGGGGGATGCTTTGAGGATGACTGATGACTTGCGCGATGAGTTTGTTTAACTCACTCAGTACGGCCAGTCCTCTCTTCTCCTCTACACAGACCCCTCGGATGTCCAGTGGGTGTCTGAATGACCCAACCTTTAAGCTTCCGTCGTCAGAATTGTGGTATTCTTTGTCAACATTCACCTCTTCAGTATAAGTGCCTTCCGCTTGCAATATTTTGATGATGGTAATTGGGGTGAAACGCTGTTAACGTCGTCTCTTTCGCCGTTCGTATGGAGAGAGTTAAAGTGAAGAGGAGTTGCGCAACGTCGACCTCACTCTCTCGTCCGGGTCCACCAATTTCCAGTGGCAAGACTAAGCTGAGATGACTGGAGGATGAGCATGAATGCAGTGGATGACCAAGATATCCTTTCGGTGTCTCAATAATTATTTTCTTAATAATAATTACAATAATATTGTAATACAATACAATACAATACAATACAAAAAGAAATTCAAACTAACCACAGTTGCTATCATTAAAGGTTGTCATCGATCCCCTCCCCCCTCCCCCGCCCCCCCCCCCCCCCCCCTCATCACCTTTTGTTAGAATCTAAAATATCTTTGTTATATCATTTTCACTATGATTTTTATTTTATTTTTTTTTATATATCATAATTATTATTTATTTATTTATGTAAGCTTATCTATTATTTATTCACCTTTTTTTTCTTTTCTTTTTTTTCTCAAGGCCTGACTAAGCGCGTTGGGTTATGCTGCTGGTCAGGCATCTGCTTGGCAGATGTGGTGTAGCGTATATGGATTTGTCCGAACGCAGTGACGCCTCCTTGAGCTACTGAAACTGAAACTGAAGCTATGATGGAGGACTTATTTCACCTTCACTTGTTTTCTGCTACTACCATGTAGCTCGTTTCCATGGCAACACCATCTTAATAACTGATGAAAGTGCGATGCCCCTGCAGAACAGGCAGCCAGACAAACAGAACATCTGCTGCAGTCCTGCCCGCTCCACCAAGTGCTCCGAGAGAAAACCTCAATGGCCCCACCCCAATCCCCAGCGGCCCGGAAGTTCTACGGAGGACTGGAGGACCTGCGACGTACTGCCGCCTTCGTCGAGGAGACGGGAGAATCCATCTGATAAATGACGAACGAGACAGCAACTCATGGAAATAAAATTTGTAGACATAAGATAGTAAAAACAAAGATAAAAAAAAGTAAGGATAGAAGAACTTTGCATTGTGGAGAACGTCTTGGAAGCGTACGAAAATCATATATCACTTATTCCAAACAAAATGACTGGGATCCGACTGGCAAGAAAGTCAATAACCAGAGAAATAAATCTTGGCTGGACATTCAGCTGGCAAAGTTTCCTGGCTAGCGGTAGACGGTGTGTTGTCCTGAATGCAGATGAGAAATCTATAACCAGAATTTGAGAGAGACAGAGACAGACAGAGACAGAGAGAGGCAGAGACATAGAAACAGAGACAGAGACAGACAGAGACAGAGACAGACAGAGAGAGAGAACTAAACACTGAAATGTTTAATGTCATTTGCTGAAAAGCTCTGGTGACATAGTAGGTACTAATCAGAACAAAATGGTGCAAAATATATAAAATGGAACAGAAAGGAAGAGAGAAAACAAACGGAATTGAAACAACATGAACTAACAAGAGATTTACGACACTTTGGCACTTTGTCATTAGCTCTTAAAGTACATGTGACAGGGGGGTAATGTGCTATTTTTCAGTTGTTCGTCTCCAAGGTTTGGACAGTACACAGAAAACAAAGTACAGATAAATCATATAATAAATACTTACGCATGTAATAATAATAATAATAATAATGGTATTTATATAGCGCTGGATCTTGTGCAGAGACAAATCAAAGCGCTTTCGCACCAGTCATTCACACGCAAAACATCGACATGTAACATCGCATGTAACATCGACACACATCATATCAATACAAACACATACTAAAGTACATATGAATCCTGAAAAAAATTATTTATGCCTCAACATCAAAACCCATCATGTCAATACGAACACATCAAATAATTACTATGTCGAGATTGACCATCCAAATGTAGCCCTTCTTTTTTATCTATGCTTTTTTTCCTCATAGAACCCATACTAATTTTTAATTGATTAATGAGTGTTCGGACCAATGATGGACGTTTTCAGTATATTTATTGCATACCTATTACATATTTTGCAAGTGAAAGTATTATATCTTCATTTTCTGTCATCAGTATGCCGAATAAATCTTTTCTCTGCGCTGGAGGGGAGAGAGAGAGAATGCGAATGCGAATGTTTTATTCATAATAGGCCATAGCCCCTCATGAAGGGGGTGGTGTGAAAACACTGAATCAGTCGTACATCACATTTAACACTGAATTCAACAAACAGAATTACAATACGCGTTACTCACTACAGATAGAACGAATCTGAAACGCCTTATACAAATATATTGCAAAATGTTTGACAACATTCTCATTCACAGATGCTAATAGCAGTGCAAGTTTGAAAACAGAAGGTTGTCTGTAAAACTTTTTAGGAATTAATTGTTCTCTGAGATCATCCAAGGCAGAACAGCAAAATACAAAATGAACTTCACTTTCCCTTGCATCATTACATAATGGACACACAAGCTCACTTTCATTATGTGTTCTATAACGAAAACGATGAACAGTTATATCAGATACCCCAAATCTAAATCTTGTCATAATAATTTTTAAGTGCTTATCCATTTTCATTAACATATATGTCGGCATGCAGTGCAGTGAGTTGAAATGTCGATACAAATCAAACCTGTTACTGTCCTGAATGTGGGCACCCCACTCTTGCCATCTACAATCAATAAGTCTTTCTCGAAACATATTTAAAAATGCACTTACATTCCCAACGCCTTGGTTGATCCACGCATACCCGAAACCTAATTCGCATAATTTTACTTTTACTTTAGTTGCCCAGTTTACCTTGCCTCTAGCATCTAGGTCATATAACATTTTATATGCTTTCTTTGGTAATCTTGTATCTTCCATTTCAATCAATTTTAACCAATATTTTATACATCTTACTGCTGAGTTTATATATATTGGATACCTACATGTTTCACCATAAACTAAGTCATTTGGCGTTTGTATCGATACATCTAAGAATTTCTTCAGGGCAAATAAGTGGACTTTTTCACAATGTATTGAAGCGTTATCTAAGCCCCATACCTCAGCACCATATTGAACAATCGTTTGTACTTGTGAATCAAAAAGTTTGATAAACACTTGGAAAGACTGATTCCCTAAATTTGACAATTTCTGCATTATACATAACATAGCATGCTTTGCTCTGCTCGCTAGATCTTTACAAGTTACTGAGAAGCTTAATCGTGTTGAAAAATATATTCCTAAATATTTGTATACATTTACAACAGGTAGAATAACTCCATTATAAAACCATCGTTCCCTGGCTCCTAAATATCCACCTTTTCTAAACACAATTATATTACTTTTAGTCATATTTACTTTTAACTGAAGTGAGGAAGCAGCCCGATGTAAACTATTTAACTGTGTTTGAAGGCCAATAACCGTTTCAGACAACAAAACAACATCATCTGCTAAAAGTAAAATAAACAACTGTAAGAACTCTGTTGTGAATTGTGCACCATGTCTTCCATTATCGATAACCTCAGATGTCAACTCATTGATAAACAAAGAAAAAAGAATGGGACTACATACATCGCCTTGTTTCACTCCACTTGCACACTGAATATAATCTGTCATGTTTCCGCCGCTTCGAACCCTAGCCTTCACACTGCCATACATACTCATTACACATCTAAATAATTTACCCCTAATCCCATTTTTTAACATAATAGGCCACAGAATACTTCTATTTACAGAATCAAAGGCTTTTTCGAAATCGATAAACGCAACATATAATTTACGGTTCAGAGAAAACTGTTTTTGCACAAAGGCCATCAGAGTAAAAATGTGATCTACCGTAGAGTAATTCCGTTTGAATCCTGCCTGATGTTCACCAGTAATATTGTTTTCTTCCACCCATTCCTGTAGTCTGCAGTTTATGACAGTACTATAAACTTTACTAGCTGCATCACTAAGGGATATGCCTCGATAATTATTCGGGTCATTTACGTTACCTTTTTTATAAAGCGGCAGAACGATTGATTCAGTCCATTTTTCAGGATAAATTCCATGATCAAAAAGAGAGTTGAAAAAAACTACGAAGAAATCTAGCACAATATCTGTTTTACAACCATATTTTAAAAGTTCACCAATAATACCATCCGGTCCAGCAGCCTTACGATTTTTTATCTTCCTAATAGCAAATAACACTTCCTCCTTAGAAATTGGACGGTTTAAATTACTCTCTTCGTCGTCTTCTTCACTTCCCTCATGCATTATTTTGTCAAAAGTAGTGTCTTTTGTAAGAAGTGCTTGAAAGTGTTCGAACCAGGTATCAATACTAATATTATTTACCGGTTGCTTTCTTTTCATAGAAATCTTGTGTACAGTATCCCAAAACCGTTTCTGACTCTTAATCGATAGTATCAATTCATTAAGAAGAGCATCATTGAATCGTTTCTTTTTCAGCTTTAGCATATTTTTGTATTCACGCCTTGCCCTACAGTAACAATCACGATCTTTGGCATCTAACGTACGTTTGAATTTATTCAATAGTCTACGAACTTGCTTTTTATGAGAACGACACTCTGCATCAAACCAGTCTTGATCTTTATACTGTTTCTTACAATTTACCTGTTTTTTCATGCACAGTGCAGCATCTTTCAGACACACATTAAAAGCATCTAATGCATCGTTCACATCAACTTCAATCAGACTAATCGCTAAGGCCATTTTCTCCTCAAATTCTTTAGACAATAAATTTACATGATACACATTGGCGGAATCATCACACCATACAAACTTTTCAACAACATAATCAGTTTTGCTTTGTTTATCATTTTCATCAGCGTCCAGATAATTCAAACAAAACTTAACAGGCATGTGGTCAGATTCAAACCGCTCACACACAGTCAACTCACAGCAGTCACACAGAAACGAAAATAGGTCACAAGACATCAGAAAATAATCATTAACACTGCATCCACTGTCTGACACGAAAGTGTAGCAGCCTTGACGGTCGCCATAACACATTCCATTAAGAATACACAAATCAAAAGCAGTGCACAAGTTCACCAACTGTTTTCCGTAATTATTCAATGACATATCTTGAGAACATCTACCTGTGCTTACTGGATGGCTTGCGTACTGGAAATCTAAAACATCACAACACCCTTGACAATGATGAGAAACATTTGAAACCCTACTGTTCAGATCACCACACAACAGTATATGAAGATCGCCATAAGCCAACAAACAATCGGTTAAATATTCTTCTAATAACGCAATGCCGTTTACACAATCAAAATATGAATAAAACGGAGAACCCTCAGGTGGTACATAACAAAATACATACAATACATCTTTCCCAATTCCAAACAACGTTTTGTTAATCACAAAGGCGCCAAAATTACAAGCCTTAATGTTTACTTCTTCAACATAAACCATTAAATCATTTTTAATTAAACATACCAGACCCCCAGATCGTCTCCCTTGTGTTGTGAATTTTACTGCGGGGATACACACACTTTCGTATCCGGAAAAAATATTGGTAAATTCATCGACAAAAGTTTCAGCTAAACATATAAAATCGAAAGAACAGACAAATGAAGTGAAATCTGTATCAGATAACTTGGACAATAGTCCATTTACATTCCAATGTAAAAAAGAAAGAAACTTTGCTTTATTATTCAAAGTATTATTGTTTTCATTGCCATCGGAACTGGGATGGCTGGCTGTACACGAATCATTGAACACATCTGTGTCACACCCATGCTCACACACTGACCTGTTTGCACAAGGCAAATCACAACACACACTGCTCTGTGCAGCACTCTCATCGTTCACGCACACGTTTACACTTTCACGTGCAGCATCAGTGTCGGTGACACTAGGCAAAAACTCCGGTGTTGAATTAAATTTTACACCCTGATGAAAAACAGAACACGAGGACCGGCCGATTCCCTATCGTATTTCAACTAGCCTGTCACCACCATCTACAGTGTACCTTTTACCCTCAACCAACAAATAGTTAAACACCATGGAAGCTCTCTTCCCATCTTGTCTCGCTTTCTTCAGGTGTGGGGTTAGTCTCCTTCTGATCTCTCTCACACGCCTGGAGAAGTCCTCACCAATAAAAATGTTGGTGCCTTGTAATTTGCGTTTGCATTTCAAGATGTTCACTTTTTGCTTATAAAACACGCAACGAGCAATGATGGGCGAGTCAGGCTTAGAACTAAGGCGATGAACTCTGTCAAACTCGATGTCATCAGTCAGGTCAAGATTGTCTGTAAACAAGTCTTTGAGTAATCCTTCACAGTCAGCATTTGTCTCATTCTCTTTCTTTGGTATACCATAAAAGATAAGATTGTTCCGTTTTGACCGTCCTTCTAAATCATCAAGTCTGGACTCATAGTCGTCCATCTTGGCACACAAGTCATTATTGGTTTTCTGAAGGTCCTGGTTCTCCTGTCTCAGTTCCTTCACCTCCTCCTTCAGTCCTCTCACCTCACCTTGAAGAGCCGCGTAGTCCTCACATAGATCATGGATCTCCTTCCTGACTCCCTCCAGCTTGCTGTCCATGGTGTCCAGCTTCACGTCCATGTCATCGCTTCTGGTCCTGATGGCGGTCATGATGTCGCTGAGTGTCGGTTCCGGTCGTGACGAGGGCGAAGAAGTACGGGTGTCGGCAGGTTTGTCCAGACTGCCCTTGTGGGAAGAAGCGCTGGCACTGGATAGCCGCGTCTGCCTCATGGAGTCCTTGCTGGGCTGAGGGTTGGGTCCTGGGTTGCTCTCAATGTCTCCGCACTGAAGTAACAGACTGCCCCAAAATAGGTAGGAGAGCAACAAACCAAAGCTGACACCGTCCACTCTGCGCCTGATCTTGAAAATGGCGATACGGGAAGCCACTTTCTGCTTCGCTCGATTCAGCATGAAGCCGATGAACACTGGCAAGAAACGGCCGCACACCGCCCGAATCTGAGATGCAGCAGCAGGCATGGTGCCCTCCTGAAGTCCCTGCCAAATACAGGAGGATGAAACGGTCTCAGTCCTCTGCACCTAGCAAACAACTGCCAGAAGTCAATCGGTGCGTCCTCTCTTCGACACGGCAGTTCACTCCCCCCGGAGAGAGAGAGAGAGAGAGAGAGAGAGAGATGGACACGGACATTGTTTTATTGCCATTGACAATACCATCCTTTGGCAAGGGGGACAATGTATGAACAAAAGAATAACGGCGGTTTACAGAGAAACTGACACATTGCTAAGAGTAAAAAGAAAATCAACGACAAACAACAACCACAACAAAATCATAAAATACAATATATTGCTAAGATTAAAAAGGAAAATAAAACAGACTCAACCATCCAACTTTCTACAAAGTCATTCAGAATTATAAACTGTGGAACTGTCATCAGGGTGACAGTGTTTTTTCGATAACTATAAGGCTTCCGAAGTTAATTACTTTTTCCGACAATCCCAAGCTAGGGCGATAAATTTCGCTGGTGATCCTATTCTTACTTCATCATCTATCAAAAGCATACTAGTAAAGTTCTTGTTCTGTAAGTTTTC
The DNA here is from genome assembly GCF_041734735.1 of Babylonia areolata. Lineage (NCBI taxonomy): Eukaryota > Metazoa > Mollusca > Gastropoda > Neogastropoda > Buccinidae > Babylonia > Babylonia areolata. Next base: position 34,952,867 of record NC_134887.1, on the reverse strand, counting down.
ACCGTTGAAAATTAAGCATTTCTTTCCGAATTTCTTCATAATACTTACACATCGAGAGAGAGAGAGAGAGAGGGAGAGAGAGAGGGGTTGACAAATGGCAATGACAATGACAATTCTTTTTATTGAGAGTAAACTGGATAAGCTGGAAGCTTCTTTCCACCATGTCCTCATACAGATAACGATAACGATAACGATTTTTTTTTATTCAGATAAAGGCCAAAGCCCCTTACTGAAGGGGGTGACATTAAAGAAAGATAAATACAATTTTACATGACACACTATGCATCTTCAACACAAACCAACCCCAAAATATCTAACACAGATGTTCAACAACATTCACGTCGTAACTATTCTCAATCTCTTCAATGCCTTATATATAAATGGCCAAGTTACACAGAGTTGACTCATGTCTTGACGACATGAGCAAATTAAATCTAAAGTTAGATGGATCTTTATAATACTTTGGTTGGATTAGTGTTTGTCTGAGGTCGCTCAAGGCAGGGCAACATAACACAAAATGTAGCTCGTCTTCCTTTCCCAGAAACGGCCCTCATACAGAGAGGGAGAGAGAAACACAATGTTTGGGGGACCGAGAGAGAGGGGGCGGGATGTGAAATACAGCGAGATAGAGACAAAGAGAAGGAAATAAACCTATAGAGATCGATCAATAAAGAGAGAGAGAGAGAGAGAGAGAGAGAGAGAGAGAGAGAGAGAGACCATGTGCATGTTTGTATGTGTGTGTGCGCGATGAGAGAGTTAGAGAGAAAGGGAGGGAGATATATATATATATATATAGAGAGAGAGAGAGAGAGAGAGAGAGAGAGAGAGAGACAGACAGAGACAGAGACAGAGAGATAGGGAGAGAGAGAGGGAGAGAGAGAGAGGTTTACCGTCCATCTATTCCGTACCAAAAGACTATTTTCTCGCGGCGAAACACTTTGCTATTTTGAGTTCTAAGCTGAGAAGAATTAAGAGGAAGAGGGCGAGACGAATGCGAATGATCAGGGGGGAAATGTTTAGAGAAATACACAGAATACGTACAAAGAAAAATGTACAGGAGATGCACAGAATGCAAAGAAAAATGTACAGGAGATGAACAGAATGCAAAGAAAAATGTACAGGAGATGCACAGAATGCAAAGAAAAATGTACAGGAGATGCACAGAATGCAAAGAAAAATGTACAGGAGATGAACAGAATGCAAAGAAAAATGTACAGATGCGCAGAATACGAAGAAAAATGTACAGGAGATGAACAGAATGCAAAGAAAAATGTACAGGAGATGCACAGAATGCAAAGAAAAATGTACAGGAGATGAACAGAATACGAAGACGAAAAACAAGAAACAACAACAACAATAACAACAACCAGAAGGACAACAACAACAACAACAATAAATGACATTAAGAAGAAGAAGAACAACAACAACAACTGGCATTGTTAAGACGAAGAAGAAGTAGAACAACAACAACAACCAGAACAACAACAACAACTCTGAATGACATTAAGAAGAAGAAGAAGAAGAAGAAGAAGAAGAAGAAGAAGAAGAAGAAGAAGAAGAAGAAGAAGAAGAAGAAGAAGAAGAAGAAGAAGAAGAAGAAGAAGAAGAAGAACTGTTAAGACGAAGAAGAAGAACAACAACAACAACAAGAACTGGCATTGTTAAGACGAATAACAACAACAACAACAAATGACTTGAAGAAGAAGAAGAAGAAGAAAACAACAACAACAACAACAACAACAGCAACAACAACAATAACAACAACATAACAATAACAACAATAACAGCAACAACAACAACAAAAACAACAACAACAACAGCAGCAAGATGATAACCATCTTTGTCGCCACTTCCAACCACCAACGACAGCACCGGTAAATAAGACAGAAAACAAGACGACGAACAAGACAGAGCACAAACCGAGATCACGACCTATATAAATTCAGAAGGGAGAAAGACATGAAGCTGATGGCTTGTGGCTGAAGATTTAACGAGCTGCTGGTTTTCACACACAGCGTTGGAGTAAAATCGTTCTCTTGATGGAGAGGGGCTCCACAGGGGAAAAAAAACAAAAAAAAACAAAAAAACATTGGTGGTCATTTATTTTGTATGAGTGTGTTTGTGCGGGAGGGGAAGTATGTGTGCGTGCGTGTACATGCGAGGAGGGGTGGGAGCGGGGGAGGGGGGGCGGGGAGAGAGAGAGTGTTGTGTGTGTGTGTGTGTGTGTGTGTGTGTGTGTGTGTGTGAGACAGAGAGAGAGAGAGAGAGAGAGAGAGACAGTGTTGTGTGTGTCTGTATGTGTGTGTGTTTGTGTGTGTGTGTGTGTGTGTGTGTGTGTGAGAGAGAGAGAGAGAGAGAGAGAATAAATTGATTTTATTCACTGAGGAAAGTGGGATAAACAAGGGCATGCTTGTTTTATCATCCGGCCCTCACGACCAGAAAATTAATCAAGCAGCAAAACAGAATAATAACGGATCGTGGACAGACCCTTGTGGTACACCATATCTTATTGTCTTTCAATCTGATTTAGAATCATTAATACTAACTAGCTGTTTTCTGTTTTGCAAAAATCATGAAATGAGCTGAATCGTGTCTTCAGTCCATATATAACTAATTTCTCTAAGAATAGAGAATGATTTATGACATCAAAAGCGTCTGAAAAATCCACAGAAACAACTCCCGTTAGTTTATTATTATCAATATTCAAAAGCCATATATCGATCATCTATGTCAGCACTGTGTGACAGTAATATTTTCCCTAAAACCAGATTGTTTTGGGTGAATCAGATTGAATTTACTACAAATTGGGAGAGAGAGAGAGAGAGAGAGAGAGAGAGAGTATATGAGCATGTATGTGTGTTTGTGTGTGTGAGAGAGAGAGAAAGATTAAAGAAAGAGAGAGGGGGGAGAGAGAGAGCATTATGAGCATGTGTGCGCGTTTGTGTGTGTGTGAGAGAGAGAGAGATTAAAGAGAGAGAAAGGGTGGGGGGGAGAGAGAAGGTCCAGTATCTTGACAAATCGTCTTGGAGAAACCCATTATATCAAAAAGGAAGAAGAACAACAACAACAACAACAACAATAGCAGCAGCATCAACAGAAGAAGAACAACAACAACAAAAAACAGCAACAACAACAACAACAAAACAACAACAGATGATGATGTTGAAGAAGAAGAAGGAGAGAAAAAAGCGCAACAACAACAACAAAACAACAACATATGAAGAAGAAGAAGAAGAAGAAGAACAACCATTTTCTATGCCACTGCGCTGCCAACACCATCAACAACAACAACAGCAGCAGAAGCAGCAGCAGCAACAACAACAACAACAAGAAAATGAAAGCCATTTCCTATGTCACTGCGCTGCCCCCATCAACAACAACAACAACAACAACAGGAAGATGAAAGCCATCTCCTATGACACTGCGCTGCCCCCATCAACAACAACAACAACAACAACAGGAAGATGAAAGCCATCTCCTATGACACTGCGCTGCCCCCATCAACAACAACAACAACAACAGGAAGATGAAAGCCATCTCCTATGTCACTGCACTGCTACCAATAACAACAACAACAGGAAGATGAAAGCCATCTCCTATGTCACTGCACTGCTACCAATAACAACAATAACAACAACATGAAAGCCATTTCCTATGTCACTGCACTGCTACCAGTAACAAAAACAACAACAACAGGAAGATGAAAGCCATCTCCTATGTCACTGCACTGCTACCAATAACAACAATAACAACAAGATGAAAGCCATTTCCTATGTCACTGCACTGCTACCAATAAAAACAACAACAACAACAACAACAACAACAACAACAACAACAAGATGAAAGCTATCTCCTATGTCACTGCGCTGCCACCATCAACAACAACAACAACAGCAACAACAAGATGAAAGCCATCTCCTTTGTCACTGCGCTGCCACCAATAATAACAACAACAACAACAACAACAACAACAACAAGATGAAAGTAATCTCTTATGCCACTGCACTGCTACGAACAACAATAACAACAGCAACAAGAACAACAACAACGGCAACAACAACAACAACAACGACGATAAGACAATAAAAAAAAATAGAATTTTTAAAGAACAAGAAAGAAGAAGAAGAAGAAGAAGAAGAAGAAGAAGAAGAAGGAAGAAGAAGAAGAAGAAGAAGAAAGAAGAAGAAGAAGAAGAAGAAGAAGAAGAAGAAGAAGAAGAAGAAGATGGATAACACGAAAAGGAGAAAAATAGGAAGAAGAAAGACCGAAGCTAACGGCCTGAGGCTGAAGATGAACGATCTGTTGGCAGTCAGCATTAGGGTAGGGTTTGTTCCTTAATGGGGGTGGACAGGAGAGAGAGAGAGAGAGAGAGAGAGAGACAGAGAGAGAGAGAGAGAGACAGAGAGAGAGAGAGAGAGAGAGAGAGAGAGAGAGAGAGAGAGAGAGAGAGAAAACAAACAACAACAACTGAAAACGATAGTGGTCGTTTATTCTGGACATGGCGCGTGCGGGAGGGAGTCTCTCTCTCGGTGTGTCTTTGTCTCTGTATCTGCATCTGCCTCTGTGTGTGTGTGTGTGTGTGTGTGTGTGTGTGTGTGTGTGTGTGTGTGTGTGTGTGTGTGTGTGAAAGAGAGAGAGAGAGTGTGTGTGTGTGTGTGTAAGAGAGAGAGAAGGAGAGAGAGAGTATATGCGTGTGGAGAAAGAGAGAGAGGGAGAGAGAGTATGAAACAGAGAGAGGGAGAGAGAGAGTATGAAACACAGAGAGTACGAAACACAGAGAGAGAGTATGAAACACAGAGTATGAAACACAGAAAGAGTATGAAACACAGAGAGAGAGAGAGAGAGAGAGAGAGAGAGAAAGTATGAAACACAGACAGAGTATGAAACAGGGAGAGAGAGAGAGAGAGAGAGTATGAAACAGAGAGAGTATGAAACACAGAGAGAAAGAGTATGAAACACAGAGAGGGAGAGAGAGAGTATGAAATAGAGAGAGAGAGAGAGGGGAGAGAGAGAGAGAGAGAATATGAAACAGAGAGAGAGGGGGGAGAGAGAGAGTATGAAACACAGAGAGAAAGAGAGGGAGAGTATGAAACACAAAGAGAGAGAGAGAGAGTATGAAACACAGAGAGAGTATGAAACACAGAGAGAGAGAGAGAGAGAGAGAAAGAGAGAGAGAGAGAATATGAAACACAGAGAGAGTATGAAACACAGAGAGAGGGAGAATATGAAACACAGAGAGAGGGAGAGTATGAAACACAGAGAGAGGGAGAGTATGAAACATAGAGAGAGTATGAAACACAGAGAGAGGGAGAGTATGAAACATAGAGAGAGTATGAAACACAGAGAGAGGGAGAGTATGAAACACAGAGAGAGAGAATATGAAACACAGAGAGAGGGAGAGTATGAAACACAGAGAGAGGGAGAGTATGAAACACAGAGAATGAAACACAGAGAGAGAGAGTATGAAACACACACACACACACACACACACACACACACACACACACACACACACACACACACACGGATAGATAGAGAGAGAGAGAGAGAGAGAGAGAGAGAGAGAGAGTTTCAATCACTTCTTCACGACGACTCTTGTGTACATTATCGTGGCCGTGTCTCTTGGGAAAACGTCTCGTGGAAACCTGATGTGTTTTAAACGAGGCCTCTGAGCAATAAAGACCACCAATTTCAAGTTTTTTTTCAACGTGTGGGTTTGGAAGAGGAAGTAGAATGTGTCTCGAGAAGAAGAAGAAGAAGAAGAAGAAAGAGGAGGAGGAAGATGAGGAGGAGGAGGAAGTAGAAGGAATGGTAAGAAGAAGAAAGAGAAGGAGGAGTAGTGGCGAGAAAAAGGAGGAAGAGAAGGAGGAAGAGGAGGAAGAAGGGAAGGAGGAAGAGAAGGAGGATGAGTGGCGAGAAAAAGAAGGAGGAAGAAAAGGAGGAGGAAGAGAAGGATGAGAAGTGGCGAGAAAAAGGAGGAAGAGGAGGAGGAAGAGGAGGAAGAAGGGAAGGAGGAAGAGAAAGAGGAATAGAAGGAGGAAAAGTGGCGAGAAAAAGGAGGAAGAGGAGGAGGAATAGAAGGAGGAAGAGTGGCGAGAAAAAGAAGGAGGAAGAGAAGGAGGAGGAAGAGAAGGAGGAAGAGTGGCGAGAAAAAGAAGGAGGAAGAGAAGGAGGAGGAAGAGAAGGATGAGAAGTGGCGAGAAAAAGAAGGAGGAAGAGAAGGAGGAATAGAAGGAGGAAGAGTGGCGAGAAAAAGAAGGAGGAAGAGAAGGATGAGAAGTGGCGAGAAAAAGAAGGAGGAAGAGAAGGAGGAGGAGAGGGAGGAGGAGCGGCGAGAAAAAGAAGGAGGAAGAGGAGGAAGAAGAGAAGGAGGAAGAGTGGCGAGAAAAAGAAGGAGGAAGAGGAGGAGGAAGAGGAGGAAGAGAAGGAGGAAGAGTAGCGAGAAAAAGAAGGAGGAAGAGGAGGAGGAAGAGGAGGAGGAAGAGAAGGAGGAAGAGGAGGAGGAAGAGAAGGAGGATGAGTAGCGAGAAAAAGGAGGAAGAGAAGGAGGAAGAGAAGGAGGATGAGTGGCGAGAAAAAGAAGGAGGACGAGGAGGAGGAAGAGAAGGAGGAGGAGGGAGTTTCTGGAGTTGCGAAAAGAAGAAGAATAAAGAGGAGCAGAAGGAAGAGGAGGAGGAAGAGGAAGGAGG
>NC_134887.1:34938678-34941178 GCF_041734735.1 Babylonia areolata | reverse complement strand
TACTGAGCGAGTTAACAAGAGAGTTGTGGTGTAAGTCCGATCTTTTCTTTCTGAGGGGGGGTCAGGTCGAGCGGCAGTGTGATGTAAGCGCTGAAGGAAAGTGAGAATGAGTGTGTGGAGCTGCGAACCAGACAAGAGAGATTTCCACTATGGTCGGTCTACTACTGACTGACAAGCTGTGTGGTGGTTCGACTTCTCCAACAATTTTTGACTCACTTGTGTAAACAAAGTGAGTCTATGTTTTAACCCGGTGTTCGGTTGTGTGTGTGTGTGTGTGTGTGTGTGTGTGTGTGTGTGTGTGTGTGTGTGTTTGTGTGTGTGTGTGTGTGTGTGTGTGTGTGTGTCTGTGGTAAACTTTAACACTGACATTTTCTCTGCAAATATTTTGTCAGCTGACACCAAATTAGGCATAAAAATAGGAAAAATTCAGTTCTTTCCAGTCATCTTGTTTAAAATAATATTGCACCTATGGGATGGGCACAAAAACAAAAAATAAAATAATGAAGCCTAATTATATGCAAACTGTATTTACTGTTATATTTATATTTTTTGTATTCTCAAAACTTGGCACTTTGATCTGATATTCTGACACAACAACAAGAGCAGTCATTATTATCATTTTTTGTTCAAACAGGAACTTCTTTTGCTAAGCATGGAAGTTTTATTTATTTTGCAAACGTTTTGGTGCAGATAGTAAAAAAGGGAAAGTACTCTGTAATTAATGCTAGGGGACTTAATTCGAATCTGGTTAGGACTTTTTTTTCTTTTTCTTTTTTTAACGCGAAGCTTTATAATAACAAATACAGAACACATTTTAACGATTAGATTTTTTTTTTTAAGTGTATCACAAGTGCGTCTTGAAGGCCTTGCCTCTCTTGTTTTAAAATGCACTGAAGCACACATGGTCGAATTGGTAATCTTACTTTGTTTTCAATCTCTTAGAATCTCTGTGTGTATGTGTGTGTGCCTGAAATCTGATTGAATGACACAGGAAACGAATGATGAGCGCCCAATGGTAGCCGTCAGTCCGGATCTACCCAGGTAGGCAGCCTGTTGTGTAAATGACCCCCCCGTGTTTGTAAAGCGCTTAGAGCTTGGTCTCCGACCGAGGATAGGCGCTATATAAGTATCCATATCAGTCAATCAATCAATCTGTATCCCTAAATATACAGGTACAAGTCTATCTATGCCAATATACCAATACCATACAAGTGACGTTACTCCCTCCTGCCCACCACCATTCATCACGCACACTGCCCCCCCCCCCCCCCCCTTCCTCCCCCTCCCTTTCCCTCTCACCTTCAACCTCCTTCCCTCCACCCCCCAGACGGCTTCCACCCCCTTCCCCCCACCCCCACCCCCCACACACAATCCTCACCCCGTCCCTACATAAATTGTGTGATTCCATAAAAAGCATGGCCAAGTATCTGTGTGCGTGATCTGATGTCTTATTTGTAAATACTGTTGAATGACACATTTTATTAGAATGTCTATGACATCTGATTAAAAAAAAAAAAAACTGTTGAAAAGCACATTTTATAATGTCTATGTTTGATTATAGCCATATATTTCATGCCTGTAGCTGTGATTATTGCATTTGTAATATTGTAAAGATTGTATGTGTGGTTTACTTTAAGTTAACATTTAAGCTGTTTTTGTTTTTTGTCTGTATGTTTGCTTGTTGTTATTTTTTTTCGTTACGTCCACTATAATTATTGCATGAGTACGAGGGTGATTGTTGTATTTGTGGTTTACTGTAGGTCAATGATGTTAAACCATGTCGTTTATGTAATCTATTGAATGGCCGTGATTCTCGTATGTTGTTTACGGGTTTTCTACCACAAGGTATCTCTTTAGAGATGATGAATGAATGAATGATATGGATACTTATATAGCGCCTATCCTCGGTCGGAGACCAAGCTCAAGGCGCTTTACAAACACTGAGTCATTTACACAACAGGCTGCCTACCTGTATAGAGCCGACTGACGGCTGCCAACAGGCGCTCATCATTCGTTTCCTGTGTCATTCTATCAGATTTCAGGCACACACACACACACACACACACACACACACACACACACACACACACACACACACACACACACTCAGACAAACATTTAACATTTTACGTGTATGACCGTTTTATTTATTTACCCCGCCATGTAGGCAGCCATACTCCGTTTTCGGAGGTATACATGCTGGGTATGTTCCTGTTTCCATAACCCACCAAACGCTGACATGGAGTGCAGGTTCTTTAACGTGCACATTAATTTTGATCGTCTGCGTTCGTATACACACGAAAGGGGGTTCAGGCACTAGCAGATCTGCACATATGGTGACCTGGGAGATCGGAAAAATCTCCACCCTTTTACCCACCAGGTACCGTTACCGAGATTCGAACCAGAGACCGACGGGCGCAATAGCCGAGTGGTTAAAGCGTTGGACTGTCAATCTGAGGGTCCCGGGTTCGAATCACGGTGAGGGCGCCTGGTGGGTAAA
>NC_134887.1:34931178-34933678 GCF_041734735.1 Babylonia areolata | reverse complement strand
ATTTTACTTGAAAACGGGGCAATCGTTTTATCGAGTCATCGTCATACGAGTTTTTGTTTTTGGCAACTACAGTGTTCGACTGCGAACACGAGAGAGACAAATACAGAGAGAGAAAGCGAGAGAGTACGAGAGAGCGAGAACGAGCGAGCGAGCGAGCGAGCTAGACAAGAAAAGACAAGACAAGACAAATTCTTTATTTCGAGGATAATAGATAAGCACTGGTGTGCTTTTTTTACATCCAGTCCCCGCCCTGAATAGGGTCTACACACTACACAATATTTAATAAAATGAAAGCATGGTGTTAGTGAAGATACACAACAGAGGGGGAAAAAAAAGCATACATCAAAACAAAAACAAAAACCACACACACACACACGCACACACACACACACACACGCACGCATGCACGCACGCGCGCGCGCGCGCGCACACACACACACACACACACACACACACACACACACACACATGACATACAGGCACTAGCATGGTGTTAGTAAAATGCACAGGTAAAAACAATTTTTTTTGAATATAAAAAAAAGGAACAAAATCAAAGAAACAAAGAGAGAGAGAGAGAGATACAGAGAGAGAGAGAGAGAGATACAGATAGACAAAGACAGACAGCCAGACCGGAGCATCAGTGGGTGGGCGTGGAAGGGGGTGGGGGTAGAGAGGAAGTGGGGGCAGTGTGTATGAGTGGGGGGTGGGGGTGGGGGGAGGATGGAAGAGGAGACGGTGCAGGAGCCGGGGGATGGGGTGTGTGTGTGGGGGGGGGGGGGGGGGGGGGGGGGTGGCGTCGGGGGTGAGCGGGAGGCGGACAGTAGAACTGATCATTTACAGACACGGATAACAGGGAGAGGAGAATTCACCTGAAATCACTGTTTGATTGGACGCGGGGGTCTTCCTTTCCCCCACCCCCTACCCCCACCCCTTCTATTTTTTTTTTATCTGACTAGCTAGCGGGGCAATATTATAGCCCAGGGATTGGGGGAAGGGGGAGAGATGGAAGGGGGTTAACTGTTGCGTTATGTGTTGTTGCTTTTTTGCCCCCCCCCCCCCCCCCCCCCCCAACCCCCCGCCCCCCCTCTTTTTTCTATCATTTGCACCGATATAGGCACAACGCCCCGCACACCGCTCATTCAGACTCACCCACACACACACAGAGCCACATCCAAAAAAACCTTCAGTACCGGCACAGTTCACAGGGAAATTCTTATTGATATCAGGTCACCACCAGTAGGCGACACACTGGAGGAGACCCTGCGATGCTGTTGAGTCAATCAGTTACTTCAGTTAGCGTTCTGTAGCAAGCCTGTTCTGCTCTGTTTCAGACAAACCAGTAGGCGACACACTTGAGGAGACCCTGCGATGCTGTTGAGTCAGTTAGTTACTTCAGTTTAGCGTTCTGTAGCAAGCCTGTTCTGTTTCAGACAAACCAGTAGGCGACACACTTGAGGAGACCCTGCGATGCTGTTGAGTCAGTCAGTTACTTCAGTTAGCGTTCTGTAGCAAGCCTGTTCTGTTCTGTTTCAGACAAACCAGTAGGCGACACACTGGAGGAGACCCTGCGATGCTGTTGAGTCAATCAGTTACTTCAGTTAGCGTTCTGTAGCAAGCCTGTTCTGTTCTGTTTCAGACAAACCAGTAGGCGACACACTGGAGGAGACCCTGCGATGCTGTTGAGTCAGTCAGTTACTTCAGTTAGCGTTCTGTAGCAAGCCTGTTCTGTTTCAGACAAACCAGTAGGCGACACACTTGAGGAGACCCTGCGATGCTGTTGAGTCAGTCAGTTACTTCAGTTAGCGTTCTGTAGCAAGCCTGTTCTGCTCTGTTTCAGACAAACCAGTAGGCGACACACTTGAGGAGACCCTGCGATGCTGTTGAGTCAGTCAGTTACTTCAGTTAGCGTTCTGTAGCAAGCCTGTTCTGTTTCAGACAAACCAGTAGGCGACACACTGGAGGAGACCCTGCGATGCTGTTGAGTCAGTCAGTTACTTCAGTTAGCGTTCTGTAGCAAGCCTGTTCTCACTCATGGCCTGGCTTCGCTGACGAAGATCTAGGAAGGGCGTTGTCCACGTCTGATGCAGGCACGCTCATGGCTGACGCTCAAGCCTGTTCTACAATTCAGACAAACAACAAATTGCAGGAACCCAACCACCAGTGACACCCTTCGAAGTCCACTCAATGACGACGACGACAACAACAGTCGCTTAGCAGTTACGTGTTTCCTCCCTGTCCATGGTAGAGAGACAGCTCCATGGTAGAGAGACAGCTCCATGGTAGAGAGACAGCTCCATGGTAGAGAGACAGCCGCGTACCACCACGAGCTAAACGGTAGCCGGGGGGGGGCCCGATTTTTTTTTTTTTTTTTTTTTTTTTTTTTTTGCGATACAGAGGGCAGACAGAAATTATTTATGAACGTTGAGCTGCAAATACCAGACAGATCGGGCACAATGACACTGAGCACTAGACGCTTGGTCGGAGCAGGCGTGTGTATACG
>NC_134887.1:34918678-34921178 GCF_041734735.1 Babylonia areolata | reverse complement strand
GTCACTGCGTTCGGACAAACCATATACGCTACACCACATCTGCCAAGCAGATGCCTGACCAGCAGCGTAACCCAACGCGCTTAGTCAGGCCTTGAGAAAAAAAAAAAGCGGGGGAATAAATAATAGATAAGCTTACGTAAATAAATAAATAAATGAATAATAATTATAATATAGAAAAAGGTAGTAGTAATAATAATAGTAATACTAATAAAATGATTAAAAATAATAATAAAAATAAATAAATAAATAAATAAATAAATAAATAATAATAATAATAATAATAATAAATAAATAAATAAATAAATAAGACAACAATGGTGATAAATAAGCGAATAAATGTAAAACATGAAGACACACATTCACACACACACCCACACATGCACAACAGAAATGCATATATAATAAGAAGAAGAAGAAGAAGAAATAAATAAATAAATAAGACAACAATGGTGATAAATAAGCGAATAAATGTAAAACATGAAGACACACATTCACACACACACCCACACATGCACAACAGAAAATGCACCAAACATGCAGTTTCACAGATATGAAAGCACAGTCAAAAGCTTGGTTCTAACGTTTTCACAGTTACACGTGACTAAAAATAATGCCTATGTTGACCTTCTTCTTCTTTTTCTTCAGCGTTCGTGGGCTGCAACTCCCACGTTCACTCGTATGCACACGAGTGGGCTTTTACGTGTATGACCGTTTTTACCCCGCCATATAGGCAGCCATACTCCGCTTTCGGGGGTGTGCATGCTGGGTATGTTCCTGTTTCCATAACCCACCGAACGCTGACATGGATTACAGGATCTTTAACGTGCGTATTTGATCTTCTGCTTGCATATACACACGAAGGGGGTTCAGGCACTAAGCAGGTCTGCACATTTGTTGACCTGGGAGATCGTAAAAATCTCCACCCTTTACCCACCAGGCGCCGTCACCGTGATTCGAACCCGGGACCCTCAGATTGAAAGTCCAACGCTTTAACCACTCGGCTATTGCGCCCGTCGCCTACGTTGACCGAACTACGCCATTGGTCAGTTCCATACTACACACGGTTAGTAGCGGGTTACGACCATACTAGGCTCTTCCGTCCGAGCAATGCAACTGGCCCCTTGGATCCCCAGGGATATTTGTAGCTAGTTATGATCGACTCTCCTCCTCCCCACTCTCTGTCCCCTCCACCCCCATCCACCCCACACCCCCCTCTCCCCGCCACACACACACACACACACACACACACACACAAACACACCCCTCCCCCATCTCCCTCCCTAGTTATCCCCCACCCCCACCAACCCCACCCCACTTTCTAAGGGTTTAATCAACTCATTGAAAAAAAGGAAGATACGCAGTTCTGAGTTATCTTTCACTGACCCCCCCCCCCCCCGCCCCCCCCGCAACCTCCCCCCGTCCCTCCACACACACACACACACACACACACACGGCCCCCTCACTCCCCACCCACCCCGACCCATCCGCCCCAACCCGTCTCCATAACCATAACGAATATGTCCATTAGGAGGGGATGGGGTAAATAAAAAATTTACTGGGGGTGGAGAGTGGGAGTGTGGGAGTGGTTCAGTTCTGGTAAGCTGCTGTTTAACTCCAAGGGGGGGGGGGCGGGTAGGGGGGGGGGGGGGGGAGGGGGGGGGTCACTCCAGACTAGTATAAACACACCCCGAAGTTAATCTGGGCGGACCAGATCTTATACGCCGGGGGTAAGAACCAACAGGGTGGGGGGGAGGCGTGCTGCTACTACTACACCGGTGCTGTGGGTGGGAAGGGAGTAAAGGGAGACCAATCAACAACAGTCACCCTGAGGGGATTTATTCCCCTCCCTCCTGTCTGTTTCCGCGCTTCGGTTCAAATCATCGGTTCCATCCAGTATCCTCCCGCCCCGCCCCCCCTCCGCCCCCCCCCCCCCCCCCCGCCCCCACACTCAGTCCCTCCGCCATCCCCCCCCCGCCCCCACCCCCCTTTATTCCACCTCCCCCCCTCCCCCTCCCCCACCCCCACATCCATCCTCCCCTGTCTACCCCCACAGACTCAGACACACACACAGAAACAGACGCTCAGCTGCCCAAAAACAGAGAGTCCGTGAGGGTGTGGGTTCGAATCCCACTCACGCCATTTCTCTTAATTAAGTGTGACCGGAAAATCAAACTGAGCGTCTAGTCTTTCGGATGAGATGCTAAACCGAGGTCTCATGTGCAGCATGCACTTGGCGCACTAAAAAAAAAAAAAAAAAATAAAAATTTTAAAAAAGAACCCATGGCAACGAGAGTGTTGTCCTCTGGGCAAAAATGTGGTGTGGCGTATGAGAAAGTGAAACTGAAAATGAAACTAGTGGTCAAGGGGTAAAGAGGGGACGACCAATAATTCATTTCATCGGGCCATTGTCATACCACAACACACATTGAATCGATAGAAGAATCCAGTCACGGACAGAAGTATTTCATTTTTGACTCACTTGTGTAAACAAAGTGAGTCT
>NC_134887.1:34906178-34908678 GCF_041734735.1 Babylonia areolata | reverse complement strand
CACGGCAACAAACGTTTTGTCCCTGGCAAAATTTTGTGGAAAAAGCCACTCCGATAGGAAAAAAAAACCAATTAAAAACTGCACGCAGGAAAGGTTGAGGGGGTTGAGAGACAGAGAGACAGACACACAGAGATAAAGACATAAACAGAGAGACAGAGATTGAGTGTGTGTGAGAGAGAGAGAGAGAGAGAGACAGACAGACAGACAGACAGGCAGAGATAAAGACATAAACAGAGAGGCCGAGACTGAGTGAGACAGACAGACAGATAGACAGAGATAAAGATATAAACAGAGAGAGATTGAGTGAGACAGACAGACAGACAGAGAGACAGAGACGAAGATATAAACAGAGAGACAGAGACTGAGTGAAACAGACAGACACACAGACAGACAGTGATAAAGACATAAAAAAAAGGGGGGGGGGGGTGGCGCTCTCAGTGTAGCGACGCGCTCTCCCTGGGGAAGAAAAGCAGCCCGAATTTCACACAGAGAAATCTGTTGTGACAAAAAAAAAAAAAAAAAAAAAAGGAGAAATACAATACAATGCATTATGATGTTATCAGCAGCCTCGTGACTCTGAGTCAATATTGATCACATTGCACTGCACTGCAGTTTGTTTGCTTTTTACCTGTCTCTCCCAAACACACAACAGCTCATTTGAGAAGTGCGTTGGCACGCTCGGACATCGTTTTAACTCTCTCCATACGAACGGCGAAAGAGGACGACGTTAATTAACAGCGTTTCGCCGCAATAATTACCACCATCAAAATATTGCAAGCGGAAGGCTCATATACTGAAGAGGTGAATGTTGACAAAGAATAACACAATTCTGACGACGGAAGCTAAAGGTTGGGTCATTCAGACACCCACTGGACATCCGAGGGGTCTGTGTAGAGGAGAAGAGAGGACTGGTCGTACTGAGTGAGTTAATCGAAAATGTGTGCACTTTTATTATTCCTTTTCTATTCTTTCTTTCTTTCTTTTTTTTTTTTTTTTTTTTCAATCTGTCTAATGGGTCCAAGGGTATAAACCCCGAACAATAGAAACAAGCAGCGTATAGGTTCAGCCTGACTGTCGAATTGTTCACAGAAAGCGTGGGATCATTAAAAATGGAGAGAGTGCAGAGGGGTGGGAGGAGGAGAAAGAGAATAGAGGGGAGGGAAGGAGGGAAAGAGGGAAAGAAGGGGGAAAAATAGCACAGAGAGAGAAAAAAAAGGGGGGGGGGGGTGGAGGGGTTGGGAGGTCGAGAGACAGACAGACAGACAGACAGAGATAAAGACATAAACAGAGAGACAGAGATTGAGTGTGTGTGTGTGAGAGAGAGAGAGAGACAGACAGACAGAGACAGAGATAAAGACATAAACAGAGAGACAGAGATTGAGTGAGACAGACAGACAGAGAGACAGAGATAAAGATATAAACAGAGAGACAGAGATTGAGTGAGACAGACAGATAGACAGAGATAAAGATATAAACAGAGAGACAGAGATTGAGTGAGACAGAGAGACAGAGACAGAGAGACAGAGATTGAGTGAGACAGACAGACAGACAGAGACAGAGAGACAAAGATTGAGTGAGACAGACAGACAGACAGAGATAGACATAAACAGAGAGACAGAGACTGAGTGAGACAGACAGACAGAGAGACAGAGACAGAGAGAGATAATGTGACACTTAAGTACTTCACTGTCATTAGTTTCAGTTTCAGTAGCTCAAGGAGGCTAGGCGTCACTGCGTTCGGACAAATCCATATACGCTACACCACATCTGCCAAGCAGATAACTGTCATCAGCAAAAGCCCAAGCGACAGGCGGTGATGGGTACAGTGGTTTTTACCCATTCGTCAGATCACAAAGTTTTAACAACAAACAACAGAAAATAAAATAGCAACTATTTTGAGCATGCAATAAAAAAAAAACCCCAAAAAACAGAGGCAAGGCCTTCAAGACTCAGTTGTGATAAATTTAGTCCCCTAGCATTAATTACAGAGTAATTTCCCTTCTTTGACTATCTGCACCAAAAACGTTTTGCAAAATAAATAAAAAATTCCATGCTTAGCAAAAGAAGTTCCTGTTTGAACAAAAAAATGATAATAAAGACTCCTCTTGTTGTTGTGTCAGAATAAGAGGTCAAAGTGCCAAGTTTAGAGAATACAAAAAATATAAATATAAATATAACAGTAAATGCAGTTTGCATATAATTAGGCTTCTTTTTTTCTTTTCTTTTTTTGTGCCCATCCCAGAGGTGCAGTATTATTTTAAACAAGATGACTGGAAAGAACTGATTTTTTCCTATTTCTATGCCAAATTTGGTGTCAACTGACAAAGTATTTGCAAAGAAAATGTCAATGTTAAAGTTTACCACGGACACACACACACACACACACACACACACACACACACACACACACACACACACACAAACAGACAACCGAACACCGGGTTAAAACATAGACTCACTTTGTTTACACAAGTGAGTCAAAAATCTACGAGAGACAGAG
>NC_134887.1:34893678-34896178 GCF_041734735.1 Babylonia areolata | reverse complement strand
AACGGAATGTTCATTCAGTCTCTTTATCTCCTTTTTCCTCTTTGCCTATTTCAGCGTTCGTACACTTCAAGGTGTCAGTTCAATTGCTATGGATGGACTTATTTCTTATTCTTGATCTTATCTTTTCTTAAGAAAGAAAAAAACAACATACAAGAGTTGTATAGTTTTATTTTGTGTGTGTGTGTGGGGGGGGGGGGGGGTTGTTTGTTTGTTTTCTTCTTCTTCTTCTTCTTCTTCTTCTTCTTCTTCTTCTTCTTCTTCTTCAACTTTTGTTTCATCTTTCGTTTTGTAGTGCTTGTCTGAAGTCTGTTGTTTTTCTTAAGAAAACTTTTTTGGGTTTTTTTTTTTTGCTTTTTGTTTATCGATTTTCCCTCTTCGCCACCGGTGTAATTTTCCTAAACTGTTCCCCTTTTTTTTGTTTTACCTACGGGGTGAAATTTATCAGGTAAAGACGTCAATATGCACTCCCAGGGGTAAGAATTATTACATTTACCCTTTTTTTCTTTACCTGCTTTACCACTTTTCTTTGTTTTTTTGTTTCGTTTTGTTTGTTTTGTGTGTGTGTGTGTTGTGTTTGTGTGTGTTGTGTTTGTGTGTGTGTGTGTGTGTGTGTGTGTGTGTGTTGTGTGTGTGTGTGTGTGTGTGTGTGTGTGTGTGTGTGTGTTGTCTGTGTGTGTTGTGTTTGTGTGTGTATGTGTGTGTGTGTGTGTGTTGTCTGTGTGTGTGTGTGTGTGTGTGTGTGTGTGTGTGTGTGTGTGTGTGTGTGTGTGTGTGTGTGTGTGTGTGTTGTGTTTGTGTGTGTATGTGTGTGTGTGTGTGTGTGTTGTCTGTGTGTGTGTGTGTGTGTGTGTGTGTGTTGTGTTTGTGTGTGTATGTGTGTGTATGTGTGTGTGTGTGTGTGTGTGTGTGTGTGTGTGTGTGTGTGTTGTGTGTGTGTATGTGCTGTTGTTGTTGTTGTTGTTGTTGTTGTTATGTTTTGTTTATGTTGTAATGTTGTTGTTGTTTTTAAATACAATAAGTGGGTTGGAAGTAATTTGGATGATTGTCAATGTGATTCATCTTATCTATATTCCTTTTTATCCTGGGGGAATAAAACATACCTAAGCCGAATCTCTCCCCCGACGAATGATATTTCTGTCGTAAGCCAGATTGCCAAAAAACCCCGCCCCCCACCCCCACCCCACCCCACCCCCACCACGCACACACACACCTCTCTCCCCACCCGCCCACCCAGCTTCACAACCCAAGTCTAACATTAACAATCTGGGGTTATTCGGTTACGAGCTATAAATATCGAATGGGGTAAATCCGATACCACCGGGAAATCCCGAGGGAGTAATCAATTTTGTGGACTGGATCAGAAGGGTGGGGGGTTGGGAGGTGCGGAAGGGGTTGGCGGTATCATTCCAGCATCACACAGCGATCTGACCTCTGTGTCGTAGTGTTGTTGTGTTTTCCTTGCATTGAAGGCTATATTTCTCTCGCTTAAACATCATCATTATTATTAACAGAATTTTTGCACACAATTATTTACACACGTCACTGTCGGAAAAAAAAAATTAATTACATCATTAACACATGAAGCAATTTGCAGTGCACTTCAGTGACAATCAGCCTGTAAAGGTATTTCATAAGAAGAAAAAAAGAAAAACACCAAAAAAAAAAAACTAACAAAAAAAAAAAAATAACAAAAAGCATTTAGATTTAACTGATCATCCTACATAAAAGAAAAACCTGGCATATATCTAACATGCCTGACATTTATACTTTACAGACACGTTTGTTAATTAATGTCTTGTAAGAACAGCCACTTAGCTTTCAAAGTCCTGCGTGTTGCATTACATTCTTGCACTGTGTTCTTCTTTTTTTTTTTCTTCTTTTTTTTGTGATACCAGGAAGTGTACCTTTCAAAAGCTGCCAAGATAGGTAATTCGTATTGTTTAACACGTGACCTGCTGCCGGCGGCTGCTGACAGAGACAGATGGAGAAGGGAGGTTGCGTCTGCGGTCCTCAGGTTTCCCCCAACGACTACTTTGTAGTTATGGGCCTGAGGATGAGAAGGATTGTTTTGTATTAAGATAAGATAAGATAAGATAAAAATAACTTTATTATCTCCAACTGGAGAAATTTGGTCAGGTGCATTATCACAACATAGACAAGTAAACAACATGGGGACCATAACTGTAAAAGCCAACAACAGCCCCTACAAATATTACAAAGATACAAATGTAAAACATATCACATACATCGTTTCATACATACATCCACACACTGCAGGTAATAACTAGTATTCTTAATGTAAAAACAGAAAGAATTAAGAAACATTATTTGAATATAATCATAAACATAGCCTACTATACTGCACATTGATTATAATAGACAGATAAGATAAGAATAAAGATGAATTGCGGAAAACCACAACCAGATAATCAGCACACACCCGCACCGCACCCCCCACCCCCACCCCCACCCCCCGCCCCCCACCCACCCCACACACGCG
>NC_134887.1:34886178-34888678 GCF_041734735.1 Babylonia areolata | reverse complement strand
TGTCTGTCTGCCTGTCTGTCTGCCTGTCTGTCTGTCTACCTGTCTGTCTGCCTGTCTGTCTGTCTTCCTGTCTGTCTGTCTGTCTCCCTGTCTGTCTGTTTGCCTGTCTGTCTGTCCACCTGCCTGCCTGTCTGCCTGCCTGCCTGCCTGCTTGCCTGCCTGTCAGTCTGTCTGTCCACCTGCCTGCCTGTCGGTCTGCCTGTCTGTCTTTCTGCCTGCCTGTCTCTCTGTCTGTCTGTCTGTCTGCCTGCCTGTCTGCCCGCCTGTCTGTTGTCTGTCTGTCTGTCTGCCTGTCTGTCACAGAGAGAGAGAGAGAGAATGAATGAATGAATGAATGAATGAATGAATGAATCTTTATTTTCCAACGGTGAAGATATTACACATCTGCCGTTCTTCTTAGAGACAAGAGAGAGAGAGAGAAGAAGGAGGAGGAGGAGGAGGAGGAGGAGGAGGAGGTGATGAAGGAGGAGGAGGAGGAGGGGGTGATGAAGGAGGAGGAGGGGGTGATGAAGGAGGAGGAGGAGGAGGAGGAGGAGGGGGTGATGAAGGAGGAGGAGGAGGAGGAGGAGGAGGGGGTGATGAAGGAGGAGGAGGAGAAGGAGGAGGAGGGGGTGATGAAGGAGGAGGAGGAGGGGTGATGAAGGAGGAGGAGGAGGAGGAGGAGGAGGGGTGATGAAGGAGGAGGAGGAGGAGGGGTGATGAAGGAGGAGGAGGAGGGGTGATGAAGGAGGAGGAGGAGGAGGGGGTGATGAAGGAGGAGGAGGAGGAGGAGGGGGGGTGATGAAGGAGGAGGAGGAGGGGTGATGAAGGAGGAGGAGGAGGAGGAGGAGGAGGGGGGTGATGAAGGAGGAGGAGGAGGAGGGGGTGATGAAGGAGGAGGAGGAGGAGGAGGAGGAGGGGGTGATGAAGGAGGAGGAGGAGGGGTGATGAAGGAGGAGGAGGAGGAGGAGGAGGAGGGGTGATGAAGGAGGAGGAGGGGGTGATGAAGGAGGAGGAGGAGGAGGAGGAGGAGGAGGAGGGGGTGATGAAGGAGGAGGAGGAGGAGGAGGAGGAGGGGGTGATGAAGGAGGAGGAGGAGGAGGAGGAGGAGGGGGTGATGAAGGAGGAGGAGGAGGGGTGATGAAGGAGGAGGAGGAGGAGGAGGAGGAGGGGGTGATGAAGGAGGAGGAGGAGGGGTGATGAAGGAGGAGGAGGAGGAGGGGGTGATGAAGGAGGAGGAGGAGGAGGAGGAGGAGGAGGAGGGGGTGATGAAGGAGGAGGAGGAGGGGTGATGAAGGAGGAGGAGGAGGGGGTGATGAAGGAGGAGGAGGAGGAGGGGTGATGAAGGAGGAGGAGGAGGGGGTGATGAAATAGGAGGAGGAGGAGGAGGAGGAGGGGGTGATGAAGGAGGAGGAGGAGGGGTGATGAAGGAGGAGGAGGAGGGGGGTGATGAAAGAGGAGGAGGAGGAGGAGGAGGAGGGGGTGATGAAGGAGGAGGAGTAGGGGGTGATGAAGGAGGAGGAGGAGGAGGAGGGGGTGATGAAGGAGGAGGAGGGGGTGATGAAGGAGGAGGAGGGGGTGATGAAGGAGGAGGAGGAGGAGGGGGGTGATGAAGGAGGAGGAGAGGGTGATGAAGAAGGAGGAGGAGGGGGGTGATGAAGGAGAAAGGAGGAGGAAGGGGGTGATGAAGGAGGAGGAGGGGGGGTGATGAAGGAGGAGGAGGAGGAGGGGGTGATGAAGGAGGAGGAGAGGGTGATGAAGGAGGGGGTTGATGAAGGAGGGGGTGATGAAGGAGGAGGAGGAGGGAGTGATGATGAAGGAGGAGGAGGGGGTGATGAAGAAGGAGGAGGAGGGGGGTGATGAAGGAGGAGGAGGAGGAGGGAGGTGATGATGAGGAGGAGGAGGAGGAGAGGGTGATGAAGGAGGAGGAGGAGGAGAGGGTGATGAAGGAGGAGGAGGAGGAGGGAGGTGATGATGAAGGAGGAGGAGGGGGTGATGAAGGAGGAGGGGAGGGGGTGATGTAGGAGGAGGCGGAGGGGGTGATGAAGGAGGAGGAGGAGGAGGAGGGGGTGATGAAGGAGGAGGAGGAGGAGGAGGGGGTGATGAAGGTGGAGGGGGTGATGAAGGAGGAGGAGGGGGTGATGAAGGAGGAGGAGGGGGGTGATGAAGGAGGAGGGGTGATGAAGGAGGAGGAGGGGGTGATGAAGGAGGAGGGGTGATGAAGGAGGAGGAGGAGGGGGTGATGAAGGAGGAGGAGGAGGGGGTGATGAAGGAGGAGGAGGAGGGGGTGATGAAGGAGGAGGAGGAGGAGGGGGTGATGAAGGAGGAGGGGGTGATGAAGGAGGAGGAGGAGGGGGTGATGAAGGAGGAGGAGGAGGGGGGTGATGAAGGAGGAGGAGGGGGTGATGAAGGAGGAGGGGGTGATGAAGGAGGAGGAGGAGGGGGTGATGAAGGAGGAGGAGGAGAGGGTGATGAAGGAGGAGGAGGAGGAGGAGGGGGTGATGAAGGAGGAGGAGGAGGA
>NC_134887.1:34877243-34886078 GCF_041734735.1 Babylonia areolata | reverse complement strand
TTTCCCCTTTTCTCCCCCCCCCCCCCCCCACCCTTCCCTAATCCCTCCCCAGTTTTTTTCCCTTCTCCCCCCCCCATCCATCCCCCATTCCCCTTCTTTCCCTTCCCTAATCCCTCCCCATGTTCCCCTTCTTCTCCCTTCTCCCCCCCCCTCCATCCCTTCCTTAATCCCTCCCCCATGTTCCCCCTTCTTTCTCCTTCTCCCCCCCCCTCCATCCCTTCCCTAATCCCTCCCCCATGTTCCCCTTCTTTCTCCTTCTCCCCCCCCCCTCCATCCCTTCCCTAATCCCTCCCCCATGTTCCCCTTCTTTCTCCTTCTCCTCCCTCCATCCTTCCCTAATCCCTCCCCCATGTTCCCCTTCTTTCTCCTTCTCCCCCCCCCCCTCCATCCCTTCCCTAATCCCTCCCCCATGTTCCCCTTCTTTCTCCTTCTCCCCCCCCCCTCCATCCCTTCCCTAATCCCTCCCCCATGTTCCCCTTCTTTCTCCTTCTCCCCCCCCCTCCATCCCTTCCCTAATCCCTCCCCCCATGTTCCCCTTCTTTCTCCTTCTCCCCCCTCCATCCCTTCCCTAATCCCTCCCCCATGTTCCCCTTCTATCTCCTTCTCCCCCCCCCTCCATCCCTTCCCTAATCCCTCCCCCATGTTCCCCTTCTATCTCCTTCTTCCACCCCTCTCCCATCCCCTTCCCCCATGTTCCCCTTCTTTCTCCTTCTTTCATGGAGTTCCACGGGGATCTGTTTTCGGCCCTGTGCTCTTCACACTGTACACTGCTCCTCTCGCTGAAATTATCAACCGCCATAATATCAGTCATCATTCTTATGCTGATGACACTCAACTCCAGAAGAGTGATACACCTGAAAAATTGTTGTCGCTCTTGCAAGAAACATCCAACTGCTTCCTGGACATTCAAAACTGGATGACTCGAAATAAGTTACAATTGAACGCGGACAAAACTGAAGCAATGATCATAGGAACTAAACAAAAAAAACTTGTCTTCCATCACAATTGACACAATCAAACTTGGCAGTACATCCATCCCTCTTTCCAGGTCAGTCAGGAACCTCGGTGTTGTCCTTGACAATACACTGTCCATGCAAAAATTTATCAGTCAGACATGTCAGTCCTGCTACTGTCAACTGCGGCGCATCAGTGCCGTCCGCTAATATCTGTCCACTGGCGCAACATCTAGACTTGTCGTTTCTCTCATTCTCTCTCGCCTTGACTACTGTAACTCTCTATTGTCTCGTTTGCATGAATTCATTCAGTTCATTCAGCGCATACAAAATTCTGCTGCCCGGCTCGTCCTCAGAAAGAAAAGATCTGAGCACATCACTCCTCTTTTGCAACATCTCCACTGGCTCCCTGTCTCACACCGGATAAAGTACAAGATCAGCACTCTATGTTATAAATGTATTCACAAAACTGCCCCTTCCTATCTCTGCGGCTGCCTTCACCTCTACACTCCATCTCGCTCACTACGATCGGCTTCGGATCCACTCTGTTTACGCATACCCAGATTCAAACACTCGACTGTTGGCCGCCGTTCTTTCTCTGTCTCTGGACCTTGCAATTGGAATGAACTTCCTCTTTCGCTTCGTCAAGTCTCCACACTCAGCTCTTTCAAGTCTGGCCTTAAAACCCACCTCTTCCCAAAATAGTCTCCTTTGCCTGCCTCTTCCTTGTCTTCAGTTTCTACAGTTTTAAAGTTGTGCATGCGTGTGAATGACTGGTGCGAAAGCGCTTTGATTTGTCTCTGCACAAGATTCAGCGATACATAAATACCATTAGTAGTAGTAGTAGTAGTAGTAGTAGTAGTAGTAGTAGTAGTGGTAGTATTGCTATTATTATTATTATTATTATTATTATTAGTCCACCCCCCTCCGTTCCCCTTCCCCCATGTTCTCCTTTCTCCTTCTTCCACCCCCTCCCTCACTAGCCTCCCCCCTCCGACATGTTCCCCTTCTTTCTCCTTCCCCCCTCCATCCCTTCCCTACCCCCTCCCCCATGTTCCCCTTCTTCCTCCTTCCCCCCTCCATCCCTTCCCTACCCCCTCCCCCATGTTCCCCTTCTTCCTCCTTCCCCCCTCCATCCCTTCCCTACCCCCTCCCCCATGTTCCCCTTCTTTCTCCTTCTTCCACCCTCCCCCCTCCCTCTCTAGCCTCCCCCCTCCCCCATGTTCCCCTTCTTTCTCCTTCTTCCACCCCCCTCCCTCCCTCCCTAGCCTCCCCCCTCCCCCATGTTCCCCTTCTTTCTCCTTCTTCCACCCACCTCCCTCCCTAGCCTCCCCCCCTCCCCCATGTTCCCCTTCTTTCTCCTTCTTCCACCCACCTCCCTCCATAGCCTCCCCCGTCCCCCATGTTCCCCTTCTTTCTCCTTCTTCCACCCCTCCCTTCCCCCTCCCCCATGTTCCCCTTCTTCCTCTTTCTTCCACCCTCCCCCCCTCCCTCCCTTCCCTTCCCCCTCCCCCATGTTTCCCTTCTTTCTCCTTCTTCCACCCTTCCCTTCCCCCTCCCCCATGTTCCCCTTCTTTCCTTCTCCTTCCCTCTCCATCCCTTCCCTACCCCCCTCCCCCATGTTCCCCTTCTTTCTCCTTCTTCCACCCTCCCCCCCTCCCTCTCTAGCCTCCCCCCTCCCCCATGTTCCCCTTCTTTCTCCTTCTTCCACCCCCCTCCCTCCCTCCCTAGCCTCCCCCCTCCCCCATGTTCCCCTTCTTTCTCCTTCTTCCACCCACCTCCCTCCCTAGCCTCCCCCCTCCCCCATGTTCCCCTTCTTTCTCCTTCTTCCACCCACCTCCCTCCATAGCCTCCCCCGTCCCCCATGTTCCCCTTCTTTCTCCTTCTTCCACCCCTCCCTTCCCCCCTCCCCCATGTTCTCCTTCTTCCTCTTTCTTCCACCCTCCCCCCTCCCTCCCTTCCCTTCCCCCTCCCCCATGTTTCCCTTCTTTCTCCTTCTTCCACCCTTCCCTTCCCCCTCCCCCATGTTCCCCTTCTTTCCTTCTCCTTCCCTCTCCATCCCTTCCCTACCCCCCTCCCCCATGTTCACCTTCTTCCTCCTTCTTCCTCACCACCCCATCCCCTCCCTTCCCTTCCCCCTCCCCCATGTTCCCCTTCTTCCTCCTTCTTCCCCACCACCCCTCCCCGTCCCCTCGTCCTGTCCCCTGTGATTGATGAGAACTGCTGAACCGCGGATAGATCGTATCTCGCAGCCTCGGATGTCGTCTCCGTGAGGAATAAACGAAAGCTTATCTTTCCTGTTTGTCTGTCTGTCTGTCTGTCAGTCTGTCTGTCTGTATCTAACTATCGATCGATCCATCTCTCTGTATGTCTGTGTGGATTTCTTTCTCTCTGGCCCTTTCTCTCTCTTTCTCTCTCTCTGTCTCTCTTGTCTGTCTGTCTGTCTGTCACGGTTTCTCTGTCTGTCTCTGTCTCTGTCTGTCTCTCTCTCTGTCTCTCTCTGCCTCTGTGTCTCTCTGTCTCTGTCTCTCTGTCTCTCTCTTTCTCGCTCTCTGTCTCTGTCTCAGTCACAATCTCTCTCTCTCTTTGTCTCTCTCTCTCTCTCTCTCTTTCTCTCTCACTCTGTCTCTGTCTCTGTCACATTCTCTCTCTCTGTCTCTCACTCTCTGTCTCTCTCTCTCTGTCTCTGTCTCTTTTTCTCTCTTTCTCCCCCTCTCTCTCTCCCTCTCTCTCTCCCTCTCTCTCTCCCTCTGTCTGTCTCTGTCTCTCTCTCCCCCTCTCTCTCTCCCTCTCTCCCTCTCTCTCTCCCTCTGTCTCTGTCTCTCTCTCTCTCCCTCTCTCTCTCTCTCTGTGTCTCTGTCTGTCTCTGTCTGTCTGTCTCCCTCTCTCTGTGTGTCTCTGTCTCTCTCTGTATCTCTCCCTGTCTCTGTCTCTCTCTCTCCCTCCTCTCTCTCTTACCCTCTCTCTCTCTCCTTCTCTCTGTCTGTCTCTGTCTCTGTCTCCTCCCTCTCTCTCTCTCCCTCTCTGTCTCTTTCTGTCTGTCTCTGTCTCTCTCTGCCTCTGTCTCTCTCTGTCTCTCCCTCTCTCTCTCTATCTCTCCCCCTCTCTCTCTGTCTCTCCCTCTCTCTATCTGTCTCTGTCTCTGCCTGTCTCTCTGTCTGTCTCTCTGTCTCTCTACCTCTCTCTCTGTCTCTGTTTCTCTGTATCTCTCTCTGTCTCTCTCTCTCTGTCTGTCTCTCTACCTCTCTCTCTCCCTCTCTCTCTCCCTCTCTCTGTCTCTCCCTCCCCTCTCTCTTTCTCTCCCTGTCTCTGTCTCTCTGTATCTCTCTCTGTCTCTCTCCCCTCCTTCTTTCTCTCCCTCTCTCTCTTTCCCTCTCTCTGTCTGTCTCTGTCTCTCCCTCCACTCTCTCTTTCCCCCTCTGTCTCTCTCTCTGTCTCCCTCTCTGTCTCTCTGTCTCTGTCTCCCTCTCTGTCTCTGTCTCTCTCTGTCTCTGTCTCTGTCTCTTTCTGTCTTCTCTCTGTGTCTCCCTCTGTGTGTGTGTGTGTGTGTGTGTGTGTGTGTGTCTGTCTGTCTGTCTCTGGCTGTTTTCCTGTCTCTGTGTCTGTGTTTGGCTGTGTGTATGTCTTCCTGCCTACATGTCTGTCTGTCTGTCTGTCTGTCTCTCTCTCTCTCTCTTTCTCTCCCTCCCGTTCTCTCCAAAAACAAAAATCAATTATTTCCCTTTTTTTGCTACATCTCCCTCATATTTATCCCCCTTCGCAAAAAAACTTCACCTTATCCTACACATCAGAACAACAAAAGCAATAACGACAAACAAACTGAACAAACAAACAACAACAAAAAACCCGAAAAGATGCGCAAAAAAAAAACCATTTCCATAATCAGTGAGTTTGGTGTTGCTGTTGTTTTGTTTTGTTTTGTTTTGTTTTGTTTTCTTTCTTCGGGGTTATGGGGTGGTCTCCCTTCCCAGATATCATTTTCTCTGGAAAAAAAAAAAAAGCTCACGAAATTGAGAATGTAATCGAGTAAGACACGCAAGTATAGAGTGAAGGAAAATTACACACGGATGGACGAACGGTAGAATGAAGGAACAGAGGTTGTGGATGGATATTCTGGCTGAGTTGTACTGAACAAATTAAGCTTAGCAGCAAAAAAAAAACAAAACAAAGTATTATCCAACTCTTCAGTTGCTGTTGTTTTATACGTGTAATGATTATAATACATGGGCTGGTGGGGGAGTGGGGGAGGGGGAGGGAGAGGGAGAGAGGGAGGGGTAGAGAAATGAGGAAAGATATGCACGCGTACACACACACACACACACACACACACACACACACACATGCACGCACGCACATTCAAGTTAACACTGACACTAACACATCGATAGCGTGTACGTGTGTGCGCGCACGCGCGTATATATGTGTTTAAGTTTGCTCGCGCGCGCGTGTGTGTATGTCTGTCTGTCTGTATATGTGTGTTCATACACGCGTGCGTGTGTGTGTGTGTGTGTGCGTTTGTGTGTGTGCGTGCACGCGCGCTCGTGCTGGCGCGTCATGTCAATCATTTATTCATTCTTCTGTCAGTCAGCTATATTCTCTGTTATCCTGCTGTAACTTGGTTTCTATTCCCTGTTGACGCACGACAAGTGCATTATATCATATGTGATTCCCTGCGGCTGATCAGATGTTCTGCGCAACAGCGGATGAGTCACCGCCACACAGAGTGCCGTCCCTTTACAGGAAGCGGAAGTTGGTTCAGTTGTCTGTCTGCCTCTCTTTCGCTCTCTGTATGCGTGTGTGTGTGTGTGTGTGTTTCATTTTTTTTCTTCTTCTTCTTCTTTTCTTCTCTTCTTCTTCCTTTTGTGGAATGGCTTTGAATGGTGAAATAATGGTATATTTTGATTGTGTTTTGATTTTGTGCTCATTTTCGCTTTTTTAGCTTTATTCCCTCTTTAGGGCGAGGGGTGGATGTAAAAAAAAAAAAAAGCATGTTACTTGCTTATCTATTACCCTCGTTAATAAAGATTTTGTTTTGTCTTGTCTTCTCTCTCTCTCTCTCTCTCTCTCTCTCTCTCTCTCTCTCTCTCTCTCTTGCTCTCTCTTTCGTCTGCATCTCTGTCTGCCCCTGTCTGTCTGTCTCTGTCTCTCTCTCTTTCTCTCTCTCTTTTTATCTCTCACAAACCGCTGGAGAGCAACAGATTTTCCACCTACAGAATCTTTAAGCAAAATGTGCAGCTTGAGCCATACCTCTTTCAAATCAAAAAACAAAAGACTACGGGACTGTCTTGTAAGATTTAGATGTGGCGTGAATGATCTTAATTGTAATAAATATCGATATGCTGCAAATTCTCCGATGAAGAACTGTTCTTTTTGTGATAGCAAAATAGAAGATGAGGCGCATTTTATCTTAGTGTGTCCAAAGTATAAAAACCTAAGAGAGAAATAGAAATTCAATCCATTTGTTCGCACACTAAACTCCGATGAGACCAGTATTGCAACATTATTCTCATCAAAACATGAACTGGAATTGACTACGTTTTTTTGTTGTTGTTTTTTCTGAAGCTTTAAAAGCCCGTGTAGATTAGCAGAGATAGCCATTTAAGAGAATAAAACCATAAGTTATTGTTGGCTATGGCCTAACAAATACACGAATATCTGTACACAACTGACATGTATGACCAGTGCGATAGCGAATAAGACCAGGGAGGTCTTGGCTGATCCATGCTATTGTGTATTTCTTTATCACAATATTCTTGTATATATATATATATGCATTTTGTTGTTGTTGTTGCTCTTCATCTGCTTATTTCTTCTCTCTCTCTCTCTCTCTCTCTCTCTCTCTCTCTCTCTCCCTCTCTCTCTCTCTCTCTCTCTCCTATTTTTTTCTTCTATTTTTTTCTTTCTTTTCCCTTCTCTTTAATTTTTTTTTAATTATTATTTTCATTGATGGCTTGATGTAAAAAAAGCAATTGTTGCTTATTCAATTTACCATCATGAAATAAAATCTTGACTTGACTTGACTGTGTGTGGGGAGGGGTGGAGGGCGTGGGGTGGGGATTGTGTGTGTGCGTGAGTGCTTGTGTTTGTGAATACCTACGAATATGATATCCTTGAAACTCAGCGAAGTGTGAAAATTAAGTGTTTTATGATTCACGGAATTTTCTCTGCGTTTCATAATTATATATTTCTGATTTCGTTTCACATTGAACGATGTTTTTACGCCATGGGCTTTGCTCATCCTTGTTTAGGGATCAATGTATCTAAAAACAATAAAGATTCGTTCGTTCGTTCGTTCTCTTTTTATCTCTCTCTCTCATGAAACATCCATAATCGCCCCCAATAAAACCACAAAACAAAAAATGCCAGTTGCTGTGCGAAAGTCATTTCCATAATAATCATTGGGTTTGTTTTCTTGCTGTTGTTGTTGTTGTTGTCGTTTTCCTTGTTGTTGTTTTTTTTTGTTTCTTCCAAGATTGTTTTCTCTCCCAAACAAATATGAAAGTGAGATTTTTTTTTAAATCAACTTAGTACATTAGCTTACCAACAAAACAAATAATAATACAAATATTTACAGTAATATATTTACTGAGCGTGTACTTCCTCGCCCTATACACGTTCCAAAACACAAACACGCGCGTGATCTATCAACTTCTGAAAACGCACGCACGCACTCATGCACGCACCCACTCTTTCGTTTTGACTATACGTATTTCTTTTCAGCAAAAGGTTTGTTTAATGACAGAGAAAATAACATTGTCTGTTTCGAAGGAAAATGGATTGGTAATGTGCATTCGTTTGTGAGCTCGTGTGGGCTTTTAGTGTTTGTATATGTGTGTGTGTGTGTGTGTGTGTGTGTGTGTGTGTGTGTGTGTATGTATATGACGTGACGTTTGGTCACGTCATACAACATAACACCCTCTCCAAAACCATCCTGCAAGGGACTGTAGAGGGAGGGCGCAGACGGGGGCGGCAGAGAAAGAGCTGGTCCGACAACGTCAAGGAATGGACCAAAATGACGATGCCAGATCTCCTCACGACAGCTGCCAACAGAACGGCGTGGCGAGCTATGACATCTTCCTCATGTCCCCCCCCCCCCCCCCCCCCCCCCCCCCCCCCCCCCCCCCCCCCCCCCCCCCCCCCCCCCCCCAACGACCCCAGCGGTCGAGGGAATGAAATGAAATGAATGATATATATATATATATATATATATATATATATATATATATTATGTTTTTTACATCACTCATTCTGTTTGTATGGTGCGTGTAAGAGATATTCATTCATAATGTTTCAATGCCCCAATGGGGTACAAGAAATAACTCACTCAGTACGGCCAGTCCTCTCTTCTCCTCTACACAGACCCCTCGGATGTCCAGTGGGTGTCTGAATGACCCAACCTTTAGCTTCCGTCGTCAGAATTGTGGTATTCTTTGTCAACATTCACGTCTTCAGTATAAGAGCCTTCCGCTTGCAATATTTTGATGATGGTAAATGGGGTGAAACGCTGTTAACGTCGTCTCTTTCGCCGTTCGTATGGAAAGAGATAAACATGTTGTCTTGCCTTGATCTTTCCTTGTTTCGATTTAGTGTTGCGTCCTTAGGAAAAGCACTTTTACCTTTTTTTCTTCTTTTTTTTCTTTTTTTTTTTCTTTTCTTTTTTTTTGCCAATTTTCCTTTCTCCACTCAGGTGTGAATGGGTAAATGAATTCAATCGGGGTAGGTTTATGGCCGGTGAAAGGAGATGATTGACTTCAAATGCCTTTCAAATGCCGCGTCCCTGACACAGTGGATATGAACTCACTGCCATTATATGGCTGTAAAAGATAATCGGAATGTTAACCTTTTAAACGTTAAAGCAGGTTTCTGTGGTTGTTACGTGTAT
>NC_134887.1:34867243-34872243 GCF_041734735.1 Babylonia areolata | reverse complement strand
TTGTTTTGTTGTTGTTCTTGTTGTTGTTGTTTATTTGGGTTTTTTTAAGGGGGGGGGGGGGGGCACGCTAGCGGGAACGAAGCAAGCAGACTAATCAGTATTCCCCTCTGCTCCAGAGCATTTTACGTCCTTCGACTAAATTTAATACTTAAGGCAATGTTGACGTTTTCTTCTTCCTGCGATGAATAGAACTATTTCCAGAGAAAATGGCAATGTTAAAGTTTACAACGGACACACACACACACACACACACACACACACACACACACACACACACACACACGCACGCACACACGCACACACACACACACACACACACACACACACACACACACACACACACACGCACGCACACACACACACACACACACACACACACACACACACACACACACACACCTCACTAGAGATTCACGCTTTATCCAGTAGATAAATCATGAGGAGAGCACACACACACAAATAAAAATATTTTACAAATCACTGAAAAGTGCTCTGTATTGAATATGACATATGAAATAAGCTCGGGGAGAAACAAATTGATAAATATAATAGTTTTGGGGGTTGTGTTGTTTTTTTTCATTTGAAAAAAAGGGTGCACGCTAGCGTGATCGAAGCAAGTAGTCTAATCAGTATTCCCCCTCTGCTGCAGAGCATTTTACGTCCTTTTACGTTCATTTTATTGATACTGTTTGTCAAATGTGTATGCTTGACAGAACCTTCCTCACCCTCTATCCCCCATTCTGATGTGTAATGCGGTGTGTGTTGTGTGTGTTTGTTTCTTTGATTTTGTTCTTCTTTTTTTTTCCTTATGCATTTTACTAACACCATGCTAGTGCCTGTATGCCATGTGTGTGTGTGTGTGTGTGTGTGTGTGTGTGTGTGTGTGTGTGTGTTGTTTTGTTTTGATTTATGCATATTTTTATCCTCTGTTGTGTATCTCTACTAACACCATGCTTTCATTCTATTAAATATTGTGTAGTGTAGACCCTATTCAGGGCGGGGACTGGATGTAAAAAAGCACACCAGTGTTTATCTATTATCCTCGAAATAAAGAATTTGTCTTGTCTTGTCTTGTCTTGTCTTGTCTTGTCTTGTCCTTTGACTAAATTTAATACTTAAGACAATGTTGACGTTTTCTTCTTCCTGCGATGAATAGAAGTATTTGTAGTGGGTGTAATAACATCGTTTAAATCATGCTTTTTATGTGTTTATTTTTTTTCTCGATTATTCTTTTATTTCAGCGGTAAAGGAGACTTTGCTATCCCTTCAAGCACACCACAACACATGGTAGATCTCTAGATCTGCACGAACCAGTATGGGCCTACAGTGAGCTGAAAGAAACGATCGATTCAATTTTTCTTTTATGTTCAACCAAGTTAATTCAATGTCCACTTTAGAATAGTTATATGCAGTAAACACATCGATGGTGTAGGTGGTATATGTATGTGTTCTGTCCAGAATTGGTATTTCTTTCCTTTTAATTGTGAACAAGAAGAACGAGGTCATGTCGTCTTCAGTTTCAGTTTCAGTTTCAGTTTCAGTAGCTCAAGGAGGCGTCACTGCGTTCGGACAAATCCATATACGCTACACCACATCTCCCAAGCAGATGCCTGACCAGCAGCGTAACCCAACGCGCTTAGTCAGGCCTTGAGAGAAAAAAAAAAGAAGAAAGAAAAAAGGTGAATAAATAATAGATAAGCTTACATAAAATAAATAGATAAATAAATAAATAAATAATAATTATACTATAAAAAGGTAGTAATAATAATAATAATAATAATAATAATAATAATAAATAAATAAATAAATAAGACAACAACCTACCTTCTAGTAACTCAGTGGGAAGCGGGTTTTAGAATTTTCGGATTTCCGAACGAATCTCAACGAAATAAACAGTTAATGATTCGGAAATACGGCTTAATTCGGAAAATTTACAACCTGATATTGGTATGACTGTGAAGATTTTTTTTTTCATACTATGTTTAAGTCAAATTTGGTATTAGAAGACAAACTATTTCCAGAGAAAATGGCAATGTTAAAGTTTACAATGGACACACACACACACACACACACACACACACACACACACACACACACACACACACACACACACACACACACACACACACACACACACAATCATTGATTCACGTTCTCCATTCAGTGAATGAAATAAGAATTAACCATGCAAGTTCTTTATAGCGCAGCCGACTGCGAAGGCTGTGGCCAGTTTCAGTGATGATCCAATCCAGTTCATCCTCCCTGTCTTAGAAACACTAACTACAGCAAAAACACAACAACAACAACAACACAACAACACAACAACAACAACATAACAACAACAACAACGCAACGACACCACCACCACCACCACAACGACAACAACACAACAATAGCAACACAACAACAACAAACACGCAACAACAACACAACAACAACAACGACAACAACACAACAACAATAACTCAACAACAACAACAAGAAATCAACAACAACGACAACAACACAAAAACAGACACAACAACAACAACTCAACAACAACAACAACAACAACACAACAACAACAACAACAACAACAACAACAACACAACAACAACAACAACTCAACAACGACAACAACACAACAACAACAACAACAACACAACAACAACAACAACAAAAATCATAACCAATTCCAAAACAGATGATTTTCTTTTAATTCAGTCATTGCAAAGAAAAAAGAGAACAGAAACACAGAGAAAGCAATTGAACAATAATAATAACCAGAAGGGAAGCCTTTATTCATGGCTCACGTATCATTGATTCCTGTCAGTTTTAAAAACTACCAACCACACCTACACCACCTAACGAACAACAGCAAGTAAAGAACCTGGGGGGAAAAAAATCCCATCAAACAGTTCTTTATTTAATCACAAACTGGGTACAATCTTGGTTTACCACGGATAAGCGTAAATTGAAAACTTGATGTATTCTTCCTCGATTAGTACATTGAATTGATTTGTTTTGTTTTGGTTTTTAATGGACAATGTCAGTCTGTTTTCATGATGACAGTTACATTGAAACTTTTTTTTTTTCCTCTGCTCCCATCTTTCCCACAACTTCAACGAAAACAAAAAAGTAGATATCTAATTGAATATTCCACAAAGAAGACATATTATGTACGAGTTGTGAAGGGCTAGAAGACGAAATCCATCTACTTGATAATTGTGTCGAATTTCACACTGTTATAGAACAATCCTGAAATAAACCTTTTTTTTTTTTAAGAAAATTATTCAAGAATCTTAATAACACTCGACTTGTTCCTAGTCGGTTGATGCAAGTAAGCGATGTACAACCAAGATTGGGGAAATTTGTGTGTAAATGATGTATCAACTTGCGACGTTAAATTTGCTTCTTTATTAATAATATTATGTATGTGCCTCGTGTCTTAAAAACATTGAGGTTTCATGACAATAATGATTTATTCTATTTCTATTCTATTCTATCCCATGGTAAGGTCCTGTTTTAGCATCCCAAATTCAAGAACCTGTTTTAACGGCAAATTTTGTGCATGTGTGAAACGATATTACCATCAGTAGATGCTGTAACCCCCTTTTTTTTCCCAGAGGGTTTCGACTTTTATTTTGTACATTTACCTTCCTCAATTCTGATGTGGATTCAGTGTCGCTAAACTAACGTGCCACCATCCTGCTTTTTTTTTCCAGTTTTTTGGTCCCACCACAAACCACGAAAATGTGACCAGAAGGTGCAATGAATAAAAGGCAATACCAGTCTTTAATAAAAGCTACTTTGTGTTTGCACACTTCTTCTGTCATTGCTGCTGTGTGCACATGTCAAACGATCGGTATAAGGACCCCGGCGCTTGTTTTTTTGAGGAAGCATTTGGGTTTGTTCCAGTGTACCTTTTATTTTCTTTTATCAGTGCGCTAGCTGAATCGGTAGCGAAAGCATCGTTGACTTGAAGCTGTGTACCTTGAGAAAGGAGAAAGTTACCACTCTTTACTATTTGTTAATCAACAGGTGCAATAATTTAGGACGCTGAAATGGGACATTACCCTGAAATAGTTATTCCAGTGAATGGAGAGAGTTACCACTCTTTACAATTTATTAATCAACAAGTGAAATAATTTTGAACGCTAAAATAGAATATTACCCTAAAACAGCTATTCCAATGAATGAAGATACCACTCTTTACTATTTGTTACACAACAGATGCAATAATTTAGGACGCTGAAATGGGACATTACCCTTATTCCACCCCACGGTTCCCTCCCTCCCTCCCTTCCTTCAGCCAAGCATGTCCCAGGCGCTGCTGGCGGTCTGCAGGTCGTTGAAGGCCTGTCTGATGCGGTCGCAGAAGAACCTGAGGGGGTTCCCGTCCTCCACCTCACACCTCAGGGTGGCAGAGTTGTACTTGAAGCCACTCTGGCATCTCTCCCGTGTCAGGTTCCCGCTCCGACAGGTGTAAAAGGTGTCGCAGTCGGCGTTGTCGTAATCCGGGTACGTGAAGTACGTCACGTCCGCCGGACATGGAAACGGCTGCCCTCCGGCGCATGCGCCGCCCGAGACTGTGTGTGTGTGTGTGAGTGTAAAAAGATGAAAATCAGTATATCATTTTTTTTATTTTTTTTTAAGTGTGGTGATGGTTGTGTCTGTGGATATAAGAAGAGAAGGAAAATCGATATATCAATTTTATTTTTTATCATTTCTGAGTGTGGCGATGCCTGCATGCGTGGATGTAAGAAGAGGAGTATGGGTGTATCAGAATAATTCTATTATCATACCTAAGTGTGGTGATTGTTGTGTGTGGATGTGAGAGAAGGAATACTGGTGTATCAGAATAATTCTATTATCTAAATGTGGTGATTGGTGTGTGTGTGTGTGTGTCTGGATGTGAGAGGAGAAGGATATTGGTGTATCAGAGGTGTGCGCAGTACAGCTCTGTGTAGTGTAGTGCAGTGCAGTGCAGCGCAGCGCAGTGCAGTGTAGTGTAGTGCTGT
>NC_134887.1:34844743-34862243 GCF_041734735.1 Babylonia areolata | reverse complement strand
GAGGGGTGGGGGCAAGAGAGAGGGCAGAGGGGGGGGGGGTGGGGGCAGAGAGAGAGGGGGGTGGGGGCAGAGAGAGAGAGGGGGGGTGGGGGGGAGGCAGAGAGAGAGAGGGGGGGTGGGGGGGCAGGAGAGAGGAGGGGGGGGGGGTGGGGGCAAGAGAGAGGGGGAGGGGGGGGGTGGGGCAGAGAGAGAGGAGGGTGGGGGGGGTGGGGCAGAGAGGGGGAGGGTGGGGGGGGACGAGAGGGGGGGCGGGGGGCAGAGAGAGTGGGGGGCGTGGGGGCAGAGAGAGAGGGGTGGGGTGAGGGCAGAGGAGAGGGGGGTGGGGGAGAGTGAGGGGGGCGTGGGGGCAGAGAGAGAGGGGGGGCGTGGGGGCAGAGAGAGAGGGGGGGCGTGGGGGCAGAGAGAGGGTGTGTGGCGTGGGGGCAGAGAGAGAGGAGGGGCGGTGGGGGCAGAGAGAGAGGGGGGCTGGGGGCAGAGAGAGAGGGGGGGCGGGGGGCAGAGAGAGAGAGAGGGGGGTGGGGGCAGAGAGAGAGAGAGGGAGGGTGGGGGCACAGAGAGAGAGGGGGGGGGTGGGGGCAGAGAGAGAGAGGGGGTGGGGGCAGAGAGAGAAAGGGGGGGTGGGCGCAGAGAGAGAGAGAAAGGGGGGGTGGGGGCAGAGAGAGGGGGGGGGGCAGAGAGAGAGGGTGGGGGCAGAGAGAGAGGGGGGCGTGGGGGCAGAGAGAGAGGGGGGGGGTGGGGGCAGAGAGAGACGGGGGGGTGGGGAAGAGGGAGTAAAGGGAAAAGCTCCAAATTGCATGATATATACGTAAACATTAATTTTGTGAACCGGAGGAAAAATTTCTCTTCTATTAGAAAGGGCGCTATATAAATGGACAGTAGTAGTGGTAGCAGTAGTAGTAGTAGGAAGAGGAGCAGCTGCCGTAGCAGCCGTTGTCGTCGTCGTCGTAGTAGAAGTAGTAATAGTAGTAGTAGTAGTAGTAACAGCAGTAGCAGCAGTAGCAGCAGTGTTGTGCATTGTATTGTATTACTCTTTTTATCACAACAGATTTCTTTGTGTGAAATTCGAGCTGCTCTCCCCAGGGAAAGCGTATCGCTACACTACAGCGCCACCTTTTTTTCTTTTTTTTTCTTTTTTTCTTTTTTTTTTCTTTTTTTTCCCCATGCCTGCAATTTTATTTGTTTTCCAACCACAGTGGAATTTTCTACATATTTTTGCCAGGGACAACCCTTTTATTGCAGTGGGCTCTTTTACGTGCGCTAAATGCATGCTGCACACGGGACCACGGTTTATCAGCTCATCCGAATGACTAACGTCCAGACCACCACTCAAGGTCTAGTGGAGGGAGGGGGAGAAAATACTAGCGACTGTGCCGTGATTCGAACCAGTTCGCTCAGATTCTCTCGCTTCCTAGGCGGACGCGTTACCTCTAGGCCATCACTCCACAGTAGTAGTAATAGTTGTAGCAGCAGCAGCAGTAGTAGTAGTAGTAGCAGCAGCAGTAGACTCACCGACGAGTGATTCGCATCGAAGCCCATTGTACCCAGATGGACAGTAACACATGAACCCGTTGGTACCGGTCCTGCAGATTCCGTTGTTCAGACAGGGGTTGCTGGCACAAGGGTTGTTGGCTGAAAATTGAAAGAAGAAGAAAGAAAGAAAGGTAATTGATAGAGAGACAGAGAGATAAAGACACACAGACATGGAAAGAGAGAGAGAGAGAAGAAGAAGAAGAGACAAACAGACAGACAGACAGACAGAGACAACCAGTGAGGGTTTTTGGTTGAAAATTCGGGGGAAAAGATTATTATTCAAAATGAAATCAACAGAGAGACAAAGAGATAAGATAGACAGACAGAGAGGGAGACAGAGACAGACAGACAGACAGACAGACAGACAGGCACAAAGAGAGACACGGAGAGAGAAACAGACAGACAGACAGAGAGAGAGACAGAGACAGACAGACAGGCAGACAGACAGACAGACAGGCACAGAGAGAGAGACACGGAGAGAGAGACAGACAGACAGAGAGGGAGACAGAGACAGACAGACAGGCAAACAGACAGACAGAGACAGAGACAGACAGATAGACAGGCACAGAGAGAGACACGGAGAGAGAGAGACAACGAGAGGCAGAGAGAGAGAGAGACAACGAGAGGCAGAGACAGAGAGAGAGACAACGAGAGGCAGAGAGAGAGAGAGACAACGAGAGGCAGAGACAGAGAGAGAGACAACGAGAGGCAGAGAGAGAGAGAGACAACGAGAGGCAGAGACAGAGAGAGAGACAACGAGAGGCAGAGAGAGAGAGAGACAACGAGAGGCAGAGAGAGAGAGAGACAACGAGAGGCAGAGACAGAGAGAGAGACAACGAGAGGCAGAGAGAGAGACAACGAGAGGCAGAGAGAGAGAGAGACAACGAGAGGCAGAGAGAGAGAGAGAGACAACGAGAGGCAGAGAGAGAGAGAGACAACGAGAGACAGAGAGAGAGAGAGACAACGAGAGGCAGACAGAGAGAGAGACAACGAGAGGCAGAGAGAGAGAGAGAGACAACGAGAGGCAGAGAGAGAGAGAGACAACGAGAGGCAGAGAGAGAGAGAGAGACAACGAGAGGCAGAGACAGAGAGAGAGACAACGAGAGGCAGAGAGAGAGACAACGAGAGGCAGAGAGAGAGACAACGAGAGGCAGAGAGAGAGACAACGAGAGGCAGAGAGAGAGAGAGAGGACATAGGGAGAGTGGTGTTGGCAGCAGCAACAGCAGTGTGTGTGTGTGTGTGTGTGTGTGTGTGTGTGTGTGTGTATGTGTGTGTGTGTGTGTGTGTGTGTGTGTGCGTGCGCACATGTGCATGTGTGTGTTTGTCACAGGTCAGCACAGCCATTTCATATTTTCTTGGTGTGTGACACAGTATTAACACACACACACACACACACACACACACACACACACACACACACACACACACACACACACACACACACACACACATATAGAGGATGAACTGCATTTTCTGGACAAGTGTAGTGTGTACTCTGACTTGAGGTCTCGCCTACTTGTGACAGTCAATTCCCAGTCTTCGAATCATTGGCCAGATGGCACTGGCAACACAATAATCCAAAGGCCGAGTTCTCTGTTGCCACAAAATTATTTCCAACAAGAACTGGCAAAATACATATATGAATGCTTTAAAGTTCGCAGTCCATAACTATGTCTTATGGAATATCCTGCATGTGCTCACAACTTACTGCTTTTACTTTTTGTTTGCTTGTTGTGTTTAGTTTAGAGTGTCCATAATTCCTATGATGGTTTTACGACAATTAAATGAGTTCTGAGTTCTGAGTTCTTTCACACACACACACACACACACACACACACACACACACACACACACACACACACACACACACCCTTCCAATATTATGTTTTTTTTCTTTCTCCAATCACTGACACTCACCCTCTCCATTTTAGATTTTGTACTCTATCTTTTCCACATTCTGTTCTCTGTCTGTCTGTCTGTCTGTCTTTCTCTCTCTCTCTCTTCCTTTTTTAGTCCCCTCCCCCTTCACCCCCCCCCCCCCCCCCCCCCCCCCCCGCCCCCCCGCCCCCTCCCCTCCACCTCCTCCCCTCCCCTCCACCTCAACCGCCCTTCTTTTCATTCGAATATACAAAAATGTCGATATCTAATTTATACTAACAATCAACATTATGATAGGAATGATAATAATCCAAATAATAATAATAATATCATTTATTTTCAGTCTAATATCATCATCTTAGATTAACAAACTATAAATAAATAAACGAAACACACACACAACAAAAAAAAAGAACCAAAAAAAAAAAACTGTTATCATAAAGAAAACATGACTTACCATCCAATAACTCGCATCGGGTACCACTGTACCCAGGCTGACAGGTGCACGTGTACCCGTTAGCAGTGG
The DNA here is from genome assembly GCF_041734735.1 of Babylonia areolata. Taxonomy (NCBI): domain Eukaryota; kingdom Metazoa; phylum Mollusca; class Gastropoda; order Neogastropoda; family Buccinidae; genus Babylonia; species Babylonia areolata. The sequence continues at coordinate 34,858,308 of NC_134887.1, read as the reverse complement.
GCAGGCATGTACCATTGTTCTGGCAAGGGTTGCTGGCACATGCGGCGCTGACTGAAGTGAAAAAAGACAAAAAAAAGAGAAAGTAAAAAAAGACACACACGCGCGAGCGCGCACACTCTCTCTCTCTCTCTCTCTCTCTCTCTCTCTCTCTCTCTCACTGTGTCTCTCACTGTGTCTCTCAGTTTGACGCTGTGCATACTTGTACATTATACATGTATTAAGTATAGCAACATTTATATGCCTATGTGTTTGTGTATCTCTTAGGTCAACGGCAGATGTGTAAGTCGGCCAAAGCGCTATTGTCTTCACCGTCGGAAAATATTCATTCTCCCTCTCTCTCTCTCTCTCTCTCTCTCTCTCTGTGTGTGTGTGTGTGTGTGTGTGTGTGTGTGTCACTAATTCATTCATTCACTCGCACACGCAATCACTCACGCACACGCGCGCACACACACACACACACACACACACACACACACACACACACACAACGTAGACACACACACACACACACACACACACACACACACACACACACACACAAACCTACCTACCCTGGATATTTGATATGGATGGATAGATAGATAGATAGATAGATAGATAGATAGATAGACAGGTGTGTGTGTGTGTGTGTGTGTGTGTGTGTGTGTGTGTGAAGGAAAGGGAAGAAGTAAAATCATTCGTGCTGCAGGACATGCATGATGTAGAACACACACACACACACACACACACACACACACACACACATTACACACACACAAGCACACACACACACACACACACACACACACACACACACACACACACACACACACACACACACACACACACACACACACACACACACACACATTACACACACACACACACACCACTTACCATTGTTCTCACAAAAACTCCCGCTGAAACCAGTACCAGTACAGTTGCACCAGAACGGTTTGGAACTATTGTTCACGGGTACACACGTACCCACGTTGCAGATTCCTGGAAACTGTGGACAGACTGCGAACAAATGCACAGAATATGAAAATATCACTGACGAGATATGGGGCCCCGCATTAAGAAGAAGTCAACACTATATTCTTCTTCTGCGTTCGTATTTGTATTTGTATTTCCTTTTATCACATCAGATTTCTCTGTGTGAAATTCGGGCTGCTATCCCCACGGAGAGCGCGTCGCTACACTACAGCGCCACCCATTTTTTTGTATTTTTTCCTGCGTGCAGTTTTATTTGTTTTTCCTATCGAAGTGGATTTTTCTACAGAATTTTGCCAGGAACAACCCTTTTCTTGCCGTGGGTTCTTTTACGTGCGCTAAATGCATGCTGCACACGGGACCTCGGTTTATCGTCTCATCCGAATGACTAGCGTCCAGACCACCACTCAAGGTCTAGTGGAGGGGGAGAAAATGTCGGCGGCTGAACCGTGATTCGAACCAGCGCACTCAGATTCTCTCGCTTCCAAGGCGGACGCGTTACCTCTAGGCCATCACTCCACTCGTGGGCTACAAACTCCTACGTTCACTCGTATGTACGAGTTGGCTTTTATTTACGTGTATGACCGTTTTTACCCCCGCCATGTAGGCAGCCATGCTCCGGTTTTCGGGTGGTGTACATGCTGGGTATGTTCTTGTTTCCATCCCCCACCTAACGCTGACATGGATTACAAGATCTTTAGCATGTGTGTTTGCTCTTCTGCTTGCGTATACACGCGGAGGGGGTTCAGACACTGACACATTTTGTTGACCTGAGAGATAAAAAAAAAAAAAAAAAAAAAAATCTCCACCAGGTGCGCCGAAAACAAGGATTGAACACAAAACTCGGGCGTAATTCCAGCGCTAGATCTGACCATTCGGCCAACGGCACCCGTGAAGGCAAAAACAAGGTGTTGATCTAAGAGGGTAGTAATATACATAATCAATTCAACGTGTTTCTCCACCCAGTCCTACCTCGCAAAATACAGGTACCAAAGCAAAGGCAACATGCAGCAAATAGTACACATGAAAACATTTCAAAAACAAGAGAGGCAAGGCCTTCAAGACTCACTTGTGATACACTTTTTAAAAAATCGAATCGTTAAAATTTTGTATTTTTTGTGCCCATCCTAGAGGTGCAATATTGTTTTAAACAAGATGATTGGAAAGAACTGAATTTTTCCTATTTTTATGCTTAATTTGGTGTCAACTGACAAAGTATTTGCAGAGAAAATGTCAATGTTAAAGTTTACCACGGACACACACACACACACACACACACACACACACACACACACAGAGAGAGAGAGAGAGAGAGAGACAACCGAACACACACACACAACCGAACACCGGGTTAAAACATAGACTCACTTTGTTTTACACAAGTGAGTCAATGAATAGATCAAAAGATGGAAGCGCAAGGAAGAAAACACATACACGACGTCAACCCAAACTCCCGACTTCCTGATTACCCCCACCCTCCAACGCCATCCCACACACACTTGAACAAAAGAGAACACACTCCGGAGCAATCAAAAAGGATGCATACATGAATGAAGGAAGGAAGGAAGGAAGGAAGGAAGGAAGGAATAATTGGACAGATGTTGCCGTAACTTGAACTCATGTGTTTTACCTGAGCGTGAGTAAATAAATGGGTAAATGAATCATTAAGTGAAGAAATAATCGGTTGACCAACCATCAGCAACTAACTGAATAAATAAATTAATTAATTAATTAATTAATTAATTAATTAATCAATTAATTAATAGATAAATAAACATCAGCTGACAAACATTGAGAACTGACCCTTTTCACAAGACTTCACAGTTGAAAGTAAAGGGCGGCTACTGCTGTTACCACTCCCAGAACTGAGGATGCAACGGTTATCGCCTCAGTCGCTACAACTACAACGGCACCTGCAATAACTACAGTTGATACTACTACTGTTGCTGCTACTTCTGTAGCTACCACTGCTGCTCCTCCAATTACTGCTACTACTGCTACTACTACTACTACTGCTGCTGCTGCTACTGCTGATGCCGCTGATGCTACTACTACTGCTGCTACTGACTACTACCACCACCACCACCACCATGACCTCCACCTCTACCTTCATAAAAAAACCACCAGCCGTACTAATTAAGCTAACTACCAAAGTTATGTAAATGATGAACAGTCAATACTTACAATCTGCAGGGAAAATTAAAAGAAACACACACACACACACACACACACACACACACACACACACACACACACACACACGCACACAACAGAGAGTTTATTTTCATCATATTAGTCACTATCATTTTCATATAGAATTCAATAGTAGTAGTAGTAGTAGTAGTAGTAGTAGTGGCGGTGGTGGTGGTGACAATTTTATCAAAGAGAGAAAGAAAGAAACAGAAGTAGGCGGGCAGACAGAAACAGAGACAGACAGACAAACAGACAGACAGAGCGAGAAAGACGGACAGAGAAAGACCCACACAGAGACAAAGGAGACGAAGAAGGTGAGAGCGACAGAGAGAGAGAGAGAGAGAGAGTCACACACACACACACACACACACACAGGGAGAGAGAGAGTCACACACACACACACACACACACAGGGAGAGAGAGAGTCACACACACACACACACACACACACACACACACACACACACACAGAGGGAGAGAGAGAGACACACACACACACACACACACACACACACACACACACACACACGCACACACACAGGGAGAGAGAAGAGACAGACAGACAGAGACAGATAGACAGAGAACAGAGAGAGACACACACACAGAAAGAGACTAACACACACACACACAATCACACACACACACACACACACACACACACACACACACACACACACACACACACACAGGGAGAGAGACAGAGAGACATATAGAGACAGAAACAGAGAGAGACAGAGAGAGATAGAGAGACAGACAGAGAGACACAGACACAGACAGAGAGACACAAAGACAAAGAGACAGAGATAGAGACACATAGACAGCAGACACAGACAGACAGAGACAGAGAGATAGACAGAGACAGAGACCCAAACACCCACCCACCTCACAACGATTCAAGAACGGAGACAGACAGCCTGACACCAACGAACCCAAAAATTAAAGTGAGCAGGCGGGGACGCCACTACATACCCTTTAACATCGAACTTAAAGGACCCCTAAAGCCATTCTTACCGAAAATATCGCAAAGCTTCCCCACGAAACCCAGGCTGCAGATACAGGAGAAGTCGCTTCCGTTGCTCTGGCACACACCGTTCTTACAAGGATTCGGCGAACACAGACTGCTGGTACCTGAAACAGTGGGTTGGTTGCTTGCTTGCTTGCTGGCTGGCTGGCTGGTTGGATGGTTGGTTGGTTAGCTGGCTACTTTGTCTATTTGTGACATTGTAATATAATGATGATGATGATGATGATGATAATGATAATAATAATAATAATGATGATGATGATGACGATGATGATGATAATGATGATGATGATGATAGTTTATTTATATTGCGCCTTTCATTAAAATACAGTAATGCACAAGGCACATTTTACACGAGTAAAATATAACAAGAAAAAACACTACACAAAAATTACAACCACATGTAAAAAAAAAAAAAAAAAATTCTTTTTTTTAATCTCCAAAAACCATTCCATGTGAACAACACAGTCACTGTAAAACAGCGAACTGGGCCAAATATCATCTACGTAAAAAATAATAAGAATAATAATAATAGTAATAATAATTTTTTTAAAATAAACAAAAAACAAAAAAACAAAAAAAAACAAGCAGTAAAGCACGCACAGACGAAATGCACTGACCGTACCAATCACACTGATGATCGCAATTAAACCACTTCTTAATTATTGAATAATGAACAGAGTGACAACAGCTGCCTCTTCAGGCTCTCATGAAAATCGCTCACTGACCATACTGTACTCATTTTTACCCAGAATGGACTTCTCTCTGCGAAATTCATTCCACTCTTCCCAAGGGAAAGCAAGTGTTTGTAATTCGTGTGTGTATCAATTTTTATATATGTTTATGGCTGCTTTGTTTTGTTTTCTTTTCTTTTTCTTCTGTATTTACAAGCCATAGTGGAATCATTTGCATGATTTTGTCCAGGAAAATTCTCTTGCTGTTGCCATGGGTTCTTCTACGCATGTCCGATGAATCCATGTGGCAAACAGAAGACTGTGTTCGGTTTATCATCTCATTCGAAAGACTAGCACCCAGGCCATCGCTGAAAGTCAAAGGGTAGTGATTACGAATTCCAGTCCTTGCAGGAACTGAACCGGGGAAACTCACATTTTTTTGGCTGAGCGCTCTGTCCACTGGGCCAGCACCAGAGTTGGTGATTTTAGACAATGATAGATATCAGCAAAATTCAAACTGATGTATTATTATTATAAAAAGCGAAACCTTTTCATCACCAAAAGCACACGTAAAATGGTGGGAAGAGTCAGACTGCATATTCTACTATGCTTTATCGAAACAACAACAGACACACACTCAAAAAAGAAAAACAAGAAAAAATAACTGGTTACTCAAAAAGAAATTTCACAGTAACACACACACACACGCACCAGTAAAGAACAGTACACTCACTTGCTTCACAGTTGATGCCTGTATAACCAGCTGGACAGGAACACCTGTAGCAAGACACCCCCAAAAGTAATCAAAGAATTTAACAGGTAGTATAGAATCACACTGCCCATTGTCATTCAAAGAAATGAGGAGTAATCTGGAACAGACTTTGATAATACAACCTGAAAACATCGAAAGTGGACTCTTAGACTTTGGTCTGATAAGCACACCACCTGTTTCAAGTTTAAAATTCAGACTGTTGTCGAATTCATCACGGACTAAATATTTCCTTAATATCAAGTGCATTATTTTTTTTTTAGTGGTGTTGGTGTTAAAGCATGCTTTTTTGCTTTTTTTTTTTTTTCTTCTTCTTCTTCTTCTTTTTTTCTTCTTCTTCTTCTCTTTCCCCTTTTCTTTTTAACTGTGAGTTAATAAAGTCTTACTTTCGCGAAAGTCAGTCATTGAGAACGCTGATGTTTCATGACATATTACATTTGCTGTCAGTTGTTTCCCTTCTTTGATTAACGAGTTCCCTTGGATTAACCCTTTCACTGCCAAGCTCGCATTTTTGCACAGGCGTGGTAGAGGACCCATGTCACTGAAAGATGACCATTCATTGGTATGTTATCCATGAACCTACTGCTGTTAATGTTCGATGGTAGGATAGGCCATATTTTCAATACATCGCAGAGGGAATCCCCAGCTATTCTTATTAGCCACTGTCTTTTCTGTGTTTATACCACAAGGGAATTTTGTACTCTAAATTGACCGGCGGTGAAAGGGTTAAGAACTTGTCTGTCGTTGTACTTCTTCAATTTACTTCAAAAACTCATCCTTAATTCCATCCTCCATCTATCTTCCCCCCCACCCCCCACCCCCGCCCCCATATCACCATACAATTCCCCCTCCTCTTCTACCTCTTTTATATATATATATATATATATATATATATATGTGTGTGTGTGTGTGTGTGTGTGTGTGTGTGTGTGTGTGTGTGTGTGTATATGATAACATTTAAATGTCAAACTCAGTACTTCAACATGATATCTACAATCACTAGTAAATGTGAAGGAAACATTCACCTCTTAACTTCTAAAACAATGTTGAAATGGGATTAGTGGGGCATGGATACAGAACATGATCATGAACTTTAAAATAAAGAAAAAAAAATCATATGTAATTCGAAGTCGTCCCACTGATCACGCTGAACAAAAAAGCAATGCAGGGTCTTCACACTGGGGGGGCACGCTCACTCATTCTGGCTCCGTGACTAAGCCATTATTGTCATTAGTAGGGGGCTTAGTAGATGGTGTCCTAAGTACGTTAAATCAGAACAGGCACCACTGAAAACCACCGAAGTTACTCAGCAGCAGTGCAGGGTCTCCTCTGGTGTGTGGCCTCCTGGCGACTTAACATCGATGGTTCCCTGCGGTCTGCTGACGCTGGAACTGTGACGGACGAACCCGGGTGTGGCTGTGCATGGAGGAATCTAAATGAGCGTCGTGGGAGTAATGCCACTGAAACGGTGCAGATGATGGGGCAGCAAAAAAAAAAAGCAATGCAGTCCCCCCCCCCCCCCCCACCCCCACCCCTCAAGAACGAAGGGAAAAGACAGAAATAGAGAAAGATGACAGACACCTGCCTGACCTGTCAGCTAATGTTTTGTCACAGTGAGCCGACAGCCGGCCCACACAGGAGTCAAGGGGTTAATTAATGAAAGAAGAAATTGCTCCAGCGGTGGCGTTACCTGTAGCCAGGAGACTGGGTGAAGTCTGGGGAACACGTCGCTCCGTTCAGACAAGGGTTGGCGGAGCTGCTGCACATTACTGAAGGAAAAGAATGCAACATGAATAAATGAATGAATAAATGAATGAATGAATAAACTGACAAATGAATAAATCAATAGATAAACAAATGAATGCATACATTCATGAATAAATAAATGAATACATACATACAAACATACTTACTTGATTGCATTCATGATACATACATGTGTGGTTCGTCCGTCGGGATCGACGAGGACCATCTAGTCATCCTGGGGGTGGGTGGGTTGGGCTCTGTGGGTGCACAGATGACTGGTCAGGCCAATCCGCGCCCGGAAGGTTCTGATGCAGTGTGGACAGGGGATGGTGGCGGCTGTCGGGGACTTGCTGGCACTGCTTTTCCTGGCCTGTCTGCGTTGCTCTGCTGCAGCGATTCTGTTGGCCTCACAGGATTTGGCGCCTTTGTGGACAGCTGAACGCCACTTTGGTCTGTCCATTGCATTCAGCTCCCACGTGTCGTGGCTGATGTTGAAGGCCTTCAGAGAAGCTTTCAGAGTGTCTTTGAAGCGCTTCTTTTGGCCTCCATGGGAGCGCTTGCCATGTTGGAGTTCGCCATACAGCAGTTTCTTGGGGAGCCGGTGGTCTGGCATGCGAACTACATGGCCTGCCCAACACAGATGGGCCTGCATCAAGATGGTGTAGATGCTGGTCAAGTTTGCACGAGTGAGCACCTCTGTGTCAGGGATCTTCTCTTGCCACTTTATGCCGAGACGTTTTCTGAGGCTGGTGGTGTGGAAATGGTTCAGCTTTTTGGCGTGGCGTTTGTAGACCGTCCATGATTCACATCCATAGAGCAGTGTGGTGAGAACTATGGCCTTGTATACTCTGAGCTTCGTCTCCAGGGTGATGCCTCTCCTGTTCCAAACGTTCTTATGGAGTCTGCCGAAGGCAGCACTGGCTTTGGCGAGTCTGGCATTCACCTCGTCGTCGATGACAACTGTGCGAGAGAGTGTACTGCCCAGGTATGTGAACTTGTCCACCGCGTTAAGACGTTGCCCGTTGATGAAGATGTTTGGTTCAACGTAAGGTTTTCCTGGAGCTGGCTGGTGCATCACCTCTGTCTTCTTTGTGCTGGTTGTGAGGCCAAAGATGTCACGGGCAGCAGAGAACTTGTCGACACTGTGTTGCATGTCAGCTTCGGAGGCAGCGTTGAGAGCGCAGTCATCAGCAAATAGAAAGTCGTTGACGGTATCTGTCCTCACCTTGGTTTTTGCTTGAAGCCTCCTGAGGTTGAAGAGTGAGCCATCTGTGCGGTACCTGATGCCAATGCCTACGTCAGCGTCTCTGAAGGCATCTATCAGCATGGCTGAAAACATGAGACTGAACAGGGTGGGGGCAAGAACACACCCTTGCTTGACTCCGTTGGAGACAGGGAATGGTTCTGAAGTCTCTCCGTTGTCTTGGACTCGGGCCAGCATCCCATCGTGTAGTTGCCGTATGACGGTGATGAACTTTCTGGGACATCCGTACTTCGCCATTATTCTCCAAAGGCCATCTCAGCTAACAGTATCGAAGGCCTTGGTCAGATCGACATAGGTGGAGTAAAGGTCGGCGTTCTGTTCCTGACACTTCTCCTGGAGCTGCCTGGCAGCAAACATGTCGATAGTCCCGCGTTCTTTCCGGAAGCCACACTGGATACACACACACACACACACACACACACACACACACACACACACAACCACGCACACACAACCACACACACACACACATACACACAACCACCCACCACCTCCTCCCCACCCCATCCCCCCCACCCCCACCCCCCCCACCCCACCACCCCACCCCTACCACCTACCCCCTCACCCCCCACACACAACACTGAAGAGCCGACCGTACCAAACTCGCAGTTAGTGCCGGTAAATCCCGGAGTGCAACCACAGGTGTACCCTGGAGCTGCGGTGCTGGGGACACACAGAGCTCCGTTCTGACACGGGTTGTTCGGGGAGCAGCTGTCTGGGCCTGGAATTGCATCCAGACAGAGAAAGAGGAGACAGCGTGTGGAGAGGGAGACAAGACAAGACAAGACGAGACACGACAAGACAAAGACAAGACAAGGCAAGGCGACACAAGACATGGCAAGACAGAGACAAGACAAAAGCAAGACGAGACAAGACAAAGACAAGACGAGACGAGACAAAAGCAAGGCAAGACAAAGACGTGACGAGACAAGACATGACAAGACAGAGACAAGACAGGACAAGACAAGACAAAGACGAGACAAGGCAATACAGGACAGGACAGGACAGGACGGGACAAGACAAAGACAAGGCAAGACAGGACAGAACAAGACAAGGCAAGACAAGACTAGACAAGACAAGACAAAGACAAAGGCATGACAAAACAAGACAAAGACGAGACGAGACAAGACAGAGACAAGACAGGACAAGACGAGACAAGGCAAAGGCAAGGCAAGACAAAGACAAAACAAGACGACAAGGCAAGACAGGACAGGACAAGACAAAGACGAGACAAGGCAAATGCAAGGCAAGACAAGACAAAGACAAGGCAAGACAGGACAGAACAAGACAAGGCAAGACAAGACTAGACAAGACAAGACAAAGACAAAGGCATGACAAAACAAGACAAAGACGAGACAAAGACGAGACGAGACGAGACAAGACATGACAAGACAGAGACAAGACAGGACAGAACAAGACAAGGCAAGACAAGACTAGACAAGACAAGACAAAGACAAAGGCATGACAAAACAAGACAAAGACAAAGACGAGACAAGACGAAGACAAGACGAGACGAGACAAGACATGACAAGACAGAGACAAGACAGGACAAGACGAGACAAGGCAAAGGCAAGGCAAGACAAAGACAAAGACAAAACAAGACGACAAGGCAAGACAGGACAGGACAAGACAAAGACGAGACAAGACAAGGCAAGGCAAGACAGGACTAGAGAAGGCAAGACAAAGACATGACAAAACAAGACAAAGACGAGACAGGACAGGACAAAGACGAGACAGGACAAGACAAAGACAAAGACGACACAGGACAAGACAAGACAAAGACGCGACACGACACGACACGACAAGACATGACAAGACAAAGACAAGACGAGAAGAGACAAGACAAAACAAGACAAAAACATGACAAGACAAAGACAAATACAAGACAATGACAAAGACAAGACAGGACAAGACGAGGCAAAACAAGACAAGACAAAGACAAGACAGCCCGAGACAAGACAAGACGAGAAAATGTTCTTTGTTTTCGAGGATGATATATAAGCAGCTATGATTTTTCTTTCTTTCTTTCTTTCTTTTTTTTTCTTTTTTTTTCCATCCAGTCTGCCATATATAGAATCTATAATACATGAACAAATTGCATATTAGAGAAGAGAAAAACAAATAATAAAGTATGCAGTTGGAAACCTATCCATAACTTCACCCGCAGAGAGATAGGTGGGAGATGGAGGGGAGAGGGTGGGAGTTGAAAGAGAAAGAGGGAGACAGATAGACAGACAGACAGACAGGCAGACAGGCAGGCGCAGACAGACAGACAGACAGACAGACAGAAACATAATTATTAGGATTTGTTATGACGAAGGAAAACATCAATTAACTGATCGTGGAACCTTATTAATCAAATTACAAAACAAAGCTACTACTACTACTACTACTACTCCTACTACTACTACTGTTGCCGCTACTGCTACCACTGCTACTGTTGCTGCTGCTGCTGCTGCTGCTACTGCTACTGCTGCTGCTGCTGCTACTGCTGCCGCTACTACTACTACTGCTGCTGCTGCTGCCGCTGCTACTACTATTGCTGCTGCTGCAGCTAATGCTACTACTACTGCTGCTGCTGCTGCTACTACTACTACTGCTGCTGCTACTGCTGCTGCTACTACTACTACTACTACTTCTACAAACTGCTACTGCTGCTGTTAATGCTACCACTGCTCTGTCCTTCCAACCACCACCACCACCACCACGATCAATCGCCACTCAGTGTACAGCTACAACGTACCGGTGTTAGGGCAAGAGGTTCCCCCCGGTGTGTTAGAGGGCGGACAGGTACAGATGTAGCCGGTGGCGGTCAGACTGGGGTCAGCATAGCAGGTGCCCGGTGAGCAAGGGTTGTTGGCACAGGGGCTGGCTGACAATCAGAACAAAAAAAAAAACCACTAATAAATAAACAAATAAGAACACACACACACACACTCATATGCACACGCACGCGCGCGCATGCGCATGCGCGCACGCACACGCACACACACACACACATATATATATATATATATATATATACCCAGAGAGAGAGAGAGAGATACGTTTGACACCAAGCACACACACACACACACACACACACACACACACACACACACACACACACGTACGCGCGCGCGCGCACACACACACACAGATACACACAGATATATATATATACAAGGAATATGTTTGACACCAAACACACACACACACACACACACACACACACACACACACAGTGTGGCTGGGGTACTACCACTTGAAGAACACAGTAACCTTCAGTGCACCAAATTCGTCTTGAGAAGTTCTACAGCAGAAAATGATTTGAAACCTGAACTGAATCCGATACTGACCTTCCAAAAAGATCTAGGGCCATAGCCTCCCATATGACCATAAGTACATATACATCTACTATTATAACAAGCTCTGATCTAAATCTGAAGCATAGTATAGCCGAACAGTCCGTTTTATCCCCTATCCCACCCTGGGAACTCAAGAGATCCCAATTTGATATTGATTATACGAATGTAACAAAGGCTGAAAACATAATTTTACTGTCATCTTATGTCCGAATCCACTTATGTGATCAATATCCAAACCACCTGATGGTTTATATAGATGGTTCTGTATTAAACAATAATGCAGGTGTCGCATATATCATAGCTGAACTAAACGCAGAAAAATGTTTATAAGGTGGGGGGGAAAAAATAAGTCAATCTTTACCGCGGAGCTAGTTGCAGTACTTATGGCATTGTACTTCTTACTCGATTTGCCAAAAAATATATTCCAGATTGCTTTTTGTGTTGACTCCAAGTCAGTCATTAATGCTATCAAATATTTACTCTCGAAAGTTAGATCTGAAATTATTATTGAAATTAAACATCTAATTCATTTACTCTCATTGAGGGTTACTTGTCCAACATTTATCTGGATTCCTTCGCATTGTGGCCTTCTTTGTAATGAGAAGGTTGATCTTTTGGCGAAAAAAGGAGCAAAGGAATCTGCTGAGTCAACATATTTATCTCTTCTATTTTCATTGCAGGAGTGTTATAGCATAGTAGAACAAATCCAGCGATCATACTTTCAGTCAGAAGAAAGGAAAAATGGGCTGTTTAAACTTATACGAAGAAATAAGTAATATTTATAGAATTGTTGATAAACATTAACAACACATTTACAGTAAAAGGCAGATTGCATCATTGATCTGTAGATGGAAACTGAACTGTTTCAAGACAAACTAATTATATAAAAAGTGTTTCCTGTATGTGTGGTAATCCTATAACAAGTGAGCATGTATTTACTTGCGACATGTTAAAATGTCATATACCTGTACAAGCATCTTTTCCGATGCAAGAAATATTGGACTCATCACTTTTATTGTTCAGTTTCTTTAAATCGTTGTTAAATAGTCCAGTTGGGTTGCTGTTATAACTTTTTTTTATTCAAGATTCATGTTTATATCTTGGACTTGTCTCTGTTAATGTTGGACTGTTTGAAATCTTTGTTGGATAGTCCAATTGGGTTTTTAAAACGATCTACTTTTTTCATAGTTTAGAAGTTATTATTTTAGCCAGATTGTTGTAAATGTGATTTTTCCCCCTTACCCTCCCCAGCCAACCCCCCTCCCTCACACACACACACTCCCCCCCTTTTTTTTTCTTCTTTTTTTTTCTTTTTTTTTTTTTTTTTGTCTAATATCACTTAAATTAATGTGGATAGACATTAAATGAAACTGAACACACACGATTCACACTTGACATCTACTCTGTTGAAGGACATCGATCTGTCTTATCGCCCATCAGCTTTACTATTCTGCGCCACTGTAAAGGCCTTCTTACAACTCTGCCCATTTAACGACACAAAACATAAAAATAAAGAAATACAAGAGAGGCAAGGCCTTCAAGACTCACTTGTGATACACTTAAACAAAAAAAAAAT
>NC_134887.1:34834743-34842243 GCF_041734735.1 Babylonia areolata | reverse complement strand
TCCCTGGGGAGAGCAGCCTGAATTTCACACAGAGAAATCTGTTGTGATAAAAAGAAATACAAATGCAAATACTTTTTTTTTTCTTTTTTCTTTTTTTTTCTTTTTTTTTCCAAACCAACATCAACAAATAAGCGAAAATAATCAAACTGGAAATGTGTAGAAGGCAAACCATTTATTATAAAATAAAAAATAAAAAAGAAGAAAATTAGCTGTGTTTACTAGGTACTAGTAGACACACAGTTCGACGTGATCCACTTACTTTCACAGTGGTTGCCTTGGAAACCAGTGACGCAGTTACACACGTATCCACCGTTGATGGCAGTGCAGGTCCCTCCGTTCAGACAGGGGTTTGTGGGGACACAGGGGGTGGTGGGGGCTGGGGGCACTGTCAACAACAGTGACGTTCGTCACGGGGTTGTGGGGACACAGGGGGTGGTGGGGGCTGGGGGCACTGTCAACAACAGTGACGTACGTGTGCAGACAGTTTCCACTTCAGTCCTTTGTCGCTTTGTTTCATTTGATAGTTCTATTTAAGACTGCACCGTCTGAACATGCAATAAAGCCTGAAGTGTCAGATATTCAGCAACGACGTTTAGCATGCTTGGTTGTTGTTGTATTGTTGTTGCTGGTGTGTGTGTGTGTGTGTGTTTGCGTGTGTGTGTGTTTTCCTCTGTTTAATAATCTTGGTCATCAGAATCATGTTTACTTCCATACACATTCCCTTTGCAATGACCGTGTCAGAGTTTTAACCAATTCACCACCAAACTCACATTTATGCACAAGCTAGGTAGACACATGTCACTGAAAGGTCACCAGATCATGGGTCTGTTATCCATGAACCTTCTGCTCTTAGTTTTTGATGGTAGATTAGGCCATATTTTCTACACATCGCAGGGGGAATCCCAGCTATTCTTAGACTCCATCTTTTCTGTGTTTATAGCACAAGGGAATTTTACACTCTAAATTGACTGGCGGTGAAAGGGTTAACCAACATATCAGATAAGAGTGTCTGAACCTTGAATATTTGGCGACCATTCCGAAACTTAGCAGACACATATACCATCCAGAATTGATATAATAAGTTTGACAACCATCGATCACGATGCAACTGTAACCACTCACACAGAGAAACCCCTCAGTTCCTAAATGGAGGAGGGAGGGGGGGGGTCACATTAAGCAGCCAGTTCACATACGGTCATTTCAGTTTCAGTTTCAGTTTCAAGGAGACAGAGTTATAAGACACGTGTACCATCAAGAACTAACATAAGTTTTAACTCACTCAGTACGGCCAGTCCTCTCTTCTCCTCTACACAGACCCCTCGGATGTCCAGTGGGTGTCTGAATGACCCAACCTTCAGTTTCTGTCGTCAGAATTGTGGTATTCTTTGTCAACATTCACCTCTTCAGTATAAGAGCCTTCCGCTTGCAATATTTTGATGATGGTAATTGGGGTGAAACGCTGTTAACGTCGTCTCTTTCGCCGTTCGTATGGAGAGAGTTAACACCATCGATTGCTAGACAACTGCAACCTTTAATATTCATGGAACTGCACGCACACAGGAAGGTCCCTTAATACCTAGGTGGTTCCATCCAGCAGCCAGCTTGCGTATGTAAATTTCAATTCCAGTTTCAATTTCAAGGAGGTATCAAAAGGTCCGGACTGGTCCACGTTAGCTATACCACCTCTGTTTGTATAACGAAAAGATAAGCTAATGCCTGACCATTGCACACAGTAAACACAGTAAAACACAGTAAAATTCAATAAGAAGCGTAGAGTACAGCCTTGTCACGCAGTCCCAAACCAAAATGGACCTCCATAGCAACATCGTCATCATCATCGTCATCCTCCTTCTCCTTCATCGTCATCAATATAAACAAAATAGTCTCAAAGTCTGTGACCTTTCATGCCCTGCTCTCATGGTGACCTCAGTTTCGATACCCCTCCACTTCCGTGCTTTGGGTGAGTCCTGTCAATGTCGTCGGTGTCGGCAGATTCATGGGGGGCTGTTGTTTGAGGGACGTGGTGGCGGTCTCCACTCTGGGAGAGACGCTCACTCAGTCTGGCTCCGCGACTAAGCCATTATTGTCGTTAGTAGGGGGCTTAGTAGGTGGTGTCCTAAGTACGTTAAAACAGAACAGGCACCACTGAACACCACCGAAGTGACTCGGCAGCAGTGCAGGGTCTCCTCTGGTGTGTGGCCTCCAGGCGACCTAACATCGATGGTTCCCTGTGGACTGCCGACGCTGGAACTGCGACGGACGAACCCGGGTGTTGCCGTGTATGGGGGAATCTAAATGAGCGGCGTGGGAGTAATGCCACTGAAACGGCGCAGATGATGGGGCAGCAAAAAAAAAAAAAAAGAAAAATCCGTAGACGTCTAAAGACTGAAATGAAAACCAGAATGAAAATGAGCCACGTTCATCATAGCCTCTACCGGACAGACAATTAGATGTGATTGCATTCACTCACGTTCACAGTGGTTGCCTTGGAAACCAGTGACGCAGTTACACACGTATCCACCGTTGATGGCAGTGCAGGTCCCTCCGTTCAGACACGGGTTTGTGGGGACACAGGGGGTGGTGGGGGCTGGGGGCACTGTCAACAACAGTGACGTTCGTGTGCAGGCAGTTCCCACTTTCGTCCTTTGTCGCTTTGTTTCATTTGGATGTGTGTGTGTGTGTGTGTGTGTGTGTGTGTGTGTGTGTGTGTGTGTGTGTGTGTGTGTGTGTGAAGTCAAGTCAAAATGATCTTTATTGAGGGTAAAAGAATAAGCTTATACAGCTTTTTTTACATCCTGCTCTCATAAAAAAGAGAAGAAAATTAATTTTTTTTAAATTTAAAAAGGAAGAAATGGGGGAAGTGGGGGTCTGGAAAGGATAATATGGAAATATGTGTGTGTGTGTGTGTGTGTGTGTGTGTGTGACTTGACTTGACTTGACTTGACTTGACTTGACTTCATTTATTGTCATAAAATCCCGAAGGATTAATAGACACAACAAAGAACAAAGGGAACAAAGAAATAAACGGTCATCTAATACGCATGCACTGAAATACATAGTTGGCAAGTGTTTTTTGACAGTCATCGCAGGTGAATAAATCACTTGGTTTTAGTATATTGTTTTGTATGTTTCTAGAGATCACATTTGATTGATGATCATACTGCTGTATAGTAGTGATTAGATGGCTTCGCAAATTATGAAATAAGATACACGAATCTAAGAAATGCAATTCATCTTCAACAACTTCACATATAGCACATAACCTCTCTTCTCTGGGAATGTTTGCATATCTTCCTCGTTCGATGTTTAAATAATGTGCGCTTATTCTGAGTTGACAAAGAGCTTGTTTGTGAGCAGGATCGATTTTATCAGTTAGATAATTCTCAATTTGATAATCGTTTCTTTTAATTTTGTTGTAGAAATCTAATCTACTGTATTCAGTTTTTGTCTGTTTCCAGAATTGTACATATCTATTTCTTAGTTGTTGGCGTAATGTAAATTTAAGCCTGCTGTTACTAAATGTCGACTGATTGTTCCAAACATGACCTAATCCTACATTGTGAAGAATATTCTTTACAAATTGTATCCATGGATTTTCAATTGTGTCTGGTTGGTTCATCATCGACATATAGACCTTTTTGATATGGCTATCATTATGTGCATCCAGAATATGAGTCCAGTGGTCAAGAACTCTGCAAGCAATATGAATTCCAACTGGAAATCTGCCCAGTTCGGCTAGAGTTGGCAGATTCATTGCTTTAGAATGTACCCCTAGAAGCAGTTTGCAAAATTTTATATGCATTTGTTCATGTGAATGTTTCGAAGAAATACAATTTCTAAAGAAATCTGTCATTCCTGTATTGAATGAATTGGTAGTTTTTGTTTCAGCCCATGGGAACCAAATATCGGATCCATATGATAATATAGGTAAAACAAGTGAATCAAAAAGCTGCAGCACAATATCCAAACGAATATCTTGCTTTTTAACGATTCGTCGGAGGGAGTGTGCTGCTTTTAATGCCTGTTTGGCTAGATGCTCTTGGGCAAATGAGAACGTTCCAGTTTTGTGAAATAATATACCCAAGTACTTGTATTGATCAGTTGTCTGGATTATATCATTGCCTATTGTGAAAATAACAGGCACTTTGGGATCGGTGTGTGTGAAAACTATTACTTTAGTTTTATCTATGTTAATTTTTAGATCCCAGTTTGCACAATACAGATTGAGTTTATCTAGTTTCCTTTGTAATCCTATCTTTGTCGTGGACAAAATTACTAGGTCATCAGCATATAGTAAACATGAAACACTATCACTTTTGTCAAGGTCTATGGATGGTGAGTCAGTAACGCCCAGACATTTCGGGAGATCATTAATAAATATATTAAATAAAGTGGGACTGAGTGTGTTCCCTTGTAGTACCCCCTTCAATATGGGTATTTCAGAAGAAAATCCCGTATCAGTTCTTGTGCAAACTGTGGCATTTTCATACATGCTTTGAATAACTCTAAAGCAATTTCCATTTATACCGATTTGATACATTTTTAGCATTAGAGCGTGATGCCAGACCCTGTCAAATGCTTTCTGAAAATCAACAAAACAGCAATAAAGGCGATTCATTCTTTTTCTTAAAGTATCGTCAATTATCTTTTTAAGTATGAATATGTGGTCCGAGGTCTTGTGTGATTTTCGAAAGCCTGCTTGCTCTTTTGATAGTAAATTATTGTCTTCGAGGTAGTTTGTTATTCGATTGTTTAATATTTGACAAAAAAGATTACTGAGTGAGTTGTTTAGAGTTATTCCTCGATAATTGGTTGGGTTTAATTGGTCTCCCGATTTGTAAATTGGTATGCTAATTCCTTTTTTCCACATATCTGGGAACGTGCCTGAGTTAAGGACAGACTGAAATAACAGTTTTAGTATTTCTGTTGTTTCCGGTAGGCTAGCCTTTATGATTTCGTTTGTAATCCCGTCTTTTCCAGGCGTTTTTTTGTTGTGTAAGTTTCTGGATGCGTTGATTATCTCTTTTGTGGAAATTGGAAAATCAAGATACGAAGGTGTTATATTCGAGTTTATGTTTCTTAGTTCTGTATTTATTTTTGCTTTTGTGCTTTGGTCAACTTTACTTTGTGTCCCAATGATGTCCTCCAGATGTTTCATCCATTTTGTGTTACTCATCGGTTTGTAACTATTACCTATGGGAGTTTCTGCATCGTTGAGAGATTTTAGAGTCTTCCATACACTGTTTGGATCTTTTAAGATAGCTTCGTTCAGGTTTTGAACTAACCTGTTTTTATACAATTTTTTCTTCTGTTTTACACATTTGTTGTATGATTTTAACATGTAAAAATACTTATCGCGTATCGTTCTGTTCCGTGGGTTTCTGTTTAATGCATTTCTTAAAGATTTCAGTTCTCGTCTTTGGATGTAACAAGCCTGATCAAACCATTTCTTAGACTGCTTTGTGTTACGTTTTTTACGGAATTCTTTATGATGAACAGCTAACTTAGATGCTTCTGTCAACGCATCTGTGAACTTTTCAACTATAGTATTTACCCTTTTATTTGTGGATGAAATGTTTAAATCACTTTTGATTTCTTGTAACAATTTGTTGATTTGTCCTGTCTTTAGTGCATGACCAAGAGCGCTGGCAGAATTTTCATTCCAGAAAAATTTAGTATAACTTCCATTTTGGTTGTTGCATTCCTTATTACTGTGAGTGTAAGGCGATTTTTTTCTTTTCTGCTTCCTTACTGACAAGTACATTGACAATCGTAGCGGACAATGATCGGAAAACGGACTGATACCTTCTACATTCATTTCAGATATGTCTTTTGTGAGTCGTTCTGAACATATGAAATAGTCTACAACGCTGCTACCTTGTTGTATGTGGCATGTATATTTTCCTTCTAAATCACCCAGGGTCCTTCCGTTTCGAATAAGCAGATCATTGCTTATGCAGATATCGATTAGTTTGCGACCAAGTTTGTGAACAGTTTGGTCCATCGAGCATCTGTCGTTTACTCTATCAGTATAACCAGGGTAAGACGACAGGTAGGTATTATCACCGCTGTCTGTGTTAATATAATCAGTAACCATTCCTGTCCTTGCATTGAAATCGCCACATAAGATAATATTGCCTTTTGTAGAAAAATGTTCTATGTCGCTTTCCAACCTATCCCATATCTGGGGTGAATGTAGTTTACCGAAAGATGATGATACTGGTGGTATATAGCAACAGCCGATATACGTGTCGTTTTCCTTTTCAGCTGCGTTTGGTATATGGATCCATACAAGATCGCAGTTGCTTTGCGGTAAAAATTGTATGTGCTCTCTTAGATCATCTCTAACAAAGACAGATATTCCTCCTGAAGACTTACAAGCCCTTTTATGTTTTTCTCGATAATAATGGATTCCTGGAGCAAAATTTGGAATAAATATTTCCTTTGTGCTTTCATAATTTAAGTGAGTTTCTTCCAAGACTACAATATCATATGATTGTAATTTGTTGATGAATTGATAGTCTTTCAGTTTATTCACGCGAATACCATCTATTGTTTCTATGAAACCTTTGATATTCCATGAAAGAATGTTGATACGACTTTTACCTATGTCTACAGTTTATGTTAAATGCTCTATTGCCCGGTGGATCTACTTATATGTCCGCATACATTCTATTGATCATAGTACGTATTGTGTAGTCTGTCATAATAAGACCATCCGGAGCGGGCTGAACGTCGTGAATATGGATGGAAACTGTATTCATCGTCGTTCTCACGTGAGGAGCGTCGTGTGCCGGGGAGGTAGCCATGTTCACCGTCGCCCTCCTCGAACGCTGAGTACCGTCTTCCTGTGAGGTGGTGGAAGTTATCGTTGTCCTCATGGCATGAGGGGTAGTGGCGTCGGTTGTATCTGTCAGACCAACCTCTCCTTGGCCTGTTCCGTGGATACTGATATTCTGTCTGTCTGTCGAAGTGAGGAAATGTGCTGAGTTCAGGTGTATGGTTGAAGTGTCTCTCTGCTCGACGGTGTCTGTTGTCGCTCCGGTTATTTCTCTTACGGATGTCGGTATAGCTGTTGTAGTTTCTGCTGCCATGTGTGTCCTTGTGCATGTAAGTTTTGTCTCTGCTGTTTCTATGTTGGGCGTCCTGAAGTCGTATGTTGGTTTGTTCTCGTGTGAACGCCTTTTGGTAACGATCCTGGAGCTGTCGTGGATGTCCTCTTCTGTTGTGTACAGGTCTGTACTGACGTCGTGGTCGTGTCTTTCCTGTCGGCTTCTCCCACAGCGTGTTGTCAAGATGTCGACCGATGTTGGCTGCCAGGAGACCAGCACCTCTTGTGTTAGGGTGTACCTCGTCTTTCAAGTGATAATCTGCACGCAGGTTGTCATGACCCACGAAAGAGATGTTGTCCAGTTCATGAAGCTTTGTATACAGCAAGGCGTTGAACAAGTCTATTCTGCGACTTAGCTCTTTCTGACGGGTGGTTGTGGCCTTGCTGAT
>NC_134887.1:34777243-34812243 GCF_041734735.1 Babylonia areolata | reverse complement strand
TTTCTCAGGGTGTATAATCTGCACCGTTTCACAAAAAGTTAAGTACCCCCTGTTGTAGCTTACTTGAACACTTTCTCAGGGTGTAATCTGCACCGTTTCACAAAAAGTTAAGTACCCCCTGTTGTAGCTTACTTGAACACTTTCTCAGGGTGTATAATCTGCACCGTTTCACAAAAAGTTAAGTACCCCCTGTTGTAGCTTACTTGAACACTTTCTCAGGGTGTAATCTGCACCGTTTCACAAAAAGTTAAGTACCACCTGGGAACTTGCACAAAGTTTTTTTTTATGTCCCTTGTACATGGAGAGAGTTACTAATCTGCATTGTTCATTATTTGCACAGGTTTTTGACTCACTTGTGTTCGGTTGTCTGTGTGCGTGTGTGTGTGTGTGTGTCTGAGGTAAACTTTAACATTGCCATTTTCTCTGCAAATACTTTGTCAGTTGACACCAAATTTGGCATAAAAATAGGAAATATTCAGTTCTTTCCAGTCATCTTGTTTAAAACAATATTGCACCTCTGGGATGGGCACAAAAAATTAAAAAAAGAAGCCAAATTATATGCAAACTGAATTTACTGTTATATTTATTTTTTGTATTCTCTAAACTTGGCACTTTGATCTGATATTCTGACGCAACAACAAGAGCAGTCATTTTTATCATTTTTTGTTCAAACAGGAACTTCTTTTGCTAAGCATGGAAGTTATATTTCTGGTGCATGTCTGGTGCAGATAGTAAAAAAAGGGAAATTAATCTATAATTAATGCTAGGGGGGGTAATTTGCTTTAAACTGATCTTTCTCATCTTAAACATTACATTTTGAAATTATACTCCATACATAAAAAGCTTGTGTGTTTTACTCTCAGTGTACAGGGCTTTCACTATGTTCATTCGCCCAAGTGGTCTTTTTCGGAAAATACTAAAATCAGTACTACGTGTGGACTTTATAGATCTGTTCAGGCACACACAGAGAGGTGGTATTACAACAGTATTGAAAGGAGGAGTTTGTATTATACTCCATGTTTGGTGTTTACATATACTTACCATGTCAAACAGATGCAAACTAGGCCTATGGTTTGCTCTGTTTGGCCAAATTTCGCGCGGCTAACAGTGAAAAGACGCCCCTCTTAGTCTGGCCCGCTCTTAGCCAATCAAACGCCTCTAACAGCTATAAGCGCTGAATCATTCCTTTGGCCAGCGCCCATCTTGTCAGGTTTTCGCTCTGTCTCGTCTAACGCTTTCTTTGGCTATTAAGCGTTTTCATTTGGCCTTATTTTGTTGTATGCGGCTTGCATGTATATTGTTCTTACATTCTGTGTACTCGTTTCGACTCGGCCCGTTGTCGAATTTCTATTGCTATTCAGGCATACTGAGAGAGAGACAGACAGAAAGACAGACAGACAGACAGACAGACAGACTCTGACAGAGACACAGAGAGATTTCCAATTTCGTTTTTTTCTCTCTCTCTTTTTCTGTCTTTTCTTTTTTCACTCAGACACAAAGGAGCACCACAAACTACTCAGCAATCTGCTTTTTTTTTTCTTCTTTTTTTTTTCTTTTTTTTTTTTTTTTTCTTGTTAACAAGAAACGGGGCATAACATCATGAGTAAAAAAAACAAAACAAAACAAAAACACACATAATAAAAACAGCAAAAATGCTGTTCTGTTCATTGAATCCAGAAAACCAGCTTTCTGTAAAAGGAAAACGTCAACGTACATACATACAATCGATGACACAGTGATGGACGTGAAACACCAATTCTTCTTCTTCTTCTTCTGCGTTCACTCATATGCACACGAGTGGGCTTTTACGTGTATGACCGTTTTTACCCCGCCGTGTAGGCAGCCATATTCCGTTTTCGGGGGGGGTGTATGCTGGGTATGTTCTTGTTTCCATAACCCACCGAACGCTGACATGGATTACAGGATCTTTAACGTGCGTTATTTGATCTTCTGCTTGCATATACACACGAAGGGGGTTCAGGCACTAGCAGGTCTGCACATAATTATGTTGACCTGGGAGATCGTAAAAATCTCCACCCTTTACCCACCAGGCGCCGTCACCGTGATTCGAACCCGGGACCCTCAGATTGACAGTCCAACGCTTTAACCACTCGGCTATTGCGCCCGTCGTGAAACACCAATGAACTTTTATCTCTCCCCTCTCTCTCCCCCTGTCTCTTTCACAACAGATTAGTGGACAAACAAACAGCACACACACACACACACACACAAAATGAAAATAAGAACCCATTTTACAGATCACTGTCACTGTCACAGGTCCCCAAACCTGGTTTAGTCGTGGGAGGGGGCCAGGGGGGCCAGGGGGGCGGAGGGGGGGGTGGTTGGGGGGGGGGGTAGGGTCGCTGCACTGCTGAACGCATCACCAACGTTCTCCATTTCTGGCGGTCTTGAGATAGCGCTATAGTTTCGGTAAACGAAGCTCCTCTACAGATATGTACACGAATTAAGCAAAAAAACTGGACGAGATTCACAGATGATAATGCACACACACACACACACACACACACACACACACACACACACACACACACACACACACACACACACACAAAGTGGCCAAAATAAAACAGTTTCAACACACACACACACACACACACACACACACACACACACGCAAAACGGAAAACGGAAACAATCTTACTGCAGGAATGTAGAGAAGTAAACGTGAAGAAAGCAAAGGAAGGGGTAGCAGTAAGGAGGGACAAAAACCAACGACAAGTTTCTCTCTGTGTGGAGACAGCAGTGTATTGGCCACACACACACACACACACACACACACACACACACACACACACACACACACACACACACACACACACACACAAAAGTTAAAGTAAAGGAGGTATCAGGAACTGAGTGTATACTGTCACCATCACACACTTACCAGTGATTGAACTGACTGACTGAAAACGTCTGCATAAAGTATTCACTTTCTCATTTGCGTGTTATTATTTTGAAAAAATAATAAGACATGTACGAAACGCGGGGACGAGTAGCTGTATGTTGAGTTAGGTTGGGGAAAGGGGGGGTGGAGGTGGGGGTTGGGGGAAGGGGGGGGTAGGGGAGGGGGGGGGTGGGGGAAGGGGGAAGAGGGGGAGGGGAGGGGGGTAGGGAGTGAGTTTGGAGGAGGGGGGGTGGGGGAAGGGGGTTGGGGGGAAGGAGGGTATGGGAGGGAGTTTGGGGGAGGGGGGGTTGGGGAAGGGGGGTAGGGAAGGAGTTTGGGGGAGGGGGGTTTGGGGAAGGGGGGTAGGGGGAAGGGGGGGGTAGGGGAGGGGGGTTTGGGGGTGGGGGAGGGGGGTGGGGGGGAGAGGGGGGGGGGAGGGAGTTTGGGGAGGGGGTAGGGGAGTGGAGTTGGGAGGAGGGGGGTGGGAGGGAGTTGGGGGAGGGGGGTGGGGGAGGGTGGGGGGGGAGTTTGGGGGGGGGTGGGAGGGGTTTGGAGGGGGGGGGTGGGGAGGAGGGGAGGGGAGGGAGTTTGGGGGAGGGGGGTGGGGGAGGGGGTTGGGGGAGGGGGGGTGGGGGAGGGGAGTTTGGGGAGGGGGTGGGGGAGGGGGGGGGAGGGAGTTGGGAGGAGGGGGTGGGGGGGGGGGTATGGGGAGGGAGTTTGGGGAGGGGGGGGGGGAGGGGGTGTGAGGGGTGGGGGAGGGGGGAGAGGGGGGGTGGGGGAGGGGGGTTGGGGGAGGGAGTTTGGGGGAAGGGAGGTGGGGAGGTGATGGGGAGGGGGGTGGGGAGGGGGTGGGGGAGGGGGTTGGGAGGGAGTTTGGAGGAGGGGGTGGGGGAGGGGGTTTGGGGAAGGGGGGTGGGGGAGGGGGTTTGGGGAAGGGGGGCTAAAGGGGGTGGGGGAAGGGGGGTGGGGGAGGGGGGTTGGGGGAGGGGGGTGGGGGTACATGACAGATGGGAGGATCATTGGAATCATTATCTGAAATAAACGGATGTACAATCAAAACAAAAATTACTTGAATGGACTTTTCAAAAAAAAAAAAAAAGGAAGTTGTTCATTTTCACAAGAGAAACAATATCTGACAATGAACGCAAAAAAAAAAAAAAAAATCAAAGAACATCAACGTTCCTGGTGAGTGTAAAAATAATGACACACGTTTGTGAAAATAATTAAACCTTCATCTACTCACAGTCAGTATCAGTATCAGTAGCTCAAGGAGGCGTCACCTGCCTTCGGTCAAATCCATATATGATTATTCTCAACTTGTAACATCACGACAAACAGTTGCACTCAAGTTCTGCCAATGTTTAATTCGTAATGAATGAATGAAATATGAGTCTAGAGATTATACGCTTGAAACGTGTCTGCGAGTCGGACCAAAGACTGCGAAAGAAAAGCCATCACTTCTTCTGATCCCACCAGCTTCCCCAGCGTCCCTCAGGCCATGGTACTGCGAACAGAGTTCGGAGGCTTTGGCTTGGCTCTGAAAAAAATAGGACAGTACTTTATGTATAAAAAATCACTTGCATGGGTTAGCAGTATCACACACACACACACACACACACACACACACATACACACACGCGCGCGCGCACAGACACACACACACACACACACACACACACACACACCTGTGCATGCAGTCTCTGGTATGGCTCTAAATAACAGGAAAATCTATTTGTAAGTATCTAAGTATCGCACGCACGCACACACACACACACACACACACACACACACACACACACAATGGTAATCACCAGAGAAGGATCAACCCAATCTTTTTTAATGATAACTCCATTATATGCTTGCAAACTGTCTGGATTTGGGGGAAAAAAAAAAATCTCACCCTGGAAACTGTCTGATCATATCCATGGTGAGTATCATTACTTTTGGTACTTGATGCTTCCTTGTTCTGGCACTTTCTGCCCACGTTATGTATTCTTCTGGCACTTTCTGCCCACGTTATGTATTGTTCTGGCACTTTCTGCCCACGTTATGTATTGTTCTGGCGCTTTTTGCCCACGTTATGTACACTCACCATTCAGGCTTCCATAACTAATGTTTATAGTGTGAAAACTGTTTGCACTGAAGGAACATTACATGCACGGGGCACAACAACAACAACAACAAAATGATAAACAAATAAATAAGAGTGAGCTTCACTGTGATTAGAACAAAGCCAAGAATACTGTGGACCTGAATTTCATACACAGAAATATGTGGTGACAAAGTAAAGTAAAAAAAACAAAAAAAAACATGACAAATATACAGGAGCAAGGCACATGCATTTCGACACAAAGATGCACGTGAGTGTAAACACACACACACACACACACACACACACACACACACACAAACACACACACCCACAAACACACACACACAAGCATACCCACATACACACATACAGAATGCACACAAAAAACATATTAGAAATTGTGCAAAATGTACATATATTCTCACACACACACGCACACACACATGCGTGCACATGCACACATACACACATACATGGAATGTGTACAAAAAACACACAAGAAACACATACAAATGTACATAATCATGCCAACATACACAAATGACTAAACACACACATGCATGCACACACACACACACACACACACACACACACACACACACACACACACAGCTGACAAACCCTTGTAACACTGTAACAGTGCCACAATAATTTCCACTCTAAATCATTAATAAAACCATTCGATTTTGATGAATGAACATTTAAAAAAATTCATACGCATGTACGCAACCCTAAACTATTTCTATATTAAGAAGGGGCGTTGAAAAGCCAAAAGGCTTTAAAAAAAAAAAAAAAAAAAAAAAAATTTAAGTCCCAAATTCTGTACCTGTACCTGTACATGAAAAAGAACAGGGGGGTTACCTCCCACAAATGCAGAAAAAGACAAAAGAAGAAGAAGACAGACGATGAACAGCGTGAAACATGATGTCTGGCACTAAAACAGAACCCCAGCGACAGGAGAGAAAACCTTTCACCGCCAGTCAACGTAGAGTGCAAACTTCCCTTGTGTTACGAAGACAGAAAATATGGAGTCTAAGAAAAGCTGGGGATTCCCTTTGTGATATGTAGGAAATATGGCCTATCCTACCACCGAACATAAAGAGCAATAGGTTCATGGATAACAGACCAATGATTTGGTCACCCTTCAATGACATGGGTTATCTACCTACCTGCTGCATGAATGCGAGTTTGGCAATGAAAGGGTTAAAGTGACACGTGTGTTGTCCTTGTATTTTAATTCCTTTTTTTTTCCTCCTTTCCTTTACTGTTTCCTTCCTTTGATTTGGTGTTCCCTTTTTACAGTGAGATCTGGATTTGTTTGAAAAAAAAATTAAGCATGTTCTGTGCTTATCTATCATCCTAATTCTTCAAGAATTTGCCTTGTCTTTTCATCCTCATCAATCATCATTTTAAAAAAAACAGGAGACACAATACAAAAATATATCACAAGTACATAACATCATTCATATATATATATGTGTGTGTGTGTGTGTGTGTGTGTGTGTGTGAATGACAGTAGTCTTGTCATGTCTTTAATTAAAACTTGTAATCCAAAGCAGCAAAGTTTCACTGTATAACAGCTTCTTCAGGCAAACCAGCAAATACAAGCAGCGTACCACTGCTTGCTGGAACCGAATTACCCCCCATCCAGCACTGCACCAACTGTCCAGTCATCATCACTCATCACTCTGAGAACCAAATGGACAAGGCTGTCTGTTGCAAGAGCGAGCAATCTCAGCAGCGCTAAATTCGCTCAGCGTTAATTAAGAACGTTCCTAAGTCTGTGAAAACCAGTTAGCTATAGACTTTGAGAACATTCTTTACGCTGTGAAAATCAATAAGCCACACACCGGGGAATATTCTTTATGCTGTGAAAACTATTTTGCTGCACATTTGGAGAACATTCTTTACACTGTGAAGAGTAATTTAATGTAGATTTTGAGAAAATTCTTTACATTGTGAAAATTGATTAGCTGCAAACTTGGGAATATTCTTTATACATGAAAACTAATTAGCCGTAGACTTTGCAAACATTTTTTATGCTGTGAAAACTTTGCCTTAGACTTTCAGAACATTATTTATGGTGTGAAAACCAAACAGCCGTGGACTTTGAGAGCATTCTTTACGCTGTGAAAACCAAACAGCCGTAGACTTTGAGAGCATTCTTTACGCTGTGAAAACCAATTAGCCGTAGGCTTGGGACCATTCTTTGCACTGTGGAAAATGATAAGCTGTAGACTTTAAGAACATTCTTTATGCTGTGAAAACCAATTAGCTGTAGGCTTGGGGCCACTCTTTGCACTGTGGAAACTGATAAGCTGTAGACTTAAAGAACATTCTTTATGCTGTGAAAACCAATTAGCTGTAGGCTTGGGGCCATTCTTTGCACTGTGGAAAATGATAAGCTGTAGACTTTGAGAGCATTCTTTACGCTGTGAAAACCAATTAGCCGTAGGCTTGGGACCATTCTTTGTACCGTGGAAAATGATAAGCTGTAGACTTTAAGAACATTCTTTATGCTGTGAAAACCAATTAGCTGTAGGCTTGGGGCCACTCTTTGCACTGTGGAAATTGATAAGCCATAGACTTTGAGAACATTCCTTTCACTGAAAATTGATTAGCCATAGACTTGGGAACATGCTATGAAAATCAACTGGCTGCAGACTTGGGAACATTCTGTGAAAATTAATTAGCTGTAGACTTGGGAACATTCTGTGAAAATTAATTAGGCGTAGACGTGGGAACATTCTGTAAAAATCAATGAAATGTAGACCTGGGAACATTCTGTGAACAATTAATTAGCCGTAGATGTGGGAACATTCTGTGAACAATTAATTAGCCGTAGACGTGGGAACATTCTGTGAACAATTAATTAGCCGTAGACATGGGAACATTCTGTGAACAATTAATTAGCCGTAGACCTGGGAACATTCTGTGAAAAATTAATTACCCGTAGAGGTGGGAACATTCTGTGAACAATTAATTAGCCGTAGACCTGGGAACATTCTGTGAAAAATTAATTAGCCGTAGACGTGGGAACATTCTGTGAACAATTAATTAGCCGTAGATGTGGGAACATTCTGTGAACAATTAATTACCCGTAGATGTGGGAACATTCTGTGAACAATTAATTAGCCGTAGACGTGGGAACATTCTGTGAAGATCAATTAGCTGTAGACTTGGGGGCGGGGGGGGGGCGGGGGGGGGGACCTTCTTGATGCTAAAAGCAAACTCAGTGCTGCTAAAAGACCACACACATGCAACCCGGCCGAAGAAACAACGTTACACTGACATCCATGCGTCCACACCAAGAAAAAAAGTTAGCCTTCCAGCAGTACAGCATGCCCCCCAGACTGGTGAATCTAAACACATGCATGCTGTTAAACTCAAACATGATTAGGCCAGCCAGCCAGTGAGGACCGAGTCTGTTTTTTTTTTAAAACACCCGTTGTTATGTACGCAAGAGAGAGTAATTAATCAAGGAGGTCAAAGGTCATGCAGCATGCAGTTTCAGTACCTGTTTGTTACAAGAACCACACGGGAAGGAGGTCACACACTCAGCAGACACTAGAACACAACAGCTACACAAGACTGAGAGGAGTTAACTGCACAGTCAAGTTCAGCTTTGTAGCTGGTGGTCAAATATAGTACGAGAGTGTAAATACACACGCATAAAGATCTGTGGTGGGGACTTTACAAATATTTGTGTATGATGAGGACAACTGAACCGATAAATCTTAGAAATCAGTTATGTCAGATCTCAGAGCATCATCTATGTTATGTTTCACTCGTTTTTTGTTTGTTTTTTTGTTGTTGTTGTTGTGTTGTTGTTGTCTTTTTCTTACTATCTTTTCCTTTCTTTTATATATATATATTTTTTTTTAAGAGTTATGGCCCCCAAAACACACATACACACAGTGTGTAGCTTAGTTCAATCAACAAACCACAGAAGTAGTAGTAAAAAAAAATAATAAAAAAAAAAGTAGTAGTGACCACATTAACAACTTTTTTTTTTTTTTTAAACACGTTGGACACGTTTCCAGGTTAATCTCTTTTTTTTCTGATTTACATTTCTTTCTGCAATACAACAAGCAGCTGGTGTGTTCTAATGGCCTGCCTGGCAGCAGCTGTCAGAAATGAAAGACTCCGGATCGCTCACGCCTGAGCTGCAAGCTGGACTTGGGCCTGATGAGAGAGAGATCAATTGAGGGGCATTGTCTGAACTGAACACAACAGACGAACATCATGAAAGAGAGAGAGAGATTGAGGGGCAACGTTTGAACTGAACACAACAGATGAACATCATGAAAGAGAGAGACATTGAGGGGCATCATTTGAACTGAACACAACACGCGAACATCATGAAAGAGAGAGAGAGATTGAGGGGCAACGTTTGAACTAAAACACAACAGATGAACATCATGAAAGAGAGAGACATTGAGGGGCATCATTTGAACTGAACACAACACGCGAACATCATGAAAGAGAGAGAGAGACTGTGGGGCATTGTTTGAACTGAACACAACAGACGAACATCATGAGAGAGAGAGAGAGAGAGACTGTGGGGCATCATTTGAACTGAACACAACAGACGAACATCATGAGAGAGAGAGAGAGAGAGAGAGAGAGAGAGAGAGAGACTGTGGGGAAACACTTGAATTGAACACAACAGATGAACATCATGAAAGAGAGACAAACATTGAGGGGCAATGTTTGAACAGAACACAACAGACGAACATCATCAGAAAGAGAGAGGCTGTGGTGCGACGTTTGAACTGAACACAACACGTGAACAACATGAAAGAGAGAGAGAGAGACTGTGCGGCATCGTTTGAACTGAACACAACAGACGAACATCATGAAAGAGAGAGAGAGACTGTGAGGAATCGTTTGAACTGAACACAACATGCGAACATCATGAAAGAGAGAGAGAGACTGTGGGGCATTGTTTGAACTGAACACAACATGCGAACATCATGAGAGAGAGAGAGAGATTGAGGGGCATCACTTGAACTGGATACAACAGACGAACATCATGAAAGAGAGAGAGATCGAGGGGCAAAGTTTGAACTGAACACAACAGATGAACATCATGAGAGAGAGAGAGAGAGACTGTGGGGCAACGTTTGAACTGAAGACAACAGATGAACACCATGAAAGAGAGAGAGAGAGACTGTGGGGCATCATTTGAACTGAACACAACAGACGAACATCATGAGAGAGAGAGAGAGATTGAGGGGCAACGTTTGAACTGAACACAACACGCGAACATCATCAGAAAGAGAGAGAGAGACATTGAGGGGCATTGTTTGAACTGAACACAACAGACAAACATCATGAAAGAGAGAGAGATTGAGGGGCATCGCTTGAACTGAACAGAACAGGTGAACATCACGAAAAAGGATGTGTGCATCATGGAAACAAATCAACTCATTCAACCCTGCACCCAAGCAATGCTAGGACGTCCAATTTGTTTCATTAAAACAGTTTTCCATGTTCCTACATAGTGGAATGATGGCCTAGAGGTAACGCGTCCACCTAGGAAGCGAGAGAATCTGAGCGTGCTGGTTCGAATCACAGCTCAGCCACCGATATTTTCTCCCCATCCACTAGACCCTGAGCGGAGGTCTGGACGCTAGTCGTTCGATAAACCGAGGTCCTGTGTGCAGCATGCACTTAGCGCACGTAAAAAAAAAACCAAGGCAACAAAAGGGTTGTTCTTGGCAAAATTCTGTAGAAAAATCCACTTCAATAGGAAAATAACAAAACTGCACGCCGGAAAAGATACAAAAAAAATGGGTGGCGCTGTAGTGTAGCCACGCACTCTCCCTGGGGAGAGTAGCCTGAATTTCACACAGAGAAATCTGTTGTGATAAAAAGAAATACAAATACATACGCAGTAACCACAAGCAAAGGGAACTAACTTCAACAGTATTTTTGGTATTGTCAACACATGTCACTTTGAAGGAAAGTCTTGTTGATTTCAGCTGTAAATTCCCCAGGGCTGAATGAGTTAAAACAACATGTATCTAAACAGTTGTTGGTTTTCTGGTGTTGTTTAGGGGTTTTTTGTTTGTTTGTTTTTTGGAATGAACTTCCTCTTTTGCTTCGTCAAGTCTCCACACTCAGCTCTTTCAAGTCTGGCCTTAAAACCCACCTCTTCCCAAAATAGCCTCCCTTCCCTGCCTCTTCCTTGTCTTTAGTTTCTCCAGTTTTAGAGTTATGTGTGCGTGAGAATGACTGGTGCGAAAGCACTTAGATTTGTCTATGCACAAGATTCAGCGCTATATAAGTACCATTATCATTATTATTATTATTCATTCAGAAACATTTCCTATGAGGAAAAATCTGGGGAAAAAAGGGGGCAAATATTAAAAAAAAAGGATTCTGCATTAGACAAAATGATTGTGGTTAAAAAAAAAAAAAAATTTTTAAAAAGGTATTAAAACTTCTTTTTTCTAAGGGGGTGGGTGAGTGTCATTTGGAACTTTTTCATACGAGACAAAAGGCTGAAGAAAAATGGAAATGATATAAAAAGGATTTAGTACAGGACAAATAACTGGGGGTTAAACAAAGTTTGGATTCAAAATAACTTCTTTATTCTTTCTATTGTGATTTGGTTTAACTGTATACCTTTATCTTGGATGTTCTAATTTTTTTCTCTTCTTCCTAGAGAAAAACAAACAAATAAAATCAACAAACAAGACCATAAGCATAATACCAGATGTCAAAATCATTCCTGGGAACAATAAGACATGATTATGATTGGAATATTCAAAAATATAAGTAATTTCACTTAAGACACATTACATGAAAAAAAAAGGATGCAGTGCAATATTTGTTTTGTTTTTTTCTTTCTTTATGCCTCACATAAATGTGTACATTTACTCTTATACGATTGTTAAGCATAACGTCTCTTTATAATAGGTAAATTATAAGATATGATTATGGGAACAGCATACAAAAGGTTCAGAAAATTCAACATAAAACAAAAAAACGAGAGAGGGAAAAAAATAACAGGCTGCTGTTGCATTGAACCTATCTTTGCACATTCAGACAATCTACACCTTACAAAGATATGAAACAAGCGAAAAGCCGTATAACAAATCGTTATAATAGTTTGGGGGTTTTGGGTTGTTGGGGTTTTTTTAAAGGGAATCAAAAGATATACAGACATCTAACAGTAATTGGATGTGTCTGAAAAACAAAATAACTTCTCTAACAAGCAAGAGGTTCAAGCTGTTCTTAGTCACATAGGGAAAAAAAAAACTGTGTTCCACAGTGACGTGTTAAACATATCGCCATTAGAATACACTTATCTTCCTTTGATCACTCTCAAACTATCATGAAAACAAAAAAAGAAAATGAAAACAAAACAAAAAACACACCTAAAACTTCACATCACACAAAAATCTCCTAGTAAGGTACAGGGAAAATATATCACTGAAAAAGGTGACTATCTGTGGACCTAGACTTATAGCAAATCATCATTAAAACTAAAAAAACAAAAAGAAAAAACACCTACACTTGTAGAAAAAAACAACTACACACAACAAAACAAAATCCCCAAGCAAAGGGCAACAATAGAATTCAAAGGGGAAAAAAGAATCACCAAAATGGTCATGTGTCCATTGCCTTGATAACTAATCAGAAGCCATCATTAAAACTAAAAAAAAACAAAAAAAACAAACAAACAAAGAAACAAAATATGACCAAACAAAAACACAACAAAACAAACCCTGAAAATGCATTCACCACCAAAAAAAAAAAAAAAAAAAAAAATCCCCAAGAAAGGCAACAACAAAACAGCATCTTTGAAAGGTCACCTGCCCATTTCCCTAGACATATACTTAACAGAAACCATCAGTGAAAATTTAAAAAAGGAAACAAAAAAGATAAAAACAAAACAAAACAAAACAAAAAAACAACCTAAAACAACACACAACAAAAACCCATAAAGACAGCAACAAAATACAAGGGAAAAATTAACCCTTTCACCACCAGTCAATGTAGAGCACAAAATTCCCTTGTGGGATAAACACAGAAAAGACAGTGGCTACGAATAGCTGGGGATTCCCTCTGCGATGTATTGAAAATATGGCCAATCCTACCACCGAACATTAAGGCCACCAGGTTCATGGATAACAGACCAATGAATGGTCACCTTTCAGTGACACGGGTCCTCTTCCATGCCTGTGCATAAATGCGAGCTTGGCGGTGAACGGGTTAACATCAATGAAGCAGTCATCAGTGGAAATTCAAAGCAGTGCTAATCAGACTAAACTTATGACGGGCGCAATAGCCGAGTGGTTAAAGCGTTGGACTGTCAATCTGAGGGTCCCGGTTTCGAATCACGGTGATGGCACCTGGTGGGTAAAGGGTGGAGATTTTTACAATCTCCCAGGTCAACATATGTGCAGACCTGCTAGTGCCTGAACCCCCTTCGTGTGTATATGCAAGCAGAAGATCAAATACGCACGTTAAAGATCCCGTAATCCATGTCAGCGTTCAGTGGGTTATGGAAACAAGAACATACCCAGCATGCACACCCCTGAAAGCGGAGTATGGCTGCCTACATGGCGGGGTAAAAACGGTCATACACATAAAAGCCCACTCGTGTGCATACAAGTGAACGCAGAAGAAGAAGAAGACTAAACTTATCAGTAAAAGGACTGAAAAAATGAATCAACAAAGCCAAGCGCAAAACAGGCAGAGACAGAGGGAGGAAAGGAGAGGGTGTGGGGAGGGAAGAGGATGGGGGGGGGTGTGGGGAAGGAAGAGGAGGGAGGGAGGGGGGGGGGAAGCAATGAACACAACACAAGCTTTGAAAGGAAGAAGCAGGAAAACAAACACAAGTACTGCATCCATATCCACATCATTACAATAATCATCGAAAACAAGTCAGCAAGCTCCAGGAGAGAGAGACAGGCAAGATGAGAATCGAACCCTCACCTGAACTGGGAGGGCCCGGTCTGTTTGCTTGGCACAGGGGCCTGAGCCGCTCTCCACTGAGCATCCAGTTTGCTGAAAATCCCGCCGGCAAACTGCAGACAAAAAGAAAAATAAATAAATAAAAAAAATAAAGCTTGCACCAGAATTCTACAAGAGTGTCCATTGATAATGACTTGAGAAAAAAAAACTCGTTCTCAAAAAAAAAAAAAAAAACCGATGTAACGATGATGAAACCCTTATTGACTGCTGATCACGGGTATGAAGCCTCAGTGAGGTCACACAGAGTTCACAGGTCAGGACGGCAGGTCTGTCATCACTGTTTTTCTTCGACTTCTTCCTCTAGATAACTACACCATTTTCATTTCTTAAAGAAATGAGTAACAGCACTTAAACGTCCACGAAAAAGTATAGTGGGTGCATTTCAAATTCTAACTATACTTGACCTCATTTTCAGCAAGGCTAAGCAGTCACTGGGTCAATTCTAACAAGAGTTTCCTGTTGACAAAACTTCATAATTCAATGATTATGACAATAATGATTCTCCATCCCTGCCCTGAGTTTCAGTTTCAGTAGCTCAAGGAGGCGTCACTGCGTTTGGACAAATCCATATACGCTACACCACATCTGCCAAGCAGATGCCTGACCAGCAGCGTAACCCAACGCGCTTAGTCAGGCCTTGAGAAAAAAAAAGGTAAATAAATGATAGATAAGCTTACATAAATAAATAATAATTATAAGATAAAAAAGGTAGTAGTAATAATAATAATAATAATAATAATAATAATAATAAATAAATTAATAAATAAGGCAACAATGATGATAAATAAGCAAATAAATGTAAAACATGAAGACACACATTCACACATACACCCACACATGCATAATAGATATGCACCAAACATGCAGTTTCACAGATATGAAAGCACAGTCAAATACATATAAACGTACATGAGCTCCAACACACACACACACACACACACACACACACCACACACATTACCCTGCACCTCCTCCTCCTTGCACCAGAATTCTACAAGAGTGTCCATTGATAATGACCTGAGAAAAAAAAAACTCTTTCTCAAAAAAAACAAAAACACAATGTAACGATGATGAAACCCTTATTGACTGCTGATCACGGGTATGAAGCCTCAGTGAGGTCACACAGAGTTCACAGGTCAGGACGGCAGGTCTGTCATCACTGTTTTTCTTCGACTTCTTCCTCTAGATAACTACACCATTTTCATTTCTTAAAGAAATGAGTAACAGCACTTAAACGTCCACGAAAAAGTATAGTGGGTGCATTTCAAATTCTAACTATACTTGACCTCATTTTCAGCAACTCTAAGCAGTCACTGGGTCAATTCTAACAAGACTTTCCTGTTGACAAAACTTCATAATTCAATGATTATGACAATAATGATTCTCCATCCCTGCCCTGAGTTTCAGTTTCAGTAGCTCAAGGAGGCGTCACTGCGTTCGGACAAATCCATATACGCTACACCACATCTGCCAAGCAGATGCCTGACCAGCAGCGTAACCCAACACGCTTAGTCAGGCCTTGAGAAAAAAAAAAAGGTGAATAAATGATAGATAAGCTTACATAAATAAATAATAATCCTAATATAAAAAAGGTAGTAGTAATAATAATAATAATAAAATAATAATAATAATAAATAAATAAGACAACAATGATGATAAATAAGCAAATAAATGTAAAACATGAAGACACACCTTCACACATACACCCACACATGCATAACAGATATGCACCAAACATGCAGTTTCACAGATATGAAAGCACAGTCAAATACATATAAACGTACATGAGCTCCAACACACACACACACACACACACACACATTACCCTGCACCTCCTCTACCCCCCTCCTCCAAACACTCATTTCTAGTCTACGTATCGCAGCCTGCCCTGAATTAGTGGATGGTTTGTATTTGAGGTCAGCTCGCGGCAGGCCACAGCTCTTTAACTATCACTACCCTCCCTCTTCTCTGCAAATCATCATTCTCACTAACATTCAGTCAAGTGAACCATTCAACAAGATTCTGCCACATCTAGCACTCAGTTTATCGCTGTCAATGACTTGGAAAAGCTTCCGCAACATTTTGGGTGGCAAATCTGCAATCTTTTTGTTGTAATACAGTGCTGTCAAGTGAACCATTCAACAAGATTCTGCCACATCTAGCACTCAGTTTATCGCTGTCAATGACTTGGAAAAGCTTCCGCAACTTTTTGGGTGGCAAATCTGCAATCTTTTTGTTGTAACACAGTGCTGTGTCCAGCCACTAGGGTGAGATTGTGGTTCATCGTCCACCATTTTGAAAGCATTTTGAAATATTGACAATAACACCCAGAAATCATCATACAGAGTGTGATTAGCCGTAGCTTCTTGTGGATAATTAAAGTAGACATATCAAGCTTTCTGACTGGGGCTGTTGGGGAAGTGTGAAAAATCCTGAAGTGATGATGACATAGTGTACGGCATGGAGCAAATAGCGAAGCTTTTTGGCAGACATATATATATATATATTTCATGAGGCATTAAAGAGGTTAAAACCAGGTCACAATACTTAGCACTAATCAAATACATGTATCACAATACTCAAATAAGACATAACTAAAACCACAACACTCAAAAATCAGCCTCATCCTCCCCTCTCTCCCCCTTGTTTCATTTTTTGTGAGTTTGTCGCAGAGGTAGTGTTGGGTGGGGACCCAAACAAACACACACTTGCACTGTAGCAGGCATCAGCAGACCTTAAGAAAACCATCTCACCTCTTTCTTGGGTCTCTCCACTTTGTCAGACCCAAGGCGTAATTTGGCCAGGTACATACGAATATCTTTAATTCTGCGCTGATCTGCAATTGTCCAAAGCATAAATACACGATGTCATTTCTAAAACAAAAACTTTTGACATGTTTGCTGACAAAAAGGCGACATCTAAAAATTTCTAAAAAAGGCATTTTATCCAAAGACAATTACAAAGTTTAATCATTCAATGGAAACACAAATTCATAAACACATTTTTAACACATCACAAGCTCCCACAATGCATTATGTGTCTAGATTTTGCAAATTCCCCATGAAAAAGTAATAATAATAACAATACCAATAATAATGCTAACAATAATGATTACATTCATTAGTTATCAATTCTTTTTAATCCAAAGACATAATAAAGTAAATGCAATCAAAACAAAACAGAGCAAAGTAAACAGATTCCATAATCAAGTAATAAAAATGCAAATTGCACATTACTGATAAAATGTTCAATCTAAATAAACACACACACACACACACACACACACACACACACACACAACTGTGACTTCTTTTACATACACATTATCTTAGTCATACCATAAAATGCAGCAAGCTAAAAATGAAAACACTCAAGTAAATCAATCACATTCAAACTAAGACTGCCTTTAAATTCACACACACACATACACACACACACCTCTGACATGGACTGCAGCAGGTTAAAGTCCAAAGCCAAGGAGAAAGCATGCAACATTACATCTAAAAAAAAAACACTGACAAAAAAAAAAAGAAAAATCACAAGCTCTGTTTCTGTTTAAATCTCTTTTTACACCAATACAAAAGGTCAGAAGCCAAGCAAAATGCACGCAACATTACATACCAAAAAAAAAAAAAAAAAAAAAGACAGAAATTTTTTAAATGATACTGCCCAGTAGTTTATGACACATCTGTATCATAAATTTCTGGTCCGGTTTTTTTTTTTTTTTTTTTTTTTTTTCCTTTTTTGTTATGAACAAAATTCCAAATACACACATTTAAAGCTATCAACTCCATACTGTAACTATTCTACAGTTGTTGTTTTTTCGGGGAAAAATAAAATACACCCTACACACACAAACACAACCATGCGCGCACACAAGTACAAGACACACACACACAAACACAACACACACACACATACACTCACAAACACAACACACACACACACACACACACTCACAAACACAACACAACACAACACAACACACACACACACACACATATACACAACACACACACACACACACACTCACAAACACAACAAACACACAAACAC
Source organism: Babylonia areolata (assembly GCF_041734735.1). Classification (NCBI taxonomy): domain Eukaryota; kingdom Metazoa; phylum Mollusca; class Gastropoda; order Neogastropoda; family Buccinidae; genus Babylonia; species Babylonia areolata. The sequence continues at coordinate 34,794,199 of NC_134887.1, read as the reverse complement.
AACACAACACAACACACACACACACACAGAGGGGTGTACCTTCCTGTCTCTGGGCATCCTGGTTGTAACGCATGGAGCGCTGGGCGTCCCACACCGACTTCTTGGTCTGCCTGTGACAGTGACGGCCGTCGATCAGAGAACTGTGCTGTGCTGTGCTGTACTGTGCTGTACTGTATTGTATTGTACTGTATTGTATTGTGTTGTGTTGTACTGTGCTGTATTGTATTGTACTGTATTGTATTGTAGTGTATTGCGTCCCACACTGACTTCTTTGTCTGCCTGTGACAGTGACACCCGTCGATTAGAGAACTGTACTGTGCTGTATTGTGCTGTGCTGTATTGTATTGTAGAGTAGTGTAGTGTAGTGTATTGCATCCCACACCGACTTCTCTGTCTGCCTGTGACAGTGACACCCGTCGATCTGAAAACTATACTGTGCTGTGCTGTACTGTGCTGTGCTGTGCTGTATTGTATTGTATTGTATTGTATTGTATTGTATTGTATTGCGTCCCACACTGACTTCTTGGTCTGCCTCTGACAGTGACAGCCATCGATCAGAGAACTGTACTGTGCTGTGCTGTACTGTGCTGTGCTGTATTGCATTGTAGTGTAGTGTAGTGTATTGTATTGTATTGTATTGTATTGTATTGTACTGTATTGTATTGTAGTGTATTGTATTGTATTGTACTGTATTGTGCTGTGCTGTACTGTGCTGTATTGTATTGTAGTGTATTGTATTGTACTGTATTGTGCTGTGATGTACTGTGCTGTATTGTATTGTACTGTATTGTATTGTATTGTGCTGGGATGTACTGTGCTGTATTGTATTGTACTGTATTGTGCTGTGATGTATTGTATTGTATTGTATTGCATTGCATTGTATTGTATTGTAGTGTATTGTATTGTATTGTGTCCCACACTGACTTCTTTGTTTGCCTGTGACAGTGACACCCGTCGATCAGAGAACTGTACTGTGCTGTACTGTGCTGTATTGTGCTGTGCTGTATTGTATTGTATTGTATTGTATTGTACTGTAGTGTAGTGTAGTGTATTGTATTGTATTGTACTGTATTGTGCTGTGCTATGCTGTATTGTATTGTATTGTATTCTATTGTACTGTACTGTATTGTATTGTATTGCATTGTACTATATTGTGCTGTGCTGTATTGTATTGTATTGCATTGTATTGTATTGCATTGTATTGTATTGTATTGCATTGTATTGTATTGTGTTGTGTTGCGTCCTCCGCTGACTTTTTTGTCTGCCTGTGAGAGTGACAGCCGTCGGTCAGAGATCTGTGCTGTGTTGTGCTATATTGTATTGTATTGTACTGTATTGTGCTGTGCTGTGCTGTGCTGTGCTGTGCTGTATTGTATTGTATTGTACTGTATTGTGCTGTGCTGTGCTGTGCTGTATTGTATTGTATTGTACTGTATTGTGCTGTGCTGTGCTGTGCTGTATTGTATTGTATTGTACTGTATTGTGCTGTGCTGTGCTGTATTGTATTGTATTGTACTGTATTGTGCTGTGCTGTGCTGTACTGTGCTGTATTGTTCTGTACTGTATTGTGCTATCTGTGCTGTGCTGTGCTATATTGTATTGTACTGTATTGTGCTGTGCTGTGCTGTGCTGTGCTGTGCTGTACTGTGCTGTATTGTATTGTATTGTATTGTATTGTATTGTGTTGCGTCCCACACCGACTTCTTGGTCTGCCTGTGACAGTGACGGCCGTCGATCAGAGAACTGTGCTGTGCTGTGCTGTACTGTGCTGTACTGTATTGTATTGTACTGTATTGTATTGTGTTGTGTTGTACTGTGCTGTATTGTATTGTACTGTATTGTATTGTAGTGTATTGCGTCCCACACTGACTTCTTTGTCTGCCTGTGACAGTGACACCCGTCGATTAGAGAACTGTACTGTGCTGTATTGTGCTGTGCTGTATTGTATTGTAGAGTAGTGTAGTGTAGTGTATTGCATCCCACACCGACTTCTCTGTCTGCCTGTGACAGTGACACCCGTCGATCTGAAAACTATACTGTGCTGTGCTGTACTGTGCTGTGCTGTGCTGTGCTGTATTGTATTGTATTGTATTGTATTGTATTGTATTGTATTGTATTGTATTGTATTGCGTCCCACACTGACTTCTTGGTCTGCCTCTGACAGTGACAGCCATCGATCAGAGAACTGTACTGTGCTGTGCTGTACTGTGCTGTGCTGTATTGCATTGTAGTGTAGTGTAGTGTATTGTATTGTATTGTATTGTATTGTATTGTATTGTACTGTATTGTATTGTAGTGTATTGTATTGTATTGTACTGTATTGTGCTGTGCTGTACTGTGCTGTATTGTATTGTAGTGTATTGTATTGTACTGTATTGTGCTGTGATGTACTGTGCTGTATTGTATTGTACTGTATTGTATTGTATTGTGCTGGGATGTACTGTGCTGTATTGTATTGTACTGTATTGTGCTGTGATGTATTGTATTGTATTGTATTGTATTGTATTGTATTGCATTGCATTGTATTGTATTGTAGTGTATTGTATTGTATTGTGTCCCACACTGACTTCTTTGTTTGCCTGTGACAGTGACACCCGTCGATCAGAGAACTGTACTGTGCTGTACTGTGCTGTATTGTGCTGTGCTGTATTGTATTGTATTGTATTGTATTGTACTGTAGTGTAGTGTAGTGTATTGTATTGTATTGTACTGTATTGTGCTGTGCTATGCTGTATTGTATTGTATTCTATTCTATTGTACTGTACTGTATTGTATTGTATTGCATTGTACTATATTGTGCTGTGCTGTATTGTATTGTATTGCATTGTATTGTATTGCATTGTATTGTATTGTATTGCATTGTATTGTATTGTGTTGTGTTGCGTCCTCCGCTGACTTTTTTGTCTGCCTGTGAGAGTGACAGCCGTCGGTCAGAGATCTGTGCTGTGTTGTGCTATATTGTATTGTATTGTACTGTATTGTGCTGTGCTGTGCTGTGCTGTGCTGTGCTGTATTGTATTGTATTGTACTGTATTGTGCTGTGCTGTGCTGTGCTGTATTGTATTGTATTGTACTGTATTGTGCTGTGCTGTGCTGTGCTGTATTGTATTGTATTGTACTGTATTGTGCTGTGCTGTGCTGTGCTGTATTGTATTGTATTGTACTGTATTGTGCTGTGCTGTGCTGTATTGTATTGTATTGTACTGTATTGTGCTGTGCTGTGCTGTACTGTGCTGTATTGTTCTGTACTGTATTGTGCTATCTGTGCTGTGCTGTGCTATATTGTATTGTACTGTATTGTGCTGTGCTGTGCTGTGCTGTGCTGTGCTGTACTGTGCTGTATTGTATTGTACTGTATTGTATTGTAGTGTATTGCGTCCCACACTGACTTCTTTGTCTGCCTGTGACAGTGACACCCGTCGATCAGAGAACTGTACTGTGCTGTATTGTGCTGTGCTGTATTGTATTGTAGAGTAGTGTAGTGTAGTGTATTGCATCCCACACCGACTTCTCTGTCTGCCTGTGACAGTGACACCCGTCGATCTGAAAACTATACTGTGCTGTGCTGTACTGTGCTGTGCTGTGCTGTATTGTATTGTATTGTATTGTATTGTATTGTATTGTATTGTATTGTATTGTATTGTATTGCGTCCCACACTGACTTCTTGGTCTGCCTCTGACAGTGACAGCCATCGATCAGAGAACTGTACTGTGCTGTGCTGTACTGTGCTGTGCTGTATTGCATTGTAGTGTAGTGTAGTGTATTGTATTGTATTGTATTGTATTGTATTGTACTGTATTGTATTGTACTGTATTGTGCTGTGCTGTACTGTGCTGTATTGTATTGTACTGTATTGTATTGTAGTGTATTGTATTGTATTGTACTGTATTGTGCTGTACTGTGCTGTATTGTATTGTAGTGTATTGTATTGTATTGTACTGTATTGTGCTGTGATGTACTGTGCTGTATTGTATTGTACTGTATTGTATTGTATTGTGCTGGGATGTACTGTGCTGTATTGTATTGTACTGTATTGTATTGTATTGTGCTGGGATGTACTGTGCTGTATTGTATTGTACTGTATTGTGCTGTGATGTATTGTATTGTATTGTATTGCATTGCATTGTATTGTATTGTAGTGTATTGTATTGTATTGTGTCCCACACTGACTTCTTTGTTTGCCTGTGACAGTGACACCCGTCGATCAGAGAACTGTACTGTGCTGTACTGTGCTGTATTGTGCTGTGCTGTATTGTATTGTATTGTATTGTATTGTACTGTAGTGTAGTGTAGTGTATTGTATTGTATTGTACTGTATTGTGCTGTGCTATGCTGTATTGTATTGTATTGTATTCTATTGTACTGTACTGTATTGTATTGTATTGTACTATATTGTGCTGTGCTGTATTGTATTGTATTGCATTGTATTGTATTGTATTGCATTGTATTGTATTGTGTTGTGTTGCGTCCTCCGCTGACTTTTTTGTCTGCCTGTGAGAGTGACAGCCGTCGGTCAGAGATCTGTGCTGTGTTGTGCTATATTGTATTGTATTGTACTGTATTGTGCTGTGCTGTGCTGTGCTGTGCTGTGCTGTATTGTATTGTATTGTACTGTATTGTGCTGTGCTGTGCTGTGCTGTATTGTATTGTATTGTACTGTATTGTGCTGTGCTGTGCTGTACTGTGCTGTATTGTTCTGTACTGTATTGTGCTATCTGTGCTGTGCTGTGCTATATTGTATTGTACTGTATTGTGCTGTGCTGTGCTGTGCTGTGCTGTGCTGTACTGTGCTGTATTGTATTGTATTGTATTGTATTGTATTGTGTTGCGTCCCACACTGACTTCTTGGTCTGCCTGTGAGAGTGACACCTGTCGATCAGAGAACTGTGCTGTGCTGTGCTGTGCTGTGCCGTGCTGTGCTGTACTGTGCTGTGCTGTGTTGTCCTGTGCTGTGTTGTGCTGTGCTGTGCTGTGCTGTGCTATATTGTATTGTATTGTATTGTATTGCACTATACTATCCTGTGCTGTGCTGTATTGTATTGTATTGTACTTTACTGTACTTTGCTGTGCTGTAATGTATTGCATTGCATTGTATTGCATTGGATTGTATGTATTGCACTACACTTTCCTGTGCTGTGCTGCATTGTGCTGTGTTGTGTTGTGTTGCATTCTACTGTGTTGTGTTGCATTCTATTGTATTGTACTGTGCTGTTATGTATTGTACTGTATTGTATTGTATTGTATTGTACTGTATTGTATTGTACTATATAGTACTGCACTGCACTGTACTGCACTTTGCTGCACTGTGCTGTATTGTATTGTGCTGTTACGTATTGCATTTATTGGACTGACTTGAAGCTGCCTGTTCTGTGTTTGACGAGAGTCACCGCTCTTTATTATTTGTTATTAATTAATCATTCACTTTCATCGCTAGCTACCTGCACTGTTCTGCTCTTCCCTTTCAGTTTCAGTTTCAACCTGGTGTCAAAGCCTGCGATCTGATCCAGACATGCTACAAACTGCTGTACAGTGGAGTGATGGCCTAGAGGTAACGCGTCCGCCTAGGAAGCGAGAGAATCTGAGGGCGCTGGTTCGAATCACGGCTCAGCCGCCAATATTTTCTCCCCCTCCACTAGACCTTCAGTGGTGATATGGACGCTAGTCATTCGGATGAGACGATAAACCGAGGTCCCGTGTGCAGCATGCATTTAGCGCACGTAAAAGAACCCACGGCAACAAAAGGGTTGTTCCTGGCCGGCAAAATTCTGTAGAAAAATCCACTTCGACAGGAAAAACAAATAAAACTGCACGCAGGAAAAAATACAAAAAAAATGGGTGGTGCTGTAGTGTAGCGACGCGCTCTCCCTGGGGAGAGCAGCCCGAATTTCACACAGAGAAATCTGTTGTGATAAAGAGGAATACAAATACAAAACAAATACAAACAAATACAGAAAAAAAAAAGAAAAAAAAAAGAGCCGATTCCTGATTTTCAGCCCAGTAAGCCACAACATTAAATGGCTGTCTGTGCTGTGTTGTGCTGTGCTGTGCTGTGCTGTGCTGTGCTGTGCTGTGCTGTGTTGTGCTGTGCTGTGCTGTGCTGTGCTGTGCTGTGCTGTGCTGTGCTGTGCTGTGCTGTGCTGTGCTGTGCTGTGCTGTGCTGTGCTGTGCTGTGTTGTGCTCTGCTGTGCTGTGCTGTGCTGTGCTGTGCTGTGCTGTGCTCTGCTGTGCTGTGTTGTGCTGTGCTGTGCTGTGCTCTGCTGTGCTGTGTTGTGCTGTGCTGTGCTGTGCTCTGCTGTGCTGTGTTGTGCTGTGCTGTGCTGGTGCTGTGCTGTGCTGTGCTGTGCTGTGCTGTGCTGTCTCCCCAACTCACTCAAAGACAGGGGCGTGCAACAGGATGGCCTGCTGCTTGATGGTCACTCGCGATTTCTTCGTCCCTCCTCTCGACCTACGACCTGCGCATCACAACAGACGCAGAAGGTTAAAGGTTAACCGGTGCCTCCACATCACAACAGATACAAAAAGGTTAAAGGTTAACTGGTGCCTGCACATCACAACAGATACACAAAGGTTAAAGGTTACTGGTGCCTGCACATCACAACACATACAAAAGGTTAAAGGTTACTGGTGCCTGCACAACATAACAGATGCAAAAGGTTAAAGGTGACTGGCACCTGCACATCACAACAGACGCAGAAGGTTAAAGGTTACCGGTGCCTGCACAACATAACAGATACAAAAAGGTTAAAGGTTAACTGGTGCCTGCACATCACAACAGATACAAAAAGGTTAAAGGTTACCGGTGCCTGCACAACATAACAGATACAAAAAGGTTAAAGGTTAACTGGTGCCTGCACATCACAACAGATACAAAAAGGTTAAAGGTTACTGGTGCCTGCACATCACAACAGATACACAAAGGTTAAAGGTTACTGGTGCCTGCACAACACAACACATACAAAAAGGTTAAAGGTTACCGGTGCCTGCACATCACAACACATACAAAAAGGTTAAAGGTTACCGGTGCCTGCACAACATAACAGATACAAAAAGGTTAAAGGTTAACTGGTGCCTGCACATCACAACAGATACAAAAAGGTTAAAGGTTACCGGTGCCTGCACATCACAACAGATACAAAAAGGTTAAAGGTTACCGGTGCCTGCACAACACAACAGATACAAAAAGGTTAAAGGTTACCGGTGCCTGCACAACACAACAGATACAAAAAGGTTAAAGGTTACCGGTGCCTGCACAACACAACAGATACACAAAGGTTAAAGGTCAAAGGTCTTTGAAGTGAAGGAAGGTTGCAGGATGGTTAAGAAACAGTTCCGGCCAAAAAAAATAAAGAAAGAATAGACAACTGTTTTCCGTTCATAAGTGTTAGTTCTCTTCCGAATAATCAACAAAGCTAACAGAACAAGATAAAAAAAAAAAAACCAAAAAAAAACAATAACACACATCAAGTTTTTCCTGCATTTATGTCAGGGTCACTTTTCTCTTCATAAGTGTTAGTTCTCTTCCGAATAATCAACAAAGCTAACAGAACAAGATAAAAAAATAAAATTAAAAAAAAAAACAATAACACACATCAAGTTTTTCCTGCATTTATGCCAGGGTCACTTTTCTCTTCATAAGTGTTAGTTCTCTTCTGAATAATCAACAAAGCTAACAGAACAAGATAAAAAAAATAATAATAAAAAAAAACAACAATAACACACATCAAGTTTTTCCTGCATTTATGCCAGGGTCACTTTTCTCTTCATAAGTGTTAGTTCTCTTCCGAATAATCAACAAAGCTAACAGAACAAGATAAAAAAAAAAAAAACCCAAAAAAAAACAATAACACACATCAAGTTTTTCCTGCATTTATGTCAGGGTCACTTTTCTCTTCATAAGTGTTAGTTCTCTTCTGAATAATCAACAAAGCTAACAGAACAAGGTAAAAAAAAAAATCATAATAATAACAATAACACACATCAAGTTTTTCCTGCATTTATGTCAGGGTCACTTTTCTCTTCATAAGTGTTAGTTCTCTTCTGAATAATCAACAAAGCTAACAGAACAAGATAAAAAAAAAAACCCAAAAAAAAACAATAACACACATCAAGTTTTTCCTGCATTTATGCCAGTGTCACTTTTCTCTTCATAAGTGTTAGTTCTCTTCCGAATAATCAACAAAGCTAACAGAACAAGATTAAAAAAAAATTTTTTAAAAACAACAATAACACACATCAAGTTTTTCCTGCATTTATGTCAGGGTCACTTTTCTCTTCATAAGTGTTAGTTCTCTTCCGAATAATCAACAAAGCTAACAGAACAAGATAAAAAAAAAAATTTTTAAAAACAACAATAACACACATCAAGTTTTTCCTGCATTTATGCCAGTGTCACTTTTCTCTTCATAAGTGTTAGTTCTCTTCCGAATAATCAACAAAGCTAACAGAACAAGATAAAAAAAAAAAATTTTTAAAACAATAACACACATCAAGTTTTTCCTGCATTTATGCCAGGGTCACTTTTCTCTTCATAAGTGTTAGTTCTCTTCCGAATAATCAACAAAGCTAACAGAACAAGGTAAAAAAAAAAACATAATAATAACAATAACACACATCAAGTTTTTCCTGCATTTATGCCAGGGTCACTATGACCTATCTGGGAGGACGGTGGCAGAGTGGTCAAGATGCTCATCTGCCAACACAGTGTCTTTGAGGGTCTGGGTTCGAATCCTGCCCCCTCTCTCTCTCTCTCTCTCTCTCTCTCTCTCTCCTTTTCTCCTAAGTTTGATAGGAAAATCAAACTGAGCATCTAGAGTCTAGTCTTTCGGATGAGACGATAAACCAAGGCTCGAATCTCAGTAACGGTGGGTGCCTGGTGGGGATAAAGGGTGGAGATTTTTTTTTTCTGATCTCCCAGGGTCAACATACACACAGGCCTGCTTGTGCTTGAACCCCCTTCGTGTGTATATATGCCCGCAGAAGATCAAATACTCGCGGTTAAAGATCCCGTAATTCATGTCAAGAGTTCGGTGAATTATGGTAACAAGAAGATATCCAACATGCAAACACCCCCGAGAATGGAGTATGGCTGCCTACATGACAGGGTAAATAAAACAAAATGATCATACACGTAAAATGTGACATGTCTGTATGAGCATGCATGTGTGCATGGCTGAAATCTGACTGGATGACACAGGAAATAAATGATGAGCACCTGACTGCAGCTGTCAGTCGGCTCTACCTAGGCAGGCAGCCTGTTATGCATATGACTCCGTGTTTGTAAAGCACATGGCCCTCACAGTCTCCCACCACAGATAGATGCTACGTAAGTATCCATGTCATAACATTTTGGGCGTTCTGCAGTCTTCCAAGCGGAGACAACACGTCCTGACTATCGGCAGCTGGCTTCCGGCCAACATGCACTCAATGCTTGTGAGCTGGCGTTTCACTGGGACCCCGAGTCTGATGCCCTGTCATGAAACCCTTCACTGCAGAATCTCCTCCTCCTCCTCCTCCTTCTTCTTCTTCTTCTTCTTCTTCGTTTGTGGGTTGCAACTCCCACATTCATTCATATGTACACCAGTGGGCTTTTACGTGAAAAACATTTTTTTATCCTGCCATGTAGGCAGCCATACACCATTTTCAGGGGCATGCATGCTGGGTATGTTCTTGTTTCCAAAACCCACAGAATGCTGACATATGATTACGGGATCTTTAACGTGCGCATTTTATCTTCTGCTTGAGCTGGGAGATTGGAATAATCTCCATCCACCATTTACCCCATCAGGCGCCGTTACCGACATTCGAACCCCGGGACCCTCTGATTGAAAGTCCAACGCTTTAACCACTGGGCCATTGCGCCCGTCTCTGCTGCAGAATGAACCCCTAAGTATTCACGGTGTCCGCCGATCGATTGTGATCGCTCCTTAATATGAGCTCAATCGCCTAATCAGGCCAAGCAGTTTTGTGACCTGTTGTGATTCATCATCAGACACAAAACGAGAGCGCCAAAGAATCGACAGACAGACAGAAAATACGAAAAAAAAAAAAAAAAATTAGCCGTATACAGAGCACAGGAACAGGAGTCAAGATGGCTGCCAGAAAAAGAGGGCGCTTGTCAGGGATGCAAAGGGGAGGTAACCTACTTCGGGAGGTTATCGGCCGTAGCTACTTTCGTTTTCTCCGCATAGGCGGGTAGTAGTTTGCAGCAGGACAGGAATCAGACCCCTGCCGGAGTCTGCACTAGTGGGTCACAGTTAACTCTCTCCATACGAACGGCGAAAGAGACGACGTTAACAGCGTTTCACCCCAATTACCACCATCAAAATATTACAAGCGGAAGGCTCTTACACTGAAGAGGTGAATGTTGACAAAGAATACCACAATTCTGACGACGGAAGCTAAAGGTTGGGTCATTCAGACACCCACTGGACATCCGAGGGGTCTGTGTAGAGGAGAAGAGAGGACTGGCCGTACTGAGTGAGTTAAGTCTGTGTAGTTAAATGAACCCACCTGCACCTTGCTGCACCTCATCATCACCCACTTCGTCATCGCTGCCGCCAAACTCGTCATCGTCATTGGACACTTCTCTCTCTATCGTCAAAGCCTGCAGGCTAGGAGGAGGCCGACCAGGCTGGAAAGAAGAGGAAATCATTATTTTCAAGACAACAATCGGATCCAGCATTTGTTCATGGTCCCGTCTGTTGTTAGGATACAATTTTTGGTTTGTGGGTTTTTTTACACGTTCGGCCTGGAGAGGCTACAGATGTAACGATGCACACGTGCGTGCGCATGCACACATACATGCACACACGCAACACCTCCTTCTATAGTCACACACACACACACACACACACACACACACACACACACACACACATTGAGCTGCATTACATTAATTTTTTGCCATTGCCTCTGTTTTGTCATTACATTACATTACATTACATTACATTACATTACCCTTCTTTTGTCATTAGAATACCTTCAATCAACATGACATGACATTACCTCCGTTATTCCATTGCAAAACATAACATTATCTCTATCATTACATGACATTACCCCAGTTATTCCATGATGCGACATAACCTCCAATATTCCATGACATTACCTCCATTGTTCCATGATGCTGCCTCCGCTATTCCATGACATCACCTCCGTTAATCCATGACATTACCTGTGTTAATCTATAACATTACCTCATATTTTACCTAATATATAACATTACTGACATGACATAAAACTACCTCTGTTATTCCATAACATGACACGACCTCGGTTATTCCATGATGTTACCTCCATTATTCCATGACATTACCTATGATATTCCATGACATGACATGACCTCTGTTATTCTATGACATTCTGTTATTCCATGACATGACACTACCTCAGTTATTCGATGACATGATATGACATTACCTCTGTTGTTCCATGAAGCGACATCACACTACTTCTGTTATTCCACGACGTGACATTATGACACGACGTCACACTACCTCTGTTATTCCATGACATGACACGACATGACATTATGACACGACATCACACTACCTCCATTATTCCATGACATGACACAATGTGACATTATGACATGACATCACACTACCTCCGTTATTCCATGACATGACATGACGTGACATTATGACACGACATCAGACTACCTCTGTTATTCCATGACATGACACAACGTAACATTATGACACAACATCACACTACCTCCATTATTCCATAACATGACACAACATGACATTATGACATGACGTCACACTACCTCCGTTATTCCATGACATGACATTATGACATGATGTCACACTACCTCCGTCACTCCATGACATGACACAACATGACATTACGACATGACGTCACACTACCTCCGTTATTCCATGACAAGACGCGATGCGACATTATGACACGACGTCACACCACCTCCGTTATTCCAATGACATGACGCGATGCGACATTACCTCCGTCTTGTCATCCTGACCCCCGACCTGGCTGAGGGAGGGCACAGTGGAGACACTCATGTGACAGTGGCTGGCGTACACCTCGTTGCCAAACACGTCCACCTCCAGTTCACTGCACAAAAGTTTATAAAAAACATCCAAAAAAAAAAAACACACCCAATGTTTTCACACATGAAAACCCATACCCTGCATGCATATAGTTATGTATGATAGTCAGTCGTGTCCGACTATGACCATCAGAACAGCAGAGGAGGCAACTGCTGTTCCCACTATTTGGGCTAGAATTTGATTATAGTGGAGAGTGTCTTGCCCAAGTTACATCCCCACTCTCTCGGCCAAGAGGGTTTTAGGACAGTCGGCGTTGGGATGGTTCCCAAAGGCCAACTAGCCCACAAGGCTGCAGCACTAAGAGCCAGTGCAATTTTGCCTCCTAGTTTGAGAGTCATAGTCCTTCACAAAAAAAATAAGCTGTAAATGGTTTCCCATTGACTGGAAAAACCATTGATAATACAGCTCTCACTTTGCTGTTGGCCCAAATGTAAACTTATGTCAATCTGTGATATAAGCCGAGTGTTGGGCTCTATTTGTATTTGTATTTGTATTTCTTTTTATCACAACAGATTTCTCTGTGTGAAATTCAGGCTGCTCTCCCCAGGGAGAGCGCGTCACTACACTACAGCGCCACCCTTTTTTTTTTTTTGTATTTTTTCCTGCATGCAGTTTTATTTGTTTTTCCTTTCGATGTGGATTTTTCTACAGAATTTTGCCAGGAACAACCCTTTTGTTGCCGTGGGTTCTTTTACGTGTGCTAAGTGCATGCTGCACACGGGACCTCGGTTTATCGCCTCATCCGAATGACTATGCATATAGTTACACAGCTGAAAAAGCTGCATTTCAAAAACCCATCAAGCAATCAAACAGTTAGCTGAAAAAGCCCATTTCCAAAACCACCATTTCCAAAACCATCAAATGTAATGACAGTCAGTTGTGTCCGACTATGACCATCAGACCAGCAGGGGAAGCATCTGCTGTGCAGACAATCAGGACTACAATTTGATTATCAGTGAAGAGTGTCTTGTCCAAGTTCCATCCCCACTCTCCTGACCATAAGGGCTTTAACTCTCTCCATATGAACGGCGAAAGAGACGACGCTAACAGCGTTTCACCCCAGTTACCATCATCAAAATATTGCAAGCGGAAGGCTCTTATACTGAAGAGGTGAATGTTGACAAAGAATACCGCAATTCTGACGACGGAAGCTAAATGTTGGGTCATTCAGACACCCACTGGACATCTGAGGGGTCTGTGTAGAGGAGAAGAGAGGACTGGCCGTACTGAGTGAGTTAAGAAAGTCGGCACTAAGATGTCCCCCAAAAGGCCAACTAGCCCCCAAGGCTGCAGCACTAAGACCCAGTGCAATCTTGCCTCCCAAGTTTGAGAGTCATAGTCCTTAGCAAAAGAATAAGCTGTAAACGAATTCCCCACTGCAATGGGGGAAAAAAAAACAAAAAAACTACCCGATTATACAGCTTTCACTTTGCCGTTTGGCCCAGATGAAGACTTATGTCAATCTCTGCATACACATATACAGCTGGAAAAGCACGTTTTTAAACCCATCAGTTAAACAGTCAACTGGAAAAGAACATTTCCAAACCCATAAAATAATCAAACAGTCAGCTGAAGAAAACAAACTTACAAAACATCAAACAATCAATTAGCTGAAAAAGCACATTTCCAAAACCATCAAGCTATCAGTCAGCTGACAAAACAAATCTACAAACCCGTCAAACAGTCAAATAGTCAGCTGATAAAAATAAAAATTAAAATTTAAAAAAAATTAAAAAGCAAATATCCAAAACTAGCAAACAATCAAATACTCAAGTAAATACTGCTTTCATTAAAATGTTGTTTTTTCATAGGGAATCAACAAAGTGCAAGCAAGCAACCAAGCACACACACACACACACACACACACACACACACACACACTAATATCACTTCAAGTGGAAAGACGTTAAACTGAACACACACACACACACACACACACACACACACTGACCCTCACCACCCTGACTCACACACATGTATATGTTGTTGTTGGTTTTTTTCACATCAACAAATATGAGAAAACAAATAAATACATACGCACACAAATGGCAGAAAATGACATCACACCAATGCTTGAAATACATCAAATATCAACTAAAACAGACCAGGATTAGATAAACACAAAAGCAGATGTCTCCAGACCACTCATTAACTGGCTGCAGACATGTGCTCTTATTCCTTGCTTGTGGAATGTGTTATTAAGGTACTGTAATGTGCTTGAGAGAGAATATGGAATGTGTTATCAAGGTACTGTAATGTGCTTGAGAGAGAATGTGGAATGTGTTATCAAGGTACTGTAATGTGCTTGAGAGAGAGAGAGAATGTGGAATGTGTTATCAAGGTACTGTAATGTGCTTGAGAGAGAATGTGGAATGTGTTATCAAGGTACTGTAATGTGCTTGAGAGAGAGAATGTGGAATGTGTTATCAAGGTACTGTAATGTGCTTGAGAGAGAATGTGGAATGTGTTATCAAGGTACTGTAATGTGCTTGAGAGAGAATGTGGAATGTGTTATCAAGGTACTGTAATGTGCTTGAGAGAGAGAGAGAGAGAATGTGGAATGTGTTATCAAGGTACTGTAATGTGCTTGAGAGAGAGAGAATGTGGAATGTGTTATCAAGGTACTGTAATGTGCTTGAGAGAGAGAGAATGTGGAATGTGTTATCAAGGTACTATAATGTGCTTGTGAGAGAGAATGTGGAATGTGTTATCAAGGTACTGTAATGTGCTTGAGAGAGAATGTGGAATGTGTTATCAAGGTACTGTAATGTGCTTGAGAGAGAGAGAGAGAATGTGGAACGTGTTATCAAGGTACTGTAATGTGCTTGAGAGAGAATGTGGAATGCGTTATCAAGGTACTGTAATGTGCTTGAGAGAGAAAATGTGGAATGTGTTATCAAGTACTGTAACATGCTTGAGAGAGAATGTGTTATCAAGGTACTGTAATGTGCTTGAGAGAGAATGTGGAATGTGTTATCAAGGTACTGTAATGTGCTTGAGAGAGAATGTGGAACGTGTTATCAAGGTACTGTAATGTGCTTGAGAGAGAGAATGTGGAATGCGTTATCAAGGTACTGTAATGTGCTTGAGAGAGAATGTGGAATGTGTTAACAAGGTACTGTAATGTGCTTGAGAGAGAATGTGGAATGTGTTATCAAGGTACTGTAATGTGCTTGAGAGAGAGAATGTGGAATGTGTTATCAAAGTACTGTAATGTGCTTGAGAGAGAGAGAGAATGTGGAATGTGTTATCAAGGTACTGTAATGTGCTTGAGAGAGAGAGAATGTGGAACGTGTTATCAAGGTACTGTAATGTGCTTGAGAGAGAGAGAATGTGGAATGTGTTATCAAGGTACTGTAATGTGCTTGAGAGAGAGAATGTGGAATGTGTTATGAAACCTTGTTTCCACATATCTGAACTTCCATTGGATTGTATTTATTGTACTGGATTGGACTGGATTGGATTGGATTGGATTACTGTACTGCACTGTTCTGTGTCATATTGGATTGGATTGGACTGGATTAGATTACTGTTCTGCACTGTTCTGTGTCATACTCTATTGTATTGTATTGTATTGTACTGTATTGTATTGTATTGTATTGTACTGTATGGTATGGTATGGTATTGTTTTGTCAGTTGGTTGGCTCAGTACAGTGCAGTCAGTATGGTATGGTATGGTACGTTACAGTACAGTACAGTACAGTATGGCACTGTATTGCATTGTATGACATGGTATGGTATGATATGATCTGATACTGTGTTGTACTGAGCTGTACCGCGCTGTATTGCAATGCACTGTATTGTATAGTATTGCACTGCATTTCATGGTAAAACACCCAAAACATTTTCCACCCAAAATCCCTCTCATGTAACATGGATCCAGTCTCACATTTCTTTGTTGTTGTTGTCGTTTTTAAACACCTATAATATAGAACTGATGAGAAACTCACATTAAAAATCTCTCTCTCTCTCTCTCTCTGTCTCTCTCTCTCTCTCTCTCTCTCTCTCTCTCTGTCTCTCTCTCTCTCTCTCTCTCTGTCTCTCTCTGTCTCTCTCTCTCTCTCTGTCTCTCTCTCTCTCTGTGTCTCTCTCTCTCTGTCTCTCTCTCTCTCTTTGTCTCTCTCTCTCTGTCTCTCCCTCTCTCTCTCTGTCTGTCTCTGTCTCTGTCTCTGTGTGTGTGTGTGTGTGTGTGTGTGTGTGTGTGTGTGTGTGTGTGTGTGTGTGTGTGTCTAGCATCCATTCTGTATAAATCATCTTCATTAATACTTTTCTTAAATAAATTTTTTTTTAAACACACAAAACACACACACACACACACACACACACACACACACACACACACACACACACACACACACACACATTCATGCCTACACTGGTCACATCATGTCCAAACAACATCGTGAGCACATGAGAACAATAAAACAACAAACCAGCATTCGCAAAATTCTACGATGCATTCCATTTGTGCTGGAAACGTTCATGACAGCAACAGCAACGTTCATGATTCACACAAGTGAACATCCAGAAACCATGCAACATAAATCTGTAGTATTGCGGCAGAAAGGTTAAACACTCAACCAAGTAAAATTAGTAGCTTTTTTTTTTTTTTTTTTTTTTTTGCTTTTGGGGGGGGGTGGGGGGGGGGGGAGGGGTTTTGAGAAAGAGTGGTCATGAATGATTTATGTAACTTGTAAAATTTTTCTTTCATGTAAAGCGCCCTGAGCTCTTCGAGAGAAAGGGCGCTGCCATATATAAATGTACATTATTGTTATCATACTGATTTGAAAGGACAGTTTACACAGTCATGTGTTATATGCAAGGAACATGTGTTGATGTCCTTTCATTAATCGAAGAAGCAACCAAAGATAACACTAGTTTTTT
>NC_134887.1:34762243-34767243 GCF_041734735.1 Babylonia areolata | reverse complement strand
CCTTGCGAATGGAGAGAGTTACGACGCCTCCTTAAGAAACAAAAAAAAAATGGAACCTGAAACTATTAGGAAACAGCAAAGAGTGATAACTCTCTCCGTTCACAAGGTACACAACTTCAAGTCAATGCAGTCAGCACTGACCTGAATTTACTGTGTGTGCCTTGCGAATGGAGAGAGTTACCACTCTATTACTGTTCTCCTCGCCTCACTGTTTATTCATTTGAAGCTGACAGACACTGTCGCACCTGGGGGGCTCGGGGTGGTAGCGGCAGTGGCCGAACTCGGTGAGCGGGAAGTCCTCGCCGCATCGTGAGCACGGCAGCGAGTTGATGGTGCCCCAGATGCGCCAGTAGACGTCGCGCCACGTCTTCAGCTGCGACTTGAGCTCGATCAGGTGGGCGTTGATGTCGAAGGTGGCGTCCTTCACGTGGCTGAAGGACATGTGACCTCGGTAGTCCACCGTCATCCTGTATAGATTAATAATAAATCAATAAACACAAAAACATGAAAAGAAGAAAATAAAATAGTTCAATAAATGCATAAAACTGATAGATAAGTAAATGAATCAATAAACAAGTAGATGAATAGATTAATCATTTAATCAATCAACTAATCAACTAAATAATTAAACAACAAATAAATAAGTAAACAAGCAACAAACAAATAAATGAATAAATAAACAAACAAACATAGCACACAGCCCGTAATCACCAGAGCTCTGTGTGTATCAACACACACATATATATATATAGAGAGAGAGAGAGAGAGAAGGAGAGAGATATACAAATACATATACATATAAAGAACTACAAACAAAACAAAAGTAAACAAAACATACAGATATATATATATATATATATATATAGAAAGAGACAGAGAGAGAGAGATCTATACACACTGACCGGCTAGGCATGCAGCGGACTTTCTTCTCCAGAGTGGCGGTCAGCAGACGATGACAAACGCTGCACCTGAACACACACACATGACAACACCTGGCATGACAACACAGGTACCACACGACAACAACACTCCTCTCTCTTCCATCAAATCTAATCCAATCGATTCACTTTTCGCTTAAGGCCCGGTCAACTGCAAACAGGGGAGTTGGGAAGGGGAGGAGGAGGGGGGAGGAGGAGGGGGGGTTGTGATGGGGGCAAGGGGGTGGGGGGGGATGGGGGGGGGGGGGTCAGGGGGAGAATCTGTTGATCCTTTGACGCTCTTGTTTTGTGTTTTTGACAATAGTAGCTTCCAACAGGTCATACAACTACAATTCAAATATCAACTAAACATTCAATAACAACTTTTGAGTTTGTTTGTTTGGTGGGTGTTTTTGTTTGTTTGTTTGTTTGTCTGTTTTTGTTTTTGTTTTCTAAATATTCTTATTCTTTTCTTTCTGGAGTGGCGACTTGGCTGGGCTCTGCCAATATTGTAAGTAGCTGCAACCAATAACTGTGATGAAGGGTATTTTTCTTTGGGGGGGCAGGAGGTGGGTGGGGGTGGGGGGGAGGGTGTTACTGCAGGCTCAAAATCTAGGTGTCTGTCTTGAATCTGTTTACTTCTTGACTTTTTGTTTTACTTTTCAACTGCTAGTGTTTTGTCTTGAATTCAAAGTTATATTTTTCTTGACCGGGTGTTTTCCTTTGCACATGATTGATTGTGTGCATGGTAGTCAAGGAAGCGTGTGTGGGTTATTCGTTTATTTACAATTCACTTGCATCATAACATGCCATATTTTTCTTACCTCCATGTTTTCCTTCGACCTAATGATTGATGTGTAATCAGTTATCAAGAAAGGGTGTAAGGGTTATTCTTTCTCTTTCTTTTTTTATTCGCTTAATAATAAATAATAATAATAATAATGGTATTTATATAGCGATGGATCTTGTGCAGAGACAAATCAAAGCCCTTTCGCACCAGTCATTCACACACATGCATAACTCTAAAACTGTAGAAACTAAAGACAAGGAAGGGCAGGCAAGGGAGGCTATTTTGGGAAGAGGTGGGTTTTAAGGCCAGACTTGAAAGAGCTGAGTGTGGAGACTTGACGAAGCGAAAAAGGAAGTTCATTCCAATCACAAGGTCCAGAAACAGAGAAAGAATGGCGGCCAACAGTCGAGTGTTTGAATCTGGGTGTGCGTAAACAGAGTGGATCCGAGGCCGATCGTAGTGAGCGAGATGGAGTGTAGAGGTGAAGCTTGTGTCTTAGAATGTTATATCTGTCTCACCCTGAATGTTTTCCTTGGACCTGATGATTGATGTGTAGGTGGTGGTAAGGCAAGAATCAAGGTGATTCGTTTGTTGTTGTTTTTTTACATCATTTATTCATCTGATGATAAGCGTTTGAATACGCCAAAAGAAAATGTTCTGTTTTAACTATTTGAAGCAGGCAATAAAGTCTTTTGAACTGAATCTTGATTTAAATAGAAATAAATGCTATCACATCATTTGACCTACTAAGCAAGTTAATTTGAATAATCAACCAGACGCATTAGACAGAATACAAAAAGTATAAGAACTGACACAAGAGACAGTGATTCTGACCGAGTAATGTTGACAGACTGGGGAATTAGAACTTTCATACACAATGTCAGCATATCAAATGCATGTATGTATGCATGCATACATGCATTGCAACGTAGTAACATCCTTCTTCGTTTTTTGTTGTTGTTGTTTGTTTGTTTTTTAAGCCAAATCATGTTGAAACCAAACTGTTTACAAGCAGTATGTAATTAAATCATGCCAAGGAATTTCATTATGACACATTTGGTGTCTGGGGAGGGAGGTGGCACATTAGTTAAGACACTCAGCTGCCAGAGAATTATACCAGGAAAACGGCAAAGCTTTAAACCATAGTGTAATTAATGTTCAACAACCGGGAACTATCAATCAGTCAAATACACACAGTAACTCAATAAGATTAAGGCAGATCCATACCTTATCAAACAGGATAAAACTGAAAGCTTTTATAACTAAGTTCAGCAAAGATGTCAGACGCATATATCTAGCATATTTCTAGCAACCATATAATATTCGAATGTCAGAATCTAAAATGTTTTTTTGCCAGACTTCACCAAAAGTTCTTTTGAATGTGTTATCAACAATTCCAATATGTTACTTGCTGTTGCAGAAGGTTTGCTGCATAGTCCAATAGGACATTTGTTATAGTTGTTTGATGTTGCGTTTATAACGTTTCCATTTTCCCTAGCGTTGTCTCTCCCTATTCACCCTCCACACATACACACACTTTTACCCCCCACCCCCCTCCCACAACCCCTACCCCCACGGGTTTTTTTTGTTATTTTGTTTGTTTGTTTGCTTTTGTTTTTTTTCCCCTGTCTAATATCACTTCAAGAGGAAAGACGTTAAACTGAAGACGAACGAACTCAGCTGCCAATACAGTGGGTCCATGAGGGGGTGTGGGTTCTTCTTCTGCGTTCGTGGGCTGCAACTCCCATGTTCACTCGTATGCACACGAGTGGGATTTTACGTGTATGACCGTTTTTACCCCGCCATGTAGGCAGCCATACTCCGCTTTCGGGGGTGTGCATGCTGGGTATGTTCCTGTTTCCATAACCCACCGAACGCTGACATGGATTACAGGATCTTTAACGTGTGTATTTGATCTTCTGCTTGCATATACACACGAAGGGGGTTCAGGCACTAAGCAGGTCTGCACATATGTTGACCTGGGAGATCGGAAAAATCTCCACCCTTTACCCACCAGGCGCCGTCACCGAGATTCAAACCCGGGACCCTCAGATTGAAAGTCCAACGCTTTAACCACTCGGCCATTGCGCCCGTCTGATGTGGGTTCCAATCCCGCTCTCTCCCTTTCTCCCAAGTTAGACTGGGGGAGAATCAAACTGAGCATCTAGTCTTTTGGATGAGACGATGAACCCAGGTCCCGTGTGTAGCACGCACTTGTCGCACGCACTAAAAAAAAAAGAACCTATGGCAACAAACGTGGTTTTCTTTTTTCATATTATAATTATTATTTATTTATTTATCTATTTATCTATTTATTTACTTATTTATGTACGCTTATCTATTATTCATTCACCTTTTCTTTTCTTTTTTTTCTCTTTTTTTTGTTCTCAAGGCCTAAGCGCGTTGGGCTACGCCGCTGGTCAGGCATCTGCTTGGCAGATGTGGTGTAGCGTATATGGATTTGTCCGAACGCAGTGACGCCTCCTTGAGCTACTGAAACTGAAACTGAAACCTCTGGCAAAATTACACAAAACTAAATCCACCTCTGATACTAACGCTAAGATCGCATGTGAAACACACAGCTTCAAAATAAAATGGTTGCCATTTAATTAGAAACAACATATAAAAAACAATATTTCAAACCATGTATGAAAATAAAACACAACTAAGTTAGATGTTGAAAAAATGGTGCAAGTTGATATGCAGGGATATGGATGTCTATTACTATATTTGAAGACTTATCTAAAATGACTTATTCAAACATTCTCAAGTTGTTTTTGCTTGGAATGTTATATGTGTATATCAATTATGTGTGTGTGTGTTTGTTTGTTTTTTGTTTTGTTTTTGTTTTTTGTTGTTTTTTTTTGGGGGGGTTGGTTATTTTTATGTTGTTGTTTGTTTTTGTTTTATTTTCCTACTGTTACTATGTTTTTGTCAAATTTATCTTTTCTCTTTTCTCAATATATGTATTTATTCATTTATGTCATCATGTCAATTGTCCATGTGTTATAAAAATGGGAAAATAAAAAAAAAAGCTTAAAAAATAAAATAAAAATCCACTCTGATTGCTTACACAAATATATAAACACGCACTCAAGGCCTGACAAGCACGTTGGGTTATGATGTTGTCAGACATCTGCCTAGGAGGACGTGGTTGTGCAGCGCGTATGGATTTGTCCGAACGCAGTGACGCCTCCTTGAGCTACTGATACTGATACTGATACTGATACTGTAGTAATACTCGTCGTCGGCATAATCTGTAGCATGATTAGGATGATGATAATGATGATGAT
>NC_134887.1:34662243-34757243 GCF_041734735.1 Babylonia areolata | reverse complement strand
CCTCCACAAAAGAACAGGCTGTCTTGCCTCCTAGTTTAAGAGTGACAGTCCTTCACAAAAGAACAGGCTGTTTTGCCTCCTAGTTCGAGAGTGACAGTCCTTCACAAAAGAACAAACTGTCTTGCCTCCTAGTTTAAGAGTGATTGTCCTTCACACAAGAACAGGCTGTTTTGCCTCCTAGTTTAAGAGTGATAGTCCTTCACAAAAGAACAGGCTGTTTTGCCTCCTAGTTTGAGAGTGATAGTCCTTCACAAAAGAACAGGCTGTTTTGCCTCCTAGTTCGAGAGTGATAGTCCTTTACAAAAGAACAGGCTGTTTTTCCTCCTAGTTCGAGAGTGATAGTCCTCCACAAAAGAACAGGCTGTTTTGCCTCCTAGTTCGAGAGTGATAGTCCTCCACAAAAGAACAGGCTGTTTTGCCTCCTAGTTCGAGAGTGATAGTCCTCCACAAAAGCTGTCAATCAATTCCCATTGCAGTGGGGGCGGGGTGTGTGTGTGTGTGGGGGGGGGGGGGGGGCGGTGCAGGGGGAACCATCGATGACACAGCTCTCTGCTGCTGGCCCATCTGTTACCTTTTTGTCAATCTCCAACGATATGTACCAAGCTTTGGGCCCATTGTGATGAACCGACATTAAACAGACAGTCCAACCAAATCCATTTTGTTAAATAAGATTAAACCATATACAGAGCACTTTCTGAATGATTTCAGAAATAGTTATAAAGTAGAAAGATATATGCATTCAACGGAAATGTCAAGCGTTGTATTTATGAGAAAATGGTGTCCATATATAAAACAATAACCCATAACAAAATATTATGAAAGATCAAAATGCAACAATAATAATGAAGGCTCAATGATATATATATATTTTTTTAAACTTGAACAGATGTACGTGAATGTGTAAGTATGCGAGTATGTAAATAATATATGTATATGTGTATATTCATGTGCACTTATGTGTCTGCAGTAATAATGTTTAACACGACTGTGTAATGGGTGTTTTATATAATCACGTATAGAAAACTAGAGGAAATGTGTTCATACATAAGATATCTCATGTGTGGGTTGTGTTCTTTCCACATTACGTTAGCTAAGCAAAGGGTCCATAACTCTGTGCCGATGCTAGGTATAATGTCTATTATATGTTATAAAACTGCACTGTTACACATGATGAAAATGTGTCCACCTTGACCAAACTGATAGAACAATATATTATAAGTATAATGACTTAAATATATTGAAAAAAAAAAAGTAAAAGAAATCATCCAGGTAAAAAATAAAATAAAATAAAATAAATCCATTTTGTTATATAATTACCCAGCCACCCACACAGGCGGGCCATGCCAGGGTTGACTATGCATGAACAAACAGGTCTTCTTCTTCTTCTTCTGCGTTCACTCGTATGTACACGAGTGGGCTTTTACGTGTATGACCGTTTTTACCCCGCCATGTAGGCAGCCATACTCCGTTTTCGGGGTAGTGCATGCTGGGTATGTTCTTGTTTCCATAACCCACCGAACGCTGACATGGATTACAGGATCTTTAACGTGCGTATTTGATCTTCTGCTTGCATATACACACGAAGGGGGTTCAGGCACTAGCAGGTCTGCACATATGTTGACCTGGGAGATCGTAAAAATCTCCACCCTTTACCCACCAGGCGCCGTCACCGTGATTCGAACCCGGGACCCTCAGATTGACAGTCCAACGCTTTAACCACTCGGCTATTGCGCCCGTCGAACAAACAGGTCAAACGCACCCACTAATGCACACTCATTTTCCAGATGTGATGGAGCACACAAACAGACACATACACACTGCTTGTAAACAGCCTTCCTTCATCTTGGTCTCTGGCCAAGGATAATCACTGTCCAAAATATCCATAGCAATCAATCTGGTATCCGTATCAATCAATCTGGTGTCCATATCAATCAATCTGGTATCCATGACTGTGTAATGGGTGTTTTATATAACCACGTATAGAAAACTAGAGGAAATGTGTTCATACATAAGATATCCCATGTGTGGGTTGTGTTCTTTCCACATTACGTTAGCTAAGCAAAGTGTCCATAACTCTATGCCGATGCTAGGTATAATGTCTATTATATGTTATAAAACTGCACTGTTACACATGATGAAAATGTGTCCACCTTGACCAAATTGATAGAACAATATATTATAAGTATAATGACTTTAAAAAAAAAAAGTAAAAGAAATCATCCAGGTAAAAAAAAAAAAATAAAATAAATCCATTTTGTTATATAATTACCTAGCCACCCACACACAGGTGGGCCATGCCAGGGTTGACCACGCATGAACAAACAGGTCAAACGCACCCACTAATGCACGCTCATTTTCCAGATGTGATGGAGCACACAAACGGACACATACACACTGCTTGTAAACAGCCTTTATCTTGGTCTCTGGCCAAGGATAATCACTGTCCAAAATATCTATAGCAATCAATCTGGTATCCATATCAATCAATCTGGTGTCCATATCAATCAATCTGGTATCCATGACTGTGTAACGGGTGTTTTATATAATCACGTATAGAAAACTAGAGGAAATGTGTTCATACATAAGATATCCCATGTGTGGGTTGTGTTCTTTCCACATTACGTTAGCTAAGCAAAGTGTCCATAACTCTGTGCCGATGCTAGGTATAATGTCTATTATATGTTATAAAACTGCACTGTTACACATGATGAAAATGTGTCCACCTTCACCAAATTGATAGAACAATATAAGTATAATGACTTAAATATAGTGAAAAAAAAAAAGTAAAAGAAATCATCCAGGTAAAAAATAAAATAAAATAAAATAAATCCATTTTGTTATATAATTACCCAGCCACCCACACAGGTGGGCCATGCCAGGGTTGACTATGCATGAACAAACAGGTCTTCTTCTTCTTCTTCTTCTTCTTCTTCTGCGTTCACTCGTATGCACACGAGTGGGCTTTTACGTGTATGACCGTTTTTACCCCGCCATGTAGGCAGCCATACTCCGTTTTCAGGGTAGTGCATGCTGGGTTTGTTCTTGTTTCCATAACCCACCGAACGCTGACATGGATTACAGGATCTTTAACGTGCGTATTTGATCTTCTGCTTGCATATACACACGAAGGGGGTTCAGGCACTAGCAGGTCTGCACATGTTGACCTGGGAGATCGTAAAAATCTCCACCCTTTACCCACCAGGCGCCGTCACCGTGATTCGAACCTGGGACCCTCAGATTGACAGTCCAACGCTTTAACCACTCGGCTATTGCGCCCGTCGAACAAACAGGTCAAACGCACCCACTAATGCACACTCATTTTCCAGATGTGATGGAGCACACAAACAGACACATACACACTGCTTGTAAACAGCCTTCCTTCATCTTGGTCTCTGGCCAAGGATAATCACTGTCCAAAATATCCATAGCAATCAATCTGGTATCCGTATCAATCAATCTGGTGTCCATATCGATCAATCTGGTATCCATATCAGTCAATCTGGTATCCATATCAATCAATCTGGTATCCATATTAATCAATATCAATCAGTCTGGTATCCATATCAGTCAATCTGGTATCCATATCGATCAATCGCACCATCTCAGGAGAAAAAGAAAAAATTATAATAATCTAATCTTTCTTTTTTTTTTCTTTTTTTTTTTTTTTTTTTGGTTCACTTACCAGAGAATCCATTTTCAGAAAATCTGATGAGATCAGTATAGACACGACATTGTTGGCTTCTGAAAATAAAAATAAAAGATTAGAGGGGGGTGGGGGGGGTTATCTCCTCTTTGTTATCTTCAAAACTAACTAAACCTTTCAATCATAACAATAATAGTAACAGTAAGAAGATTGATATATAGTAACAAACACAACAACAACAATAATAATGATAACAATAACAATAATGATAACAATAATAATCAATAACTAGCAGTGGTAGTAGTAGTAGTAGTAGTAGTAGCAGCAGTAGTATCAATAGCACATTAGTATAGAGCTTTCATTACCTTCTCAAAGCACTTCACAATGTCAGTCAGACACAAAGCACACACACACACACACACACACACACACACACACACAATCAACTACCCCACACCCACACCTTTCCCAATCTCTCCCACCAACCCTCACCCCTAGTCCACCACCACCCCTGCCCAACCCCCTCCCCTGCCCACCCAACCCCCCCCACCCCCACCCCTTGCCCACCCAAACCCCCCACCCCCTGCCCACCCAAACGCCCCCGACCCCCTTGCCCACCCAAACCCCCCCAACCCCCTTGCCCACCCAAACGCCCCCGACCCCCCTTGCCCACCCAAACCCCCCCAACCCCCTTGCCCACCCAAACCCCCCCCGACCCCGTTGCCCACCCAAACTCCCCACCCCCTCCCCTGCCCACCCAAACCCCCCCACCCATCCCTGCCCACCCAAACCCCCCACCCCCTTGCCCACCCAAACCCCCCAGCCCCTCCCCTGCCCACCCAAACCCCCCCAACCCCCTTGCCCACCCAAACCCCCCACCCCCTCCCCTGCCCACCCAAACCCCCCCAACCCCCTTGCCCATCCAAACCCCCCACCCCCTTGCCCACCCAAACCCCCACCCCCTCCCCTGCCCACCCAAACCCCCGCACCCATCCCTGCCCATCCAAACCCCCCACCCCCTTGCCCACCCAAACCCCCCACCCCCTCCCCTGCCCACCCAAACCCCCGCACCCATCCCTGCCCATCCAAACCCCCCACCCCCTTGCCTACCCAAACCCCCCACCCCCCTCCCCTGCCCATCCAAACCCCCCACCCCCTTGCCCACCCAAACCCCCCACCCCCTCCCCTGCCCACCCAAACCCCCCCACCCCCATCCCTGCCCATCCAAACCCCCCACCCCCTGCCCACCCAACCCCCCCCCCCCAAACCCCCCACCCCCCATCCACTGCCCCCCCCCCCCCTAAACCCCCCACCCCCTGCCCACCCATCAAACCCCCTCCCCCTGCCCATCCAACCCCCCTCCACCCCCACCCCTGCCCACCCAAACCCACCACTCCCTGCCCACCCAAACCCACCCCCAGCCCCCCCCCTGCCTACCCTAACCCCCCCCCCGCCCTCCACCCCCCCCCCCCCCACACACACACACACACACACACAAACAACTCACCGAGTCGAGGCGCCTCCCCCACCTCCTTGGTGCCCCGCTTGACGTACTTGATCAGCCAGTCGAAAATCTGGACGTCGCAGTGAACGGAGATGTCCACCTCCTCACAGCGCTGAGTGTCCGTGGAGAGGTACTCCGCGAAGTACTTCATCTCCACCACCAGCAGGTCCCGGGGGCAGTAAAAGTCCTTCTTCACTGCAAAAAAAAAAAAAAAAAAAACCAAGAGAGGCAAGGCCTTCAAGACTCACTTGTGATACACTTAAAAAAAAAAAAAAAATCTAATCGTTAAAATGTGTTCTGTATTTGTTATTATATAAAGCTTCACGTTTAAAAAAAAAAAAAAAAAAAAAAAAAAAGTCCTAACCAGATTCGAACCCCGCGTGTTCGGGTGAGAAGAAACTGCCTTATCCATTACACTATCGTGGCTCCCTAACTGACATTCTAAAATTTAACATTTGAACATACTTTTTTTAAAGGGCGATAAATCGATTGCGGTATTCGCAGTGAGAACGATGTTTAAATAATATTATTCTGGTGTATCTTGGGCATTCAAAAAATCTTTAAGGGCAATAAAAAAAAAATTCTTAAAACATAGATTCACTTTGTTTACACAAGTGAGTCAAAAAACAGCAACAGAGCACAAGCATGCACATTACACACTGTTCAGGTCCTCAAAACTCGGCAATATTTTCAGGTCCTCAGAACTCAGCAATGTTTTATTGATATGGATGGATATGGATACTTATATAGTGCCTATCCTTGGTCGGAGACCAAACCCTAAGTGCTTTACAATCACAGAGTCATTGGCACAACAGGCTGCATGTCATGTGTATGTCTGTGTGTGTGCGTGTGTGTGTGCGTGTGTGTGGATATACTTACAGCTCTTCGCTTCGTCACATACGTGAATCACCATCATTGGACTGAAACACACACACACACACACACACACACACACACACACACACACACACACACACACACACACACACACACACACAGAGTCATCTGACTTGATAAGTGAGCTGGAAACAGTAAGCACAAGAGAGAGAGAGGCAGAAAACAGATAAACAGACAGACATACAGACTTAGAGAGACACACACAGAGACAGAGAGAAACAGAGATCGAGAGAGACAGAGAGAGAGAGTGAGTTAAGAGAGGGAATATGCTCATGTTGAATTCAATATGGATGCTTTATCAACATAAAGATCATCTTACTTTTTACTTGACAAATCTACATTTTTTATCTTGAAATTTCTTACACTGAACACTAGATACGGGACAGTCAAAAAGCTTCATCTTTTAAAGCACCAAACTGTACAATATCTCCCATAATGCAACGGAAGTCTGACTGCTTACACAGCTGTTGCCATGTTTATCTGTTGTTTTTTCCACTGTCTGTACTTGTCTGTTTCAGTTTGACCTTCAAATATTATGAGAAAACCCTTACTTGTGTACCGAGTTTCCTTAGAATAAAGTCAAAGGTTCTGTGGCCTTCAACAGCCATAACAGCAGCGGGAGGTTATCGGTCGTAGCTACTTTCGTTTTCTCCGCATAGGCGGATAGTAGTTTGCACAGGACAGGAATGTCAGACCCCTGCCGGAGTCTGCACTAGTGGGTCACGGTTAAGTATGTGTAATTAAAAAGATTTTTTTTTTTTTGCATGACTCACCCTTGTTCCCCGCTGTCTCCCCCCCCAGTGGCACCCGTGGCTGTGGACGGCTCTCGTCCATCTTTCAGATCTTCAGGGTATCGGTGAAAGGGGAAAAAAAAAGAAGAAAAAAAAGATAAGAATAAGAATAAGAATAACTTTATTATCTCCTTCGACGGGCGCAATAGCCGAGTGGTTAAAGCGTTGGACTGTGAATCTGAGGGTCCCGGGTTCGAATCACGGTGACGGCGCCTGGTGGGTAAAGGGTGGAGATTTTCACGATTTCCCAGGTCAACATATGTGCAGACCTGCTTAGTGCCTGAACCCCCTTCGTGTGTAAACGCATGCAGAAGATCTAATACGCACGTTAAAGATCCTGTAATCCATGTCAGCGTTCGGTGGGTTATGGAAACAAGAACATACCGAGCATGCACACCCCCGAAAGCGGAGTATGGCTGCCTACATGGCGGGGTTAAAAACGGTCATACACGTAAAAGCCCACTCGCGCATATACGAGTGAACGTGGGAGTTGCAGCCCACGAACACAGGAGAAGAAGAGAAGAAGGAGATAATTTTCTTCTTCTTCTTCTGCATTCGTGGGCTGCAACTCCCACGTTCACTCGCATGTACACGAGTGGGCTTTTACGTGCATGACCGTTTTTACCCCGCCATGTAGGCAGCCATACTCCGCTTTCGGGGTGTGTGCATGCTGGGTATGTTCTTGTTTCCATAACCCACCGAACGCTGACATGGATTACAGGATCTTTAACGTTGCGTATTTGATCTTCTGCTTGCGTATACACACGAAGGGGGTTCAGGCACTAAGCAAGTCTGCACATACGTTGACCTGGAAGATCGGAAAAATCTCCACCCTTTACCCACCAGGTGCCGTCACCGTGATTCGAACCCACTCGGCTATTGCGCCCGTCTTTATTATCTCCAACTGGAGAAATTATGTCAGGTGCATTATCACAACACAGACAAGTAAACAACATGGGGAACATAGACAGCAAAAACAAGGATGAAGCACAGAGCACAAACGCCTGCGTGTCGCCCCCTCGCGAAGCGCCACCTGATAATACAAAGTGTAGGTGGTGGTACGTGTTCGTTCATAAACCTTCATCAAAAATACATGTTCATGTCATTATGATACCAAACATGCATGTGCACACACGTTATGTATACACACACACGCGAAGCACCACCTGATAATACAAAGTGTAGGTGGTGGTACGTGTTTGTTCATAAACCTTCATCAAAAATACATGTTCATGTCATTATGATGCCAAACATGCATGTGCACACACGTTATGTATACACACACACGCGAAGCGCCACCTGATAATACAAAGTGTAGGTGGTGGTACGTGTTCGTTCATAAACCTTCATCAAAAATACATGTTCATGTCATTATGATGCCAAACATGCATGTGCACACACGTTATATATACACACACACACGCAAAGCACCACCTGATAATACAAAGTGTAGGTGGTGGTACGTGTTTGTTCATAAACCTTCATCAAAAATACATGTTCATGTCATTATGATGCCAAACATGCATGTGCACACACGTTATATATACACACACACACGCAAAGCACCACCTGATAATACAAAGTGTAGGTGGTGGTACGTGTTCGTTCATAAACCTTCATCAAAAATACATGTTCATGTCATTATGATGCCAAACATGCATGTGCACACACGTTACGTATACGCACACACACAGACACATATGCGTGCACATACACACACACACACACACAAACACACACACACATGCTTATACACACATGTGCTCTCTCTCTCTCTCTCTCTCTCTCTCTCACACACACACACACACACACACACACACACACACACACACACACGCGCGCGCACACACACACACACACACATACACACACACACACACACACACACACACACACACACACACACGCGCGCGCGCGCGCACACACACACACACACACACACACACACACACACACACACACACACACACACACACACACACATACACACACTGCAAAGTAAAATTTCATAATGACCTCTTCATTTGTTTCTGCAAAGTGCTGAATCACTTTTCCTTCATCAAATGATTCATTTTCCATTCAATCACTTCTTTCATTCTCACCACATTAACACACATTCTTACACCCATGACTGCTAATTAGGAATGAAGCATACCACAGCACTTGGGGGGAAAGGAAATAATCTATAAAAGTAATTCCTTTTTGCCTTGTGCAAAATGTACTTATCTACTGACTTATTCATTCCTTCATTCACTGTCACTGTTTTTTTTCCTGATCCTTGGCTGCAATTAGCAATGTTCACTCTTATATATAATATGTACAAATGGGCTTTTGTGTGCATGACCATTTTTATCCTACCATGTAAGCAGCCATACTCTGTTTTTTTGGGGGGATGCGTATGCTAGGTACGTCTGTGTTTCTATAACCAGTCAAACCGACTGGCATGGATTGTGGGAGCTATAGCATAGTGAAGTGATGGCCTAGAGGTAACGCGTCCGCCTAGGAAGCGAGAGAGAATCTGAGCGCGCTGGTTCGAATCACGGCTCAGCCGCCGATATTTTCTCCCCCTCCACTAGACCTTGAGTGGTGGTCTGGACGCTAGTCATTTGGATGAGACGATAAACTGAGGTCCCGTGTGCAGCATGCACTTAGCGCACGTAAAAGAACCCACGGCAACAAAAGGGTTGTTCCTGGCAAAATTCTGTAGAAAAATCCACTTCGATAGGAAAAACAAATAAAACTGCAGGCAGGAAAAAATGCAAAAAAATTGGGTGGCGCTGTAGTGTAGCGACGCGCTCTCCCTGGGGAGAGCAGCCCGAATTTCACACAGAGAAATCTGCTGTGATAAAAAGAAATACAAATACAAATACAAATACATTTGATATGCGGAATGTGAACATGTATGGGGCGGCATGGGGGAGGGGCAGGAGGGGGGAGGGGAGGTGTGGGGAGTGGGGGGTGGGGGGGTGGGGGGGGCATGCACTAGCAAGTCTGCACACATGCTGACCTTGGAGAATGGACAAAATCATTTAATCGTTAAACCACGAGGAACAGTCTGGATTGGCCACCCAGCACCCTACAACCGAGAGCTCATGTGCTCTAACAAATCTGCTATTATGCTCACCTTTAGTTTAATGCATTGGATTGTACTGTATTGTCGCATCACATCGCATTGCACTGTATTGTATTTCACTGCATTACATTATATTGTTATGCATTGCATTGTATTGTAATAATTTTGTTTTTGTTTTGTTTTGTTTTGTTTTTTACATGTGCTACATGCATGCTGCACATGGGAACACAGTTTATCATCTCATCCGAAAAAACGACCACCGAGACCAGCAAACAAGGTCGAGTGGGGGGAGGGGAAGGGGGGTAAGGGGGTGTGGAGTAGAACCCTGGCCTGCATATGAGCCTCCAACCCGTGGATATTCGCTTCCTAGTTGGACACACTTCCACTAGGCCACCCGCCCACTTACCATACTGGTCTGTGTGCAGTTGATCTAGCTTTGTCTTACAGCTAACTGTAGAGTTTGGCCAGCATAGGTATTGCAGCAACCCTAAATTTTTTTTTTTTTTTTTTTTTTTTTTTAATCTGGCACAACGCTTCAAAAAGGACATAAACAACCATCCCTTCCCAGGCTGCCAGCACCACTCTCTTTGTCTCAGCCTCAATGCTCCTTTCCTTGCATGCAGTGACCGCTCACGGCACTTCTACCCTGACTCTCTGTGGTGTAAAGACCTCTCTGTACTAGTATGACAGTCAGTCGTGTGCGACTATAACCACCAGAACACCATCTGCTGTCCTGGCTATCCGGGCTAGAATTTGATTATAGTGGAGAGCGTCTTGCCCAAGTTACATCCCTACTCTCTTGGCCAAGAGGGTTTTTAGAACAGTCGACATTGGGACAGTTCCCAAAGGCCAACTTGCACCCAAGGCTGCAGCACTAACAGCCAGTGCAAACTTGCCTACGAATTTCAGAATCATAGTCCTTAACAGCTGTAAATGAGTTCCTACTGCAGTGGAGAAACCACTGATCATACAGCTCTCACTTCGCTGTTGGCCCAACTGTAAGCTTAAGTCAATCTGTGATATAAGCGGAGCACTGAAAGGCGCTGTGTGCTAGCAGCCAATAGTTGAACCGAATTCAGTGTCTAAAAGTCCAAACCAGTGACTTCTCTGGGTGTAATGAATGAACATTAAAGCAACAACAACAACAGTGTCATCATTATCATTATCATCACACTGTGCTGAACTGAACTCCTGTCCTCACCCCTTCTGCTTGGCGGTTTCCGCCGTATCATCATTATCATTATCATCACACTGTGCTGAACTGAACTCCCGTCCTCACCCCTTCTGCTTGGCAGTTTCTGCCCTATCATCATTATCATTATCATCACACTGTGCTGAACTGAACTCCTGTCCTCACCCCTTCTGCTTGGCGGTTTCCGCCGTATCATCATTATCATTATCATCACACTGTGCTGAACTGAACTCCTGTCCTCACCCCTTCTGCTTGGCGGTTTCCGCCATATCATCACTATCATTATTATCACACTGTGCTGAACTGAACTCCCGTCCTCACCCTTCTGCTTGGCGGTTTCCGCCGTATCGTCATTATCATTATCATCACACTGTGCTGAACTGAACTCCCGTCCTCACCCTTCTGCTTGGCGGTTTCCGCCGTATCATCATTATCATTATCATCACACTGTGCTGAACTGAACTCCCGTCCTCACCCTTCTGCTTGGCGGTTTCCGCCGTATCGTCATTATCATTATCATCACACTGTGCTGAACTGAACTCCTGTCCTCACCCTTCTGCTTGGCGGTTTCCGCCGAGCTGAGACTGTGGCGGGACTCGGTGTCCACGTCAGCCAGAATGGTGCTGCTGCTGCCGCCGCCGCCGCCAGACCCTATGATGGCCTTGGCCATCTGCTGGGTGGCCACGCCGCTGCTGGCCAGCAGTTCTTCATAGCGCCGTGCACACTGCCGATACACAGTTCAATTCAATTCAATTTAAAAATGCTTTATTGTCTGCTTCAACCAAAACAGAAAATTCTCTTTCGTCTCACATCATGCCCGTGAAAACGAAAAACTGGCACACCCTTCACTTATCACCACACACACATCAGTTATCATGTAAAAAAGAAAAACATTTGGGTAAGATTATATTACATGATAATTTTGAGTGAAACAACTGTGTGTGTTGTGTGTGTGTGTGTGCGCGTGTGACTGCCTGTGTGAGAGCGTGTGCACGCGCATGCGCACAAGCGTGTGTGTGTGCATGCATAGGTATGTGTGTGTGTGCGTGCGTGCATGTGCCTGCCTGTGTGAGCACATGTGCGCACACGTATGTGTACGTTTTCAATCATTATAAAAAGGGAAAAAATCCGTAAGATAATTATAACATTGAAAAAGACAAATGCTCATCAACAAATAAAATCGAAAAAACGAATGAGCAACTGGCGCACCCTTCCTTGATCACAATGCACATAATTAGGAACTATCATGTAAAAAGAAAACATTTAGTTAAGAAAACAAAGTTACATTTTAAGATAAAGTGAAACATTTCATAAATATGAAAGGAAAATATTCCGTAAGATGATTATAACATTTTAAGACACAAATGAAATTAAGACAGATAACCTTTACACCCAGTTTCAGGTTCAAGGAGGTGTTAAAGTGTGTGGACTGATACATGCATCTAAGCTACACCACATCCGTTTAGAAAATTATTTTCTCTCTTTTTTTTTTTTTTTTACTAAGAGCAGATGTCTTATTGATATATAAGCTAATAAGCTAAGTGGAGTGTGATGGCCTAAAGGTAACGCGTCCGCCTAGGAAGTGAGAGAATCTGATTCGCGCTGGTTCAAATCACGACTCAGCCGCAGATATTTTCTCCCCCCCTCCACTAGACCTTGAGTGGTGGTCTGGACGCTAGTCATTCGGATGAGACGATAAACCGAGGTCCCGTGTGCAGCATGCACTTAGCGCACGTAAAAGAACCCACGGCAACAAAAAGGTTGTTCCTGGTAAAATTCTGTAGAAAAATCCACTTGGATAGAAAAAACAAATGAAACTGCACGCAGGAAAAAATTTTTTAAATTTTAAAAAGGGGGTGGCGACATGCTCCCCTGGCGAGAGCAGCCCAAATTTCACACAGAGAAATCTGTTATGATAAAAAGAAATACAAATACAAATACAAATATCCTATATTGAGGTTTGTGTATATATATATATACAAAAAATAAATGAAAATTAAATAGATAAAGAATAAATAAGTAACAAATAAGATAATTATTCATCTTAATAACAAAACATAAAACTGAGGAATGAGATAATTACATAAACTAAATAAATATACCAAAACATAACAAATGGGTAGATACATGGAAGGCAAATGATTAAAAAAAAAAAAAAAAACCACCAAATAACAACACCAAATTAAGTGTTTGTTTGTTTGTTTCACTGTCAGCTGGTAAATATTTTCCATATTAACAGGCTGTTGAACTGCCGGATTATTTTAGAAAGTTATAGCTAAAAAAGAATGGCTGGACTGCATTTTATGGATGGATGCTATGAGCGAAGCTAATACTCATGGTGCAGTGGAACAGCAATAGCAACTACTTCTCCCTCTCTTTCTTACTGCCTCTCATTCTATCTCTCTCCATTCCCCTACCACCGCCACCCCACCCCACCCACACACACACACACACACATCACCACCTCCCTCCCCTTTTTCTCTCTTTCTCTCTCTTTTTCTTCATTTTTCTATCACTAATTTGTACACACACTGATATCCACCAAGCATTCCTACTCACACATATGCCCGATACACTGTGTTTCACTGCAAACATACATTGACATACCCAAATGCACCCTAACATACACACCCACTCACACACACTTACACACACAATCATCATGAATTTTCAAACACACAGACACACAGACACAGACACAGATACACAGACACAGACACACACACACACACACACACACACACACACACACACACACACACACACACACACCAACCGCTTCACCAATCAACCAACCTAACCCAATCCAAAGCAACTAAATCAAATCAAATGAAACCAAACCAAATCCCTAACCCACCACCCAACCCAAACCACACACACACAAATCCCCATAAACATCACTTCACTCTCACCTGACTAGGCGTAGTTCCTGGAATCAGTCGAGCGATAGCATCCCAGTTCTTGGAGTTCAAACGGTTGAAGTCAGGGGAGGCAATCAAGGTCTTGAGGATCAGATCGAGGGTGACCCCGATGCGAGACGAAGGCTCGACGCTCGTCATTGTGGTCGGGCCCCTTATAGTGATCACTTCTTCTTCATCTCAGAGAGCAGCCAGAATGTTGAGGTTTCCCCTTCACTTGTAACTCAACTGCATCCAGAAATCTGTTTAAAAAAACATATATACTTGTTTGATTAATACCAGCAACTCAACTAAAAAAAAAATTATAATCATCATTGTCATTATGATTATCATCACCATCATCATCATCATAACAAAATGGGGAAAAAAAAGAAAAAAAAAGAAACAAATTTGTTTTCATTTCTGCCTGTAACTCGCCACTGCACTCAATAATTTAATATGCTGGGGGGAAAAAAAGACATAAACTGGCAAAATATCATGATCTGTCAAAACAAAACCAAACATTTTTCATAAATGCTGTTTGTAGTTACTCACCATTATAAACACTATGATTTTGTAGACAGGGGAAATTTTTTTAACTTTTATTAATAATCTGATATGATCACTGTATCTTCTTCTTCTTCTTCTTCCGTAAAGTCTCCTCAGTCAACAGGCTGATTATTATGAGACTGTGAAAGGGGGGATCTGCTTAAAAAAATAAAAAATAAATAAATCAAATATTTTTTTTTAAAACCTATTCTGCTTCCTATTTCTTTAGCACGAGATTACTCACATTCATACCACAAAGTGACACCCCCCCACCCCTACCTTACCTACTCACTAGCCTACACAAAAAAAGGTAAAAGCTAAGTGTGGAGCTGCCAGCAGGCTACCACGGTCGCTTTTCATCCATTACTATGGACTAGCTGACCCCAGGTTGCAGCTGGCAGCTCAGGCCCGCCATATCCTTCCACTCATCCATTCACACAACGAGACAGAAGTATGAAGAAGTCTACTGAAGAAGCTTGTCGACCCATGACCCAAATGTGTCGGGGGTCTTGGCATCAACAGTATCCTGGGGGAGGGAGTTCCAGTCCTTCTTCTTCTTCTTCTTTCCGTTACACGACCAACATCGACTTGCCGATGACTCTGTCGTGGTTCATGCATGCTGGGTATTTTCGTGTCTCCATAACCCACCGAACACTGACATGGATTACAGGATCTTTAACGTGCGTATTTGATCTTCTGCGTGCGTATACACACGAAGGGGGTTCAGGCACTAGCAGGTCTGCACATATGTTGACCTGGGAGATCGTAAAAATCTCCACCATTTACCCACCAGGCGCCGTCACCGTGATTCGAACCCGGGACCCTCAGATTGAAAGTCCAACACCTAAACCACTCGGCTATTGCGCCCGTCCACAATTGTTCTTGGGAGGAACGACATTAGCCGGTAGTCGGTATCTGCAGCTATGTTCAGCATCCTGTGATAACACCTCATTTCCTTGTCTTGGACTCTTCTTTCCAAATCCGCTGTGAGGGTCCATGCTTCGAACGCATTTGGGAAGATGGAATAAATTAATGCACCCATGAGCATGTAGTGTAAGAGTTCATGTAATTATTTGAAATAAACCTGCAAGTGCCTATTTAACATTCAGTGTAATGAGTTAAAAGGGATTTTGGTTCTCTAAAAGCTATGCGTACTGATGGGAATTTTTGCAATATGACAAAACAAAAATAAATAGGCACTGTACAAACCAGCACATAGATCCACGAAAAATATGCTGACACTTGGCTTGGCGTTGTCAGGCAGCCATTTTGGAATTCCTCGTCTTCTTTAAGATAAGACCATTTCGGTTTAGAGTGTTTTGTCAATTGTAAAAAACAGTTCTTTACTTTATTGCACCCATAAATCTTCTAAAGGAAACAAAAAGTAAAATCTTACATCGGATATTACGCTAGTAGACTTGATATTCAAAATCAGAGAAATTTATTCATAAACCGTTCCCAGTTCTGACGTTAAACGGTACACATCCAACAAGTAACCGTAACTCCATAAACTTGTACACAATCATCCATGCGCGACTGCATCTGAATCCTGATTAATGCATACGATCTGACGGGGCGAGGGGCGGATACAGAAAGCAGAAAAGGTTGATTTTGTTTGGTTTTCTTTCTTCTTTTTTGTCTCCTTTTTCCTCCTGTCCTTCTGCCAGGGCCGCTTCAGTGCAGTGACACCTCACGCCGTATGAATCCCCAACACTGCCACACCCACTAGCTTGATGTGTTTGCTGCAGAACCAGTGCCAGCTGTCGACAGGGAGCTAACATTGTAAGCTTGCCACGAAGTCACACACCAGAGGGGAGTAACTTCATATTTTAGCATCCTAAACTTGGGGGGCTATGTAAACCTTATAAGTGCCAGAATAATCAAGTTTGACTGTGGGCCCTCAACACTGAAGAAGAAGAAGAAGAGAAAAAATATCGTGTGTTTTAACTTTTATGGCGAACGTTTTACAATGCAGACATGTGATGTATTATTTGTGACGTCAGAAGTCACACTTCTAACAATAATAAGTTACTCTTTAAAAAAAAAAAAACTATAAAAAAAACCCAATAAAACAAACAAACAATGGGAAACGATCCATATTATGAACTGACACTTGTCGATGTAAGCCACTATGATTTTTGTAACTTACCTTTGCATATTTCGGGTATGGGGGGAGGGGGGTAGGTTAGTATTTTTAAATGGTTGTCTTGTCTATAATCCTGTGATAATCCCTATACAGGGCAATAATCCACAATAGGGAGGTGCGCTCTAGATGACAACTCTACGCCCTGGTATTCGGCTTTCTCCACCGTCTGGAGTTCCACATTATGCAGAAAGTAGTAGGTGGTAGGGAAGGGCTTTTCCTTGTCACTAGGAGGACATGACATTTGCTGGCATTGAATGACATTTGCCAAGTCTTCTCCCAAGTTCGTTCAGATCTTCCTGGAGGGCGTTGGTATCTGCTTGGGACCTGATCTGCCAGTATAGGATGGTGTCATCTGCAAACAGACAGATCATGGATCTGATGTTTTTCTTGATGTCATTGATGTAGATGACAAACAGGGTCGGGCCAAGGACAGATCCCTGAGAAACCCCAGAGGTCACTTGGCCGATGGTGGAGATCTGTCCTTCAACGTTCACTTGCTGGGTTCTGTTGGTGAGGAACTCTTCAATCCAGCGAAGAGTTTGCCCTCAGATTCCGTGGTGACAGAGTTTGAGAAGGAGGCAGCGGTGAGGCACCTTGTCAAAGGCCTTTGAGAAGTCCAGCAAGATGGTATCCGTTTGCCCTCCCTTGTCAAGCGCTGCTGCCAGGTCATCCACTGTGAGGATCAGTTGTGATTCACAGGATCTTCTTTTGTGAAATCCATGCTGGGCATTGACAATGATCTTGTGCTTTTCAAGGTGTAATGTGATGGCACTTTGAATGATGTGTTCCATCAGTTTGCCACAGACGGATGCCATGAAGATGGGACGGTAGTTTGCTGGGGAGCTCCACTCTCCTTTCTTGTTTATTAATTTTCAGTGAAATGGATGTAAATCTGAAGTTAAACTGTAATCAGTTTGATATGGTCACAACTGCATTTGGATTTTTTTAAGTAAACAGAATTAATTTGTGGAAATCATAAGCTGAGAGAATGGTCTGAATTGTTTTATTGATAATATTTCTTTAAAGTGAACTTCTGTTATTTGCACACTTCTTGATTGAATGGTTGTTGAATGAATCTTTGAATTTAAAACATATTGATGGAGTCTCCCATCGGGTAGGTAGGCAGGCTTATCTGTCGATGTGTGTCCTCATATGGGAGAAGAGGCCGATTCTGGATGTGCAGCACTTCCCACAGGTGTTGCAAGGGAAAACGTCTCCAGAAGTTGAGCCCTGCTTCCTTCGCTCACGTTTCTTCTGTTTTAGAGTTGTGCATGCGTGTGAATGACTGGTGTGAAAGCGCTCAGATTTGTCTCTGCACAAGATTCAACGCTATGTAAATACTGTCATTATTATTATTATTAATTCCCCACATTGACCAGAACATTCATGAAATATGGAACTGCAAGACAAGTGGTACTGCATCCAACTAGGGAGCAAGTGTCCACAGGTTTGAGTACCATATGCAGACCCTTCCCCCCTCCCACACACACACACACACAACACACACACACACACACACACACACACACACACACACACACACACACACACACACACACACACACACACACACACACACACACACACTACACACACACGTGTGCGCGCGCGCACGTGATATGATATGGAAAAAAAAGAAGCAGAAAATACTGATGGAATTTTTTTTTTTTTTTTTCTCAAGGCCTGACAAAGCGCGTTGGGTTATGCTGCTGGTCAGGCATCTGCTTGGCAGACGTGGTGTAGCATATATATGGATTTGTCCGAACGCAGTGACGCCTCCTTGAGCTACTGATACTGATACTGATACTGATGGAACTGTTGTGTCCACCAGATGGCAGAGAACTCTGACACAGCATCCAAATCCTCCACGGAGTCGGGCTCAAGCATGGGGCTGGGCATGAGAGCCACAATTAAATTAATACGCGCCAAGTTCTCAGGGGTGAAAGACGTCAGCACGGAGACTTTGCACAGCTGGCTGCACGGAGGAGCAGAGGACCAGAATGTTGTGTTGATGGTGAGTGACCTGTAGTTGAGCCCCTTGAATGATGCTGAAGAGTATTTCTTGTCTGTCTGGTCACTGACTGAAGGCCGGTCATCTTCACTGTGATTGAATGAAACTGACCTTATGTCTTACCATCTTTTTTTTTTTTTCTTTTTTTTTTTTTTTTTGCTGCCCCATCATCTGCACTGTTTCAGTGGCATTACTCCTACGCTGCTCATTCCAAGTTGGGTTTTTTTTGTGTGTTTGTGTGTGTGTATGTGTGTGTGTGTGTGTGGTTCTTGATGTTTTTCACATTTTCAGTTTATTTTGCCTTCAGTTTCATTGTATGTTTGTTGTTCTTCTTCTTGTTGTTTTTTTAGTTTTCCTCTCAGTTTACCATGCCTTCAGATATTGAATAGAATAATTTTCTTTTCCTTCTTCTTCTTTTTTTTCTTCTCCTTAATGTACCAATTGTTCCAGTTTTCATCGCTTTGTTACTTTTAATAGACTATTCAAGTTCCTATTCTTATTCGTCATTCTTATTATTTTACTTTATTTCAGTTTATTTCTTTATTTTTATGTTTTGTGTCGTTCTTTATTTTTTTTATGTTTTGTATCGTTAAATGGGCAGAATTGTAAAAAGGCCTTTACTGTGCCTAATTCTTTACCCATTACAGATTCAGTCAGTCAGTCTTCTTCTTCTTCTTTTTCTTCTTCCTCTTCGTCTTGTTTGTCTCTTCACAGTGTCAGTCCAGCCCATCTGATGAATGGAGCCATGGAGCTTGGTGCCCAGTAGGGTTGGTGTCGTCCTCTCCAGGTCCTGTCTGGAGCCATGGAGCTTGGTGTGCAGTAGGGTTGGTGTCATGGAGCTTGGTGTGCTGGAGGGTTGGTGTCATGGAGCTTGGTGCGCAGTAGGGTTGGTGTCGTCCTCTCCAGGTCCTGTCTGGAGCCGTGGAGCTTGGTGTGCAGTAGGGTTGGTGTCATGGAGCTTGGTGCGCAGTAGGGTTGGTGTCGTCCTCTCCAGGTCCTGTCTGGAGCCGTGGAGCTTGGTGTGCAGTAGGGTTGGTGTCGTCCTCTCCAGGTCCTGTCTGGAGCTTGGTGGGCAGTAGGGTTGGTGTCATCCTCTCCAAGTCCTGTCTGGAGCTTGGTGGGCAGTAGGGTTGGTGTCGTCCTCTCCAAGTCCTGTCTGGAGCTTGGTGGGCAGTAGGGTTGGTGTCGTCCTCTCCAAGTCATGTCTGGAGCCACGGAGCATGGTGTGCAGGAGGGTTGGTGTCATCCTCTCCAGGTCCTGTCTGAAGCCATGGAGCTTGGTGTGCAGTAGGGTTGGTGTCGGTTGGCTATGCAGTGTCTCTGAGCCCCTTCAGGATGGGACAGAAGTGACGAATATCTTTGTATAATGAGCACATGTATATATTTTACCAGCTGCCATGGTGAAGTGGTAAGCATTGTGGACTGACAAGTGGGAGGGTGTAGATTCAAGCCCAATCAGAGGTGGGGTTTTTGGGTTGTTGTTTTTTTCCAGCCTGTGGCCAGTTCTTACTCAGAACTAAGCGTGCTATATGGGCCCAGATGGTGAGACTGGGACTACACAGTTATGAGTAATCCACCTCATGGATGCATCTTTGGGACCGTTGCTCAAATTCCTTGACCAACACCCGCCATGTGTGTGTAGCTCTTTAGCCAGGATATATGTTGTGAGAGTACAGCCTTGTCAGGTAGTCCCCGAAGCTAAAATGGACCCTTATAGCAACATTTCATTATCCACATCGACATTCTTTATAGATTTTTTTTTTTTTTTTTTTGTCCCAAATTCTGGGGCACCAAAAAAACAAGCAAAAAAAAACCCCCAAAAAATTGTTCATTTCTACTAGGACTGCCGAGATGAGGGTGAATATGATGTGAGCCATCTGGCAGGGGCACAGCGTGTCGACTGGCAAAATGGTGATCCTCAGCAGCTCCTGGAGAGCATCCCTTCTGGTGAGTTTCTTCTTCTTCTTCTGCGTTCACTCGTATGCACACGAGTGGGCTTTTACGTGTATGACCATTTTTACCCCGCCATGTAGGCAGCCATACTCCGTTTTCGGGGGTGTGCATGCTGGGTATGTTCTTGTTTCCATAACCCACCGAACGCTGACATGGATTACAGGAATTTTTAACGTGCGTATTTGATCTTCTGCTTGCATATACACACGAAGGGGGTTCAGGCACTAGCAGGTCTGCACATATGTTGACCTGGGAGATCATAAAAATCTCCACCCTTTACCCACCAGGCGCCGTCACCGTGATTCGAACCCGGGACCCTCAGATTGACAGTCCAACACTTTAACCACTCGGCTATTGCGCCCGTCAGGTGAGTTTGTTCAAATAATGATGATAGTATCAACAAGTGTACCCCCTATTTGTAGAGGCACTGCTGCAGAGTTGGTTTTGTGGTGGACTGCTGATCCTGTG
This sequence comes from Babylonia areolata, assembly GCF_041734735.1. Lineage (NCBI taxonomy): Eukaryota > Metazoa > Mollusca > Gastropoda > Neogastropoda > Buccinidae > Babylonia > Babylonia areolata. The sequence continues at coordinate 34,736,119 of NC_134887.1, read as the reverse complement.
TCCACCAGTGATCCGGGTTCCAGTCCTCGTTTTGGCATGATGTTGTGTCTTAGGGAAAGCACTGTACTCCATTTGTATTTGTATTTCTTTTTCTCACAACAGATTTCTCTGTGTGAAATTCAGGCTGCTGTCCCCAGGGAGAGCGTGTCGCTATAATACAGCGCCACCCTTTTTTTTTTTTTTTTTTTTTCCTGCGTGCAGTTTTATTTGTTTTTCCTGTCAAAGTGGATTTTTCTACAGAATTTTGCCAGGAACAACCCTTTTGTTGCCGTGGGTTCTTTTACGTGTGCTAAATGCATACTGCACACAGGACCTCGGTTTATCATTTCATCCGAATGACTAGCGTCCAGGCCACCACTCAAGGTCTAGTGGAGGGGGGGGGGGGGGGAAATATCGCTTCCTAGGCGGACGTGTTACCTCTAGGCCCTCACTCCACATTGTTTCTCACTCTACCGGTGTGTGAATGGTTGAGGAGAGGATTGAGCCCTGTCTTTCTTTACTGAGCCCTGGACAAGTTAATAATAATAATGGATACTTATATAGCACACTATCCAGAAATCTGTTCTAGGTGCTTTACAAAAACGCTTTGTTAACATGAAACATTACATCTGTGTTACATACACATACCAAAATATGACTACACACACACGCACGCACGCACGCACACACGCACGCACACTGCATACATACATTTTAACAATACATGTGTATCTAACAGCTACCCTAACACATACGCACACATAGGCAGGCACAAACTTTCATAAACGCACGCACACACAATACACATTCATGTACATGCATGTAGTTATGTACACATACATTTGTATACATACATGGTCAAGCACAGCTAACGCAAAGGAAGTGTACCGGCCACAAATTGAACTAACTGCTGAGGGAAAAGGTGAGTTTTGAGACGAGATTTAAAAGATGCGAGGGAATCAGAATGACGGAGGTTATCAGGGAGCTTGTTCCACGTCTTTGGCGATTGAAAAGAAAACGATCTGTGTCTATGGGTCTTACTTCTGACGAGTTGTGGAGATCCATTCATTGTAGAAGACACTGGGATCTTTAACTGGAACCTTTTATTAACATTTATGTGGCACTTTTCAAAGTCTCACAGCACTTTAACATAACATGTCAGTCACACAGACAGACAGCTAACATGCATGCACATACACACACACGCACGCATGCACGCACGCACGCACACACACACACACACACACACACACACACACACACACACACACGTGTGCACGCGCACAGATGCACGCACGCATGCACGCACGCACGCACACACACACACTCTAATACTCATCCACACACTCATGCACGTGCATGCGCTCACACACACACACACACACACACACACACACACACACATTTTGATTTTGATTTAAAGGATGTGAGAGACTGTGACTGACTTTTTTTTTTTTAATATGTATATATATTTAAAAGGCAGTGAATTCCAGGCTTGTGCAGCTGGAGAACCAACAGCTCTCTCACCATGTTTCCCCTCTGCTGACTTTGGGAATGCAAAAAAAGATTCCGGAAACTGGGACTGAAGATTGACTGACTGAAACCATTTATTGTCAGATTAACTGTTTGTTGTACTGACATTTTCGCAACCATTTGAATAAAATATCAACTGAGCAACACAAGGAAATTCTGATTTGAGGGAAGGTATGATTTAAAAAGAACATATTTAACAAATCAATTTACCAAATTTGATTAATATCATTATCTCAAAAAAATATTCTAACGCACACACATGCTCCCATACGTGTCTCCCCCACCCTCTCCCTACATACATCCATGCATGCACACAAACGCCCATTATAATTCCCCCGCCTCATTCCCCTGCCCACTCACTCACACACATACACTGAAGATGCTGAGAAACATGTGCTTTATTTCATGTTGATGCTTTCAGACAAACCATGCACTGTGGTCTGCTACTGCTCCATAGGCTACAGGTCTTCTGCCCTGGCTGACAAGCTGCAGGCATTTCTGCAGTCTGGTGACAAAGGTAGTGGTCTTTTTTGCACTGAGAGTAACTGCTCACAGAGAGAGAGAGTAGAGAGAGAGAGAGAGAGAGTGTGTGTGTGTGTGTGTGGAGATAATATGAATCTCTCTCTCTCTCTCTCTCTCTCTCTCTCTTTCTCTCTGTCTCTGTGTCTGTCTGTCTGTCTGTCTGTCTCTCTCTCTCTCTGCATACATAAATATATATATTTATTTATTTATTTAGAGAGATATATATACATGAGTTTGTGTGTGTGTGTGTATGTGTGTGGAGATTATATATGTCTCTCTCTTTCTTTCTCTCTTTCTCTCTCTCTGTCTCTGTGTCTGTCTGTCTGCCTGTCTGTCTCCCTCTGTCTGCATACATACATATATATTTATTTATTTAGAGATATATATATATGTATGTGTGTGTGTCTGTGTGTGCCTGTGTCTGTGTTTGTGCAATGGTTTAGAGAATTTGTGCTTTGAGGACCTGTCACTCATTTTCCTCCTTTTTGCCTAAAGGTTGCATGCACTAGCCTTCCATCATTCTTTCTATCAGCAATGTACATATGTTACTTGTTTATATGAACATAAGAAAACAGTGGTGATGATGATAAAAGGACATTTGGTACACCCTATCTAATGATACAAAAGCTCTGGGTGTTTACAATGAAAAATACAATGATGTATGCATACTACAAAAAAAAACAAAAAAAACAACAAAAAAACACAAGAATCCACCTGCATGCACACATCCTCCAGTTCCAACTCCAACCCACAATCCCACACCCACTCCACACAAGACGTACACACACACACACACACACACACACACACACACACACACACAAAACACACACACACACACCCACGTACACGCCAGCTCATAAACAGACATCAAATTGTATATTATCACCACGTATTATGAATGCAAACTAGCCGTTACTTATTTACGTAAAATTCACATCGAATTATATTTTGACAGCACAATTTATCAACGCAGACTTGCTGTTTCTTGTCAGTTTAAAATGGCATCATATCAAGAAACACCTCACCTCTGTCTGACGGGTGCAGTAGCCGAATGGTTAAAGTGCTGGACTTTCAATCTGAGGTTCCTGGGTTCGAATCTCGGTGCACCTGGTGGGTAAAGGGTGGAGATTTTTCCGATCTCCCAGGTTAACATATGTGCAGACCTGCTAGTGCCTGAACCCCCTTCGTGTGTATGCGCATGCAGAAGATCAAATACGCACATTAAAGATCCTGTAATCCATGTCAGAGTTCGGTGGGTTATGGAAACAAGAATATACCCAGCATGCACACCCCCGAAAACGGAGTATGGCTGCCTACATGGCGGGGTAAATAAATAAAAACGGTCATACACGTAAAATGTTACATGTCTGTCTGAGTGTGTATGCGTGTGCGTCTGAAATCTGATTGAATGACACAGGAAACGAATGATGAGCGCCCAGTGGCAGCCGTCAGTTGGCTCTACCCAGGTAGGCAGCCTGTGGTGCAAATGTCCCCCGTGTATGTAAAGCGCTTAGAGCTTGGTCTCTGACCGAGGATAGGCGCTATATATAAGTATCAACATCAATCAATCAATCAAACCTCTTGCACAGGTAAAACTGCGGGTGTACAGCCCGTGCAAGTGTACAACCTGGAAGGTTCCCTTTTCAAGTGGGCGAACGAGGGGCGGCCCATGATCAACGTGATGGAACAGCCCACCGTAGTCTGTCACCCCTACAACGCCGTGTGGGGCAAGCTGCTGAACAAGGACCTCAGGTGTTCTGATGTCCGCGGGTCCAAGGTGTAGGCTGAGCATGTCGTTGCCACAGTCCGTGCAATATCTTCTTTTTTTTTTCCTTTTTTTTTTTTCTTTTTTTTATTAGAACTGGAGAGATTTTAGTGGTGCCATATCACCAGGTCCAGAAAGAACTACTGCTTGTTTTTCGTTTTTTCTTTTTTTTTTTTTTTTAATTTTTAGGGGGTCAAGGTGGAAACCCATCCATCTGTTGTTGTGAGCAAAGGGGGGGGGGGGGATGCAATATTATGACAACAGACACATGGTATTATTAACACAGAGCACAGAGTATTGTTACCATCAACATTGAATGGATGACACATTGCTGAGTATCTTGTAAAGTTTGACAAACAAGATAGCGAGGAAATGTATTACCACAAAATCATTTGGGGAGTGAGGTGGTCATTTCTGGTGGGAAAAAAAAACAAAACAACAACCTTGGTTAGTCACTTGCTTTGTTTCATGTGACTGGAAATGTCATGACAGTATATAGCTAGTGCATTTGGTGAATTGAATTATCTTTGTTGTTGATATGCCCATTTCTGGTACAAAGTTAGTGATGAAGTATTTGCATTTCATTTTTTATTTTCCATCAATGCATTTTGATTGTGATGTATATGCAGTGTAACATGGTTTTGGACAGATTGTCTAATAGTTGGTCACAAACGTAGCCAGGTATATGGCATAGATAATGAAAAAACCCACCAAGACACCATGGTGAAATGGTTAGTGCTACAGACCGACAGCTGGGAGGATGCAGGTTAGAGCTTCGTCAGAGGTAGTTTTATTTATTTATTTATTTATTTCCCCCTTTAATTGTGCTTCCTCAATTACCATGATTACATTACAGAATCCATGGCCTGTTTCAAAGTATGTGCCAGTATTCATTTGACAGTTTTAAACAGTATTTTTATTTAAAACAATTTCACAATACAACACAGTTTTAGATGAACAGGACAACAAGTGATAAAGTTTTTATACACAGTCCTGAGAGATGCAGACACCTGCAGTGCTGGTCAGGAAACTTGAGCTTCACTCGCAAAGACGCATCCATGAAGTGGGTGGCCCTCAACTGTGTGGTCAAAGTTTTTTTTTCTCATGTGATCTCATCACATGCTCAGCTCTGGATAGGAGCTGGTCGCTGATTGAAAAAAATAAATAAATAAATTAAAAAAACTACCTCTGACGAAGCTCTAACCTGCATCCTCCCAGTTGTCGGTCTGTAGCACTAACCATTTCACCATGGTGTCTTGGTGGGGTTTTTTTTTGTTTTTTGTTGGGTTTTTTTGTTGTTGTTTTTTTTAACATGTTGTTCAAGATCGTGGTGGTGTGTTACTAATGGGATGGTTATGTTAGTTCTAACATGTGTTATACATATATACTTGTTGTAGACTAACAGCTGAATGTTGGGTTTGATCTAACAAATTTTAGACTTGAGGGCCTGCCATCATTGTAATCATCATCATCATCATCATCATCATCATCATTCCCTGCTTCTTTGCGTCTGTCCTGTTTCAAAGATGTGCCATGTTTTCAAAGCAAATTCTCCGGCAGTGTATTTAAACTGTGTCATTATACACAGCCCGTTTGTAATCATGCAGATTGAAATATAGATAAATGTATACTCTGTAGTTGTAGTCAGGTCAGCTGGGGCCCTGTAATGTGGAGAACATCAACAAATCTGAACCTTCTGTATCAGTCTGTGTCATTTATTATAAAAAAAATAATTTAAAGAATATATATATATATATAGTGGAGCGATGGCCTAGAGGTAACGCGTCCGCCTAGGAAGCGAGAGAATCTGAGGGCGCTGGTTTGAATCACGGCTCAGCCGCCGATATTTTCTCCCCCTCCACTAGACCTTGAGTGGTGGTCTGGACGCTAGTCATTCGGATGAGACGATAAACCGAAGTCCCGTGTGCAGCATGCACTTAGCGCACGTAAAAAAAAACCATGGCAACAAAAGGGTTGTTCCTGGCAAAATTCTGTGGAAAACAGGAAAAACAAATAAAACTGCACACATGAAAAAATACAAAAAAAAATGGGTGGCGCTGTAGTGTAGCGACACGCTCTCCCTGGGGAGAGCAGCCCGAATTTCACACAGAGAAATCTGTTGTGATAAAAAGGAATACAAATACAAATACAAATATATATATAGTGCAGTCACCATTTTTTGCCACATTATTTAATGTTGTTCATTTGCAGTTGTTTACTTCACAAGATTATGCTTCTGTGTCGTCATGGAGTTTTCAGTTCTGTTTCCTTTTTCATCCCTAACTCTAAACCCTAACCCCCTTTCCCCCCACTAACACACACACACACACACCCTACACACTCACACACACACACACACACACAAAAACCCTAACCCCCTTTCCCCCCGCTAACACACACACACACACACACACACACACACACACACACACACACACAAACCCTAACCCCCTTTCCCCCCGCTAACACACACACACACACACCCTACACACTCACACACACACACACACACACACACACACACACACACACACAAACCCTAACCCCCTTTCCCCCCGCTAACACACACACACACACACACACACACACACACACACACACACACACACACACACATTATTTTTCTTCTCTTCCTTTCCAATGTATGTTTGCTTGGTTTGGTTTTTTTTTTTTGCAAATGTATTATGTGTTTCAAAATCTATAACAAAAAAGTTTATTTAAAAAAAAAAAAGAAGTAATATTGAACTGCAGTGGGCAAAGAAAAAAAAAACCCACACCTCATGTTGTACTGACAAAGGTTCACACAAAACGTTCAGGAAAGCACAGCCAGCTGATTGAATCATGTGCCCCGTAGTTGTGGTCCTGAGAATTATTGTGCAATGTACTTATACATGAGTGAGCAGAAACATTGAGTGAGATATACAAGCTTACTTGGCAAGTTTGATTGTGGGTCTTTTTTAGCAAGGCTGCCTGTTTTTCGTCAGTGCCTTGATTTTCAAGGCATTTATTGTTTTAGTTGCTGCTGCCAGCATCGCTTCTAATACACCGACACAAGGTAGAGCAATTGTTCTATAGTGTGGTTTCCAGATGACATTTTGTGTGTGCAGGTGAACTTAAAGGAGAAAAACTAGCTCTTGTTTGTGTATTGCTTGAAGCACTTTTTTGTTTTTGTGTTGATTTGATTTTTGTTGGTGTTTGTTTGTTTGTTGTTGTTTTGCATAGTTCAATGTATATCTTTTTGGCTTGTTTCATGGTTTGAAACCTCATAGTACATGCATGCATGCGCACACATGCACACTCACACACACGCGCGCACATGCACGCACGCACACACACACACACACAAACACACACACATGCATGCATGCATTCATGAATGCACACACGCTCACACACACACATGCATACGCATACACACACGCAAATACACACACAAACACATACACATACACAAACACACACACACACACACATTTTGATAAATTTTCCATGAGCCACCAATTCATATGCTCTCTTTCATTACTTGAAAGAACGTGACAAAGGCAACATCTTGTTTTCCTCAAGGTTTTTTTTTTGTATTTAACACTGTATTTTGTCTTGTTTCTTGAATTAAAATGTTTGAACGAATTCTTTTACCATCTCTCTCTCTCTCTCTCTCTCTCTCTCTCTCTCTCTCTCTCAGTCAGTCACTGTCTCTCTTTCTCTCTCTATCCTTATACATCGCTCTATCACTTGTCTTATTTTAATTTTCTTTTGTAAATAGATATTAATTCAGTATCAGTCGCCATATATCATGTTTTAACCATCTTGTGTGCCAATGCAGATGTCTCGTTTGAGGCAAGCTCAAGAGATTAACATGACATATTTATTTTTCCTTGGGATATATTCCTGTGTTTAGAGGATTTCCTAGAGATTACTTTATCCCTAACGTCCATAACATTTTGTGGGTTTGGGGTTTGCATGTTTTTGATTATTGCTGTTGTAGCAAATAGCACTGCTTTTGTGCTATCAGGACATTGATTTTTGGTGATGTTTATTAAAAAGTTCAAAGCTAAAGAATGTTGTTGGTCTTGGTTTTTCTTTGATTCTTTGCTTGAGAAGTAATCTGTCAGTTGTGGTGTTGACATTAGTGTGCCAGATGTTATTTCCAGGCATGTAAATGCAGGCATTTACACCCACTGATTGTGTAGTTGTGTCAAATAAATTCCTGTGTGAACGCACACAAATGTGCATCTGTGGGCTTACACACACACACACACACACACACACACACACACACACACACAAACTACACATACACACACACACACACAAACACATACACACAAGCACAAAAACACCCACACACACACTCACACACACACATACACACAAAACAAAAACAAAAAAAACGCACACACCAACACACACACACACACACACACACCAATGACACCAATTGTATTTGTATTTCTTTTTATCACGACAGATTTCTGTGTGTGAAGTTCGGGCTGCTCTCCCCAGGGAGAGCGCATTGCTACACTACAGCGCCAACCTTTTTTTAAAAAATTTTTTCCTGCGTGCAGTTTTATTTGTTTTTCCTATTGAAGTGGATTTTTCTACAGATTTTTGCCAGGAACAACCCTTTTGTTGCCATGGTTTCTTTTACGTGTGCTAAGTGCATGCTGCACACAGGACCTTGGTTTATCATCTCATCCGAATGACTAGCATCCAGACCACCACTCAAGGTCTAGTAGAGGGGGAGAAAATATTTGCGGCTGAGCCATGATTCGAACCAGTGCGCTCAGATTCTCTCGCTTCCTAGGTGGACGCGTTACCTCTAGGCCATCACTCCTCTTGATAAGTACACAAAAAAAGTAGTAACAGCACTTCAGAGTCATGCCACTGACCGATCTCGTATCAAGCTTACTCAGTCAAGGAGTCAGAATAAAAGGATGCTATAGTGAATCTCTGACAGTGCTTTGATTTACGTGAGACGGAGAGGAGGTTTGTTAACAAATAGTAAAGAGTGGTAACTCTCTCCATTCACAAGGTACACAACTTCAATGCTGCTTTAGCTACCGTTTCAGCTAGCACACAGGTCAATAAAAGGTATGTCGGAACAAACCCAGACACTTCCTCTAAAAGGAAGTGCCAGGCTTGTCCTTATACCGATCATTTGACATGTGCACACAGCAGAAGAAAGACAGAAGAAATGTGCAAACACTATGATTAGCTTTTATTCAAGACTGGCATAGCCTCTTTAATCCTGAATAAGCCACACAGAACACACGGGCAACACAAAACAAACACATAGCCTCGGTGGTTTTCAGACTTCAAATTAATAAACAATGAAGCCAAGAGGACAAAGAATGGTAAAGAGTGATTTGTTTTTCACTGACTCAGACATGCATTCAGGCAAGTGGTCAGTGCTGGGGCCTCCATTCTACCAACAACCTCTCTCTCTCTCTCTCTCTCTCTCTCTCTTCGTCTGATACCAATGCGGTGCACAGCTTCTCCAAATGTCAGTAATTGCCAAGGCTGACTGCTGGACATCACCGGAAGAAGAAGAAGAAGAAGAACTACAGCAGACGGCAAGGTGGAACAAAACCGAAAGTAGAAGCAAAGCCACATTTCATAAGGGAAATTACTCTCTCCAATCAAGAACGTGAAGTCTGGACAGTCACCGTTGTCACCGTCACAACAGTCTGCGCTTCCGGTCTATGGAGGAGGAATCTTGCGGTCGAATGAGTTTCGGTTTTACCCTCGGAAATCTGCTCCCGTGAGCGGTCAGCCAGGCGTAAACGTACCCATTGACCGACAAGGTTTGCTCGAATTGGATGAGAAAATGTCGGACTTCGACGAAGAAGCAAACGCTCGCCAGCGCAACGAAAAAGCCTCGTTGCTGCCAGATAAGAATCAAAAAGAACCAGCAGAACTGGTCATCTTTCTACGTGATCGAGCTGGCATTTATTTCCACCTGGAGGATGGCCATCTCGCACGATCTGACGAACTTCTGGAATTGGTGATCGAGGAGCAGGGTTTGCCTCAGGATGCTAAAGAGGTGTTCTCGCTGTGGTTCGTTTCTCCCATCTTGGACATTCGCATGAAAGGCCATCACCAGCCGTTTCAGATCATTCAGCAGTGGGACCAGCTGTGTTCTCTGTACACTGATGCAAAGAATGATGAGATACGCGACAGTGAGCCCGTGCTGATGCTTCAGAGGGACGTTTTCTATCCCAAAGACCAGGTACGCGTGAGGCGATTAATGTTGTAATGTGAAAAAATGTCATGCACAAACTTGATTTGAGCTGACATACTGTACATCACTTCACAAGTGTGTGTGTGTGGTGTGTCAGTGTGTGTTACAAATAAGTGATAAGTGCGGCTGATTCGTCTTAATGTAGATGTTGGCTGCCTACACCCAAGAAGAAGAAGAGAAGACAAGAAGAAGAATAGGATGGGCAGGCAGGAGAGTGAAGCTTGAACATTATATTTTGGTAGGTGTTTGCAAGTGTGTGTGTGCATAAAGGTATTTGGACATGAGGGTGGGGCGGAGGGTGTAATCAAGTGAACAAATGAATGATTTACATATTGAAATGTCTGTTCAAAGATTGTTGATGAATTCAGGAGGAGAGCCATTCAATAGTGAATTGTACAAACTGCCTAAAACTCGGTGAATATATTATGACGCGAGAATCCTTTAGATGTAGCTGAAAGTTAAAAAGATACAGCTTTTCAGCCATTTTTATTCCCAACCCATTCACAACATGCCTGGCCAGAATTGCTTGCTTGTGCGCACGTGTGTGTGAGGGAAGAGGGTTATGAGGATGAGTTTGAAGAAGTCAGTATGGTGTCTTGAAAAGTTCTTTGAGCCATGATCATCTAGACATTTACACAGTGTAAGTATATATATAATTATGATGATGATGAATAAAATCATGATTATCATTAATGTTGTTATTAATTAACATCATATAAAAATTATGATCATAAGAGTTGTGTTGTTGTTTTTTAACTGCTTTAAGATAATGCACTGATACAGCTGAAGTGGTGAAGCTGAAGTGAGGATTCAGTGTTGGTGCTATAAATAAAGTTTGTGTGCCTCTCTTTGTCTTACATGTAATCTTTAGTTTAATTAAATTTATGTCACTTTGATCTTTGGCTGAAAGTTACTTTGTGTGTTGAACACGAATCTGAATACCTTCAGTCACTGATGATTTAGTTTCTCAGCCCCAATTGTCTGGAACTCACTGCCTGCCGACCTACGAAAGGCCCCTTCCCTTGACTCTTTCAAGTCCCAGCTGAAAACTTTGTCTTGCATTTGAGTAACAGTTTCGTCTAATTTGCTGTTAAATGAAGGATACATGTACTACTTTTTCCAGTGATGTGTGTGTGTGGGTGGGTGGAGGTGATGTATGTGTGTGTGTGTGTTTGTGTGAATGTGTGTTTGTGTGAGTGTGTGTGTGTGTGCTGTTCATTATGTGACGATGGTGGCTGTTTCTTCGAGGTTGGTTCTTTTTCTTATGATAGTTGCTTCTCTTTTGCAACTCATAATTTGTGGAGCACCATGAGTGATTGTTATAACTTTGAATTTTCTTGAGAATTGTTGTTGTTTTTTTTATTGTTACATTTCATGTGTGAAGTGCTGTGAGCCTCTCTGAGGGAACAGCGCTGTAGATGAATACTTCATTATTATTATCATTGGTGTTTCTATACTACATGTGTGTGTGTGTGTGTGTGTGTGTGTGTGTGTGTGTGTGTGTGTGTGTGTGTTACAGGAGGTGTTTGTGACCAACGAACAAATGCTGTGTCTGCTGTATCATGAAGCCAAGTTCAACGTGGTGCAAGGCCGCTACGCCTTGTACATGGAAGACTACCATCGCCTGGCTGGTTTGCAAGTAAGTCACGTCCAGTGCTTCTTAGTAGTTGATTCCAAGTTAAAAGTTAAAGTCCCTTTAAAAGGGTGATGACATCTCACTACTTTCTGTTTTGATGGACAATTGCACACTAAAAAAACTTGCTGATCACCATTCAGTGCAATACATACTCACTCACACACACACACACGCACACACACACACACACACACACACACAAACCAACAAAAAAAAAGCAAAAAAACACAATATATATATATATATATATATATATATATATATATAATCATCATGACATAAGTTGCTGGAAATAGGATAATTATGATCCAAGCAAATTTATGAAATTCACACTTTCATTTTTAGAAATAAAGCAAGAACCACGCTGAAGTAGGGCCCTGAACTGTGGTCTCTGGATCAGAAGTCCCAACACCTGACCCGATTCTGCCATGGCGCCGCCTAGATCTTCATGACAGCATGTTATCATTTCAGTATCAGTATCGGCATCAGCAGCTCAAGGAGGCATCACTGCGTTTCGGTCAAATCCATATATACGCTACACCACATCTGCCAAGCAGATGCCTGACCAGCAGCGTAACCCAACGCACTAAGTCAGGCCTTGAGAAAATTTTTCTTTTTTTTTTTTTTTTTAATTGATCCAATATTTGTATTGTTATTTCTTTTTTATCACAACAGATTTCTCTCTGTGAAATTCGGGCTGCTCTCCCCAGGGAGAGCGCGTCGCTATGCTACAGCGCCACCCATTTTTTTGTATTTTTTCCTGCGTGCACTTTTATTTGTTTTTCCTATCGAAGTGATTTTCCTACAGAATTTTGCCAGGAACAACCCCTTTGTTGCCGTGGGTTCTTTTATGTGCGCTAAGTGCATGCTGCACACGGGACCTCGGTTTATCATCTCATCCGAATGACTAGCGTCCAGACCACCACTCAAGGTCTAGTGGAGGGGGAGAAAATATCGGCGGCTGAGCCGTGATTCGAACCAGCGCGCTCAAATTCTCTCGCTTCCTAGGCGGACGCGTTACCTCTAGACCATCACTCCACTCGATATGCAGTTTAAAAAAAAAAGAGTGAGCTGGTTCCCACCATGAATCATGTTGACACTCTGTTGTTTCGTTAGGCAGTTTTGCTTCTGACAACACGTTTTGAAGTAGTAGGAAGGTGGCAGGAATGGTCAAGACATGGTGGAGTGATGGCCTAGAGGTAACGCGTCCGCCTAGGAAGCGAGAGAATCTGAGCGCGCTGGTTCGAATCACGGCTTAGCCGCTGATTTTTTCTCCCCCTCCACTAGACCTTGAGTGGTGGTCTGGACGCTAGTCATTCGGATGAGACGATAAACCGAGGTCCCGTGTGCAACATGCACTTAGCACACGTAAAAGAACCCACGGCAACAAAAGGGTTGTTCCTGGCAAAATTCTGTAGAAAAATCCACTTCGATAGGAAAAACAAATAAAAACTGCAAAAAATACAAAAAAATGGGTGGCGCTGTAGTGTAGCCACACGCTCTCCCTGGGGAGAGCAGCCCGAATTTCACACAGAGAAATCTGTTGTGATAAAAAGAAATACAAATACAAATACATTTCTCTGCCAGTGCAGTGTTTGTGAGGGTCCTGGTTCAAATCGTGATCTCCTGTCTCTCTTTCTGCCCCTCTGTCCCAAGTTTGACTGGAAAATCAATCAGACGGAGCATCTAGTCATTCAGATGAGATGACAAGACCATCATAATTACCATGTCAACAAAAGGGGCTGTCGTCCTCTGGCAAAAAAAAAAGTCTGTTGCCTTTGGAAGGCACACAAACATATGATGCATGCACTTAGGGCCTGACTGAGTGTATTTGCTTTTCAGGCATCTGCCTGACAATATATATATATATATATATATATATGTATGTATGTATGGATTTGTCGGAATGCGGTTGCCGCCTCCTTGCAAAACTGAAACTAAAAAACATTGCTTAATTACACATACTTAACTGTGACCCACTAGTGCAGACTCCGGCAGGGGTCTGACATTCCTGTCCTGTGCAAAACTACTATCCGCTACGGCCGATAACCTCCCGGAAGTTGATAACCTCCCCTTTGCCCCCCTGACTAGCGCCCTCTTTTTACAGCAGCCATCATGACTTCTGTTCCTGTGCTCTTCATACGGCTAAGTTGGGTTTTTTGGTATTTTCTGTCTGTCTGTTGATTCTCTGGCGTTCTTGTTTTTTGTCAAATTGTGCCCAACCAAAGCATTGGACTGTCAATCTGAGGGTCCCAGGTTCGAATCACAGTGACGGCACCTGGTGGGTAAAGGGTGGAGATTTTTCCGATCTCCCAGGTCAACATATGTGCAGACCTGCTAGTGCCTGAACCCCCTTCGTGTGTATATGCAAGCAGAAGATCAAATACGCACGTTAAAAATCCTGTAATCCATGTCAGCGTTCGGTGGGTTATGTAAACAAGAATATACCCAGCATGCACAGCCCCGAAAACGGAGTATGTCTGCCTACATGGCAGGGTAAAAACGGTCATACACATAAAAGCCCACTCGTGGTGCATACGAGTGAACGCAGAAGAAGAAGAAGAAGAAGTCTCCAACCAGGTCACATGATTATATAGCTCGATCGGGCGATCACGCTAAAATTAAGGCGCGATTGCAATCGATTCGCTGACACTCGGTGTTTTGCAGGCTCTGATTCACCTGGGCAAGTACAACAGACAGACGCACATGCTGGCTGACTACCGGGCCAGCCTGATGCAGTTCTACCCTGAGCACATGTACGTCAAGGAACGCTTCCTCTTCTTCGCTCGCACCAAACCCCAGGCCAGGGACTGCGAGGAACTGTTCATGGACGCTCATAAAAAGGTCAGATAGAACATTAATTTCTCTGTGTGTGACGGGGGTAGGGGTTGGGACGGGGGGTTTGTGAGGGGATTGGGGGGGGGGGGGGGGGGGGGTGGGGGGGGGGGGGGGGGGGGGGGGAATGAATGGCTCTGTGTTTTGCTGTCTGTGTCCACTGTTGGTTCATTCATGCTTAGAGTTTTTAACGTCTTTTCACTTAGAAGAGGTTGTTTTTTTTTTTGTTTTTTTTTAAGTGTCTATGGGGTGTGTGCATGTTTGTTCTTTAGTATAACGTCTTTTCACTATAAGTGTAGGTAGACACGCCAAGGGGAAAAATTTAACTTTATTTGCATGTGACTATGCACATGTGTGTGTGTGTGTGGTGTGTGTGTGTGTGTGTGTGTGTGTGTGTGTGTGAATGTTTGCTTGTTTAGCATTTTAGATTTTTTTTTCACACAGAAAAAAAAAGAAATTTGTTATTTTAAATGCCAATAATTGTTCCACTAAGGAGATTACACAGATGTGTGTGTGTGTGTGTGTGTGTGTGTGTGTGTGTGTGTGTATTGCTATTGCTTAATAGCAGTGATTTGCACATTAATAGGAATTGCCAAATTTTTTTTTTTTTTTTTTTTTTTTTTTTTTATCTGTCCATTTATGTAATAAGCAAAGTTGTTCGTGCATTACTGACGATGGGCAAACTTTTGGTCATTACCGGCAGTGGGTGAACGTACAATGTTGTGCAATTCCAGAAGTAGGAAAAAAATAGTGAGCAGGGCGCCAAGAGATATTGTGAAGTTGGCTGTCAGGCTTTTCAGTCTCATGATTCCCTCAGCATGGTCAGCTCAGGTTGGCAAGTGATCTTAGTTCAGCACTTAGCACACACACACACACGACAGACCCTTCACCACAAAATTAGTTAAAAGTCGCTTTTGATGATGATTATCAGAAACCTTCAACGTATTGTTTTCTTTCTTTTTTTTCTTTTTTTTTTCTTCTTTTTTTTTCTTTTTTTTTTCATTCAATTTCCAGTGTTGTTTTGGGAGGGCAGTACCATACAGCCTCCTCTGCTGTTCTGATGATCATAGTCAAGACACATCTGACTGCCATACATTCATGTTCATACACCTTTTTTTTTTTCTCATATTGATGCTATGAGTTCTCTGTCTGTGAGGTTTGGGCGTCAATTCACATTATTGTTGTTATGATTATTGTTGTTGTTATCATTACGATTATGGTAATGATGATGATGATTATCATTATTATTATCATTATTATGACTGTTTTTATTATTACAATGAGCTCCCTGTCTGTGAGTTGTGGGTGTCAATCTGCATTATTGTTGTTACGGTTATTGTTGTTATTATCATTACCATTATCATCATGACTGTTACTGTTATTACACTACAGTTTATTTCCACATGCTTTTTTTGGGGTGTGGGGGGGGATGCAGACATCGGAAGAGTATGCGGACCTGGACATCGACAAGAGCCTGTCCATCCTGTACCGCAAGTACCTGGAGGTGTGCTGGACCTACCCCTTCTACGGCGCCGCCTTCTTCTCGGGGCAGGTGGAGACGCCGACGGGCCGCCTGAAGAAGCTGATCCTGCCTCCAGCGGACACGGAGGTGTGGGTGGCTATCAACATGGACTGTGTCACCATCGTGGACCGGGCCCGTTGCGAGCTGCTCCTCTCCATCCCCTTTGCCCAGCTGTCCTGGGAGTTCCGCGACCCCGACTTCGACGGGGACAACGACCCACCCCCCTGTCTCTTCCTGCAGTTCCTCAGCAGTAGCGCCTCGCCGTCGGAAGGGGGTGGGTCGAACAACGGTGGCTCCAGGAGCGGGATCAACCTGGACCCGGAGGAGGCGGAGGGTGTGACGGCGGTGACGAAGCTGCTGAAGATCTACTCGCGGGAGGCCAAGCTGATGGACGCGCTGATCGACACGTGCGTCCGCCGGAAGCTGCACCAGCGCCTGGGCGGGGTGAACGCGGCGGGCATGGACTTTGTGGACTCGGGCCTGTTCGACAGCTCCAGCCGCAAGATCCTCAACAAGCTGGAGAGGCTGTGCCTGTCCACCTTCACCAAGCAGGGGGACAAACTGGAGGCTGAGTAAGAAGGTGGGGGAAAGAATGCCGTAAGAAGGTGAGGAAAGAATGCCGATCGGGTCGTTCTTACCCACCCACCAGCTGGAGATTGAGTGAAGGGGGGGGGGAATGTTGATCAGTCATTTTAACCCACTCACCCACACACCCACACACCCACCCACTCTTCTTTTTTTTTCTTTTTTTTCATCTTTCTTTCTGTGGTGTGTTCTATAGGGTTCACAAAAAAAGTTTAAGGACCACTTATTTTGCACAATTTTCTTCTTGGGGGTTGTGGGGGGGTGAGCGAAATGATGGTGAAATTTTGGACAACAGCAGTGTATACAGTCAATGTAATGAGCACCGCTCAGAGATGCTTTCTTGCACTGTACGCACCTCCCGTTTTTTTGTATGGCCACTAACAGACCATAGCTGTCAGTTAACTCTCTCCATACGAACGGCGAAAGAGACGACATTAACAGCGTTTCACCCCAATTACCATCATCAAAATATTGCAATGGGAAGGCTCTTATACTGAAGAGGTAAATGTTGACAAAGAAAACCACAATTCTGACGACGGAAGCTAAAGGTTGGGTCATTCAGACACCCACTGGACATCCGAGGGGTCTGTGTAGAGGAGAAGAGAGGACTGGCCGTACTGAGTGAGTTAAATACCACTAAATAACTATGATGAATTTTTGGCTGAAAAACTAATTTTTTATAGGCATTTTGCAAACAGTTTTTGGCGCACACATGCCTGAAAATAGCCGTCAGTGTATTCAGTGAGAGCCCAGTGGTGGTCCATATGCAGCCTGCTTGATTTGAATCATATCTCAGTTGTTGTTTTTTTAAACATTCTTTGAAAAACATATCTGCTGTTATGAAGTGGTCCTTAACTTATTGTGAAGTCTGTAGTTGGAAGCAGACCACATTAGTCTGTTGGCAGTGCACAAGACTCAGAAAATAAAAAAAAAATTTAAAAATCAGTGTTGGTTGGCTCAGACAGTTTGTTGTTTTGTCATCCAGACTCCCAAGTTGAATCAAAATAATTTGTTATCAGTTTTGGCCTTATTTAAAAAAAACAAAAAAAAACAAACAAACCAACCCAAAGGACAATCAAAATTCCTACTTGATACGGTGCATCTAAAATGTTTCACAAAGTGTCTTTCACCGTATGTTTACATAAAATCTTGTCTGAAGAAATATTACAGGAATATATAATATTGTTGGGAAAGTTTAGTCAGTGTGCATAGTTTGTTGTTTCTTATGGAAATTGATGAAGTTTAACAGCTGAAATTTAAAAGTGAAATAAACACCAAAAAATTTTTTAATGGAAATCTGATGTCATCTTGTAAAAATCTCATTTTCACTTCATGTATTGCTTATGTATTGTTCAACAGCCGAAGCTTTATAAGAAAAAAAGAATCTTTTTGAAAATGGAAATCTGATTTTGTTTTGTAAAATCTTATTATCACTTCTTTTATAACATTGCGTGTTGATGTTTAGGAATCAAGTCTGATCAATGAATCTCTGATTTTTAAAAAAAAGGTTTTTTTTAGAAATAACTTTGATACATATCAGTTTAGTTTTAAACAGGTTACATGACTTTTTGCCTATGCACTTATAATAGACTCAAGAGTTTCAATGGATGTATTGTATCCGGTTTTAGTTTTAAGTTTTAACATTTTTTCCACCAAGCAAAATCCATTGAACAGGAACACATTTTGTTTTGTCATTACTTGCTAAAAAAAATCATACATGTCTTTTGGGTTTTGCTTTTGTACTCAGGCAAAATGTTGAACTGTATACATTCAAAAGGTTCTTTCCATTCATTGACCAGATGGAAAAGTCTATAGATGTCACAATAAGACTGATGCCTTATGGTTAGCAGTTTACATTCCAAAAGTTCTTTATATTTTTGACCAGAGGAAAAAAAAAATCGATGGACTTCAAAGCAAAACTGAAGCTTTATGTTTAGCATTTCACATTTCAGATATGCTTGTCATTTATGACGACGTGCAAAAAGTTTATATATGAGGATGCTGAAACAGATTTTTAAATTTTTTTTTTTTTTAAGTTATTGAACTATTTATGTAGGCTGCCTGACCTGGAAATGTAATGAATACATTTTCTTGTTTCTTTGAAAAGCGTGTTCAAATGACAGTGCTTTCTTCTTCTCTGTTCTGTATTGATTTTCACTCTTCTTGTCTTTGCCGCTGTTGAGTCCAAGTGCGTCTGTGCTTTTCTCTTCATACTCAGCGCCTATTCCTACCTGTTCCATTTTCTCAGTTTTTGGAACTTTTTTTTTTTTAATTTTTTGTTGTTGTTGTTTATACATCTCTCTCTCTCTCTCTCTCTCTCTCTCTCTCTCTCTCTCTCTGTCATGCACACACACACACACACACACACACACACACACACACACACACACACAAAAGCTTATCATTGTTGCTTTCCCACAACAGCTCTGGGTTTTGTTGTTGTTGTGGTGTTGTTTTTTTTCCTTTTACACTCACACAGTATTCAGTGTGATAAATTAAAGAAGAAAAACACACACAAAAATAAAAAATAATGTGATAAATTTAAAAACAAGAAGTGTGATAATGATAGAAATGTTGATGGTGATGAAGAAAAAATATTATTGTTGCTGAAGTCCCAGTCTGTTTGTTGTGGTGGTGGTGGTGGTTGTTATAAATTGTAACTTGAGTTCAGTTTGACATCATTCCAGTTTATCTCTTTTCACCGCCGTAGGTGACTGTAGTTGACTAGACAGTGCACCGCCATAGGCGACTGTAGTTGACTAGACAGTGCACCGCCATAGGCGACTGTAGTTGACTAGACAGTGCACCGCCATAGGCGACTGTAGTTGACTAGACAGTGCACCGCCATAGGCTACTGTAGTTGACTAGACAGTGCACCGCCATTGGCGACTGTAGTTGACTAGACAGTGCACCGCCATAGGCGACTGTAGTTGACTAGACAGTGCACCGCCATAGGCGACTGTAGTTGACTAGACAGTGCACCGCCATAGGCGACTGTTGTTGACTAGACAGTGCACCGCCATAGGCGACTGTAGTTGACTAGACAGTGCACCGCCATAGGCGACTGTAATTGACTAGTTGACTAGACAGTGCACCGCCATAGGCGACTGTAGTTGACTAGTTGACTAGACAGTGCACCGCCATAGGCGACTGTAGTTGACTGGACAGTGCACCGCCATAGGCGACTTTAGTCAACATGGAGGGTGGTGATGTTGATAAGACAATTTTTCACACGGTGACAGAGCTTGTCAGCTGCAGCCAGTTTTCCACCAATGGAACAATGACTAGCCTTTTGCCCCCTGACCAAATTTGAAGTGAACAACAAGGGCATTGTGCTGTTTTGACATAAACTGTTTGGCGCTCGGAAGCGTTTTTTTTCTCACAGAAACTTGGTGGTGAAAGAGTTAAGGCCAGACACGGTAGTGAAATTTTGACCGAAAATCATGATTTTTTTGTGATTTTCGTTTTTTCGCATAATTTGCTTCTTCAACATCTGATCTTTATAGTCCGTTTCACCTGGGTACTATATTCACTTAAATAAAGCTTCAAACAGCATCAACATGTGTGATTTCTTGTGAGTACAAGCACATCTCTTTCTTTTCCTGTTTTTTCAGTTTTGTGTTTTGTCTTCGTAATACCATTTTTCAAAATGCTAATGCTCAAAAACTTTAAAAGATAGCATGTTCAAACTTGGTACTATTTTTCTTTATGTATTCATCTTTATTATAGTGCAGTGGTTTGTATAGTACTAGTAAAAGAATGAATATACACTCATTTGAAAAACATTATGTCAAGGAATTTATACACATTTCAACAAAAAAATAATAATAAATGTATTTATTCAAATTCCAAAATACCACTGCACTATAATAAAGAACAAATACAAATAAATCAAATAAAACAAACAGAAATAACATATCTATAAAGGTACCGAAGTTTTAAGCTTTTAATTTTTTTGTTTGTCGGCCATTTTTGATTCGTTTCCATGGAGACTGTCACGACAAACTGCACAAAATGACCTTTTTAGACATGTTTAGTCCAATATCTTTGCATACCATGTCACAGAAAGCCATAAACTTCATTTATACTTTATTTCATACGTTTTTGTACTACCGTGTCTGGCCTTAAGTGATGCTAGTGTAACTTGGGTATCTTCTGTATAGTGGTATGTTACTGGTCAGCTGTTTTCCAACAGTGATTTGATTTGATTTCATTTGATTTGATTTCTGCTTGCTGGCATTGGAAATGCTCAGCAGTGGTCACTGTGGTTATGAGAAATGTTCCTGAAGGTATTGTTTTGTGGTTGTGATAAATGCTCAGGTTAGTAATGTTCTGTGGTTGTGAGAAATCTTACAGTTGGTATTCGCTCTGTGGTTGTGAGAAATCTTCCGGTTGCTATTGCTCTGTGGTTGTGAGAAATCTTCCGCTGTGGTTGTGAGAAATCTTACAGTTGGTATTCGCTCTGTGGTTGTGAGAAATCTTCCGCTGTGGTTGTGAGAAATCTTCCGATTGGTATTGCTTTGTGGTTGTGAGAAATCTTCCGATTGCTATTGCTCTGTGGTTGTGTGAAATCTTCCGGTTGCTATTGCTCTGTGGTTGTGAGAAATCTTCCGCTGTGGTTGTGAGAAATCTTCCGATTGCTATTGCTTTGTGGTTGTGAGAAATCTTCCGATTGCTATTGCTCTGTGGTTGTGTGAAATCTTCCGGTTGCTATTGCTCTGTGGTTGTGAGAAATCTTCCGCTGTGGTTGTGAGAAATCTTCCAATTGCTATTGCTCTGTGGTTGTGAGTAATGTTTTGGTTGATAACTGTTCTGACTGTTGTATGCACCAGTTGCATTTGCTAATTGTGATGATTATCCTACTGATCTTCCTCTAGACTCAGGTGATATGACCAGTCTGGTTTGTGGTGGTTATTCTCTTCTTTGTTTTATTTGATTTCCTGCTTTTGAAGTGTGGGTTGTTGTTTTTTTTCTTTTTGCAAGAAGCTGACTTTGTATATGTATACCGTTTGCTGTGTTCATGTCAGAATGATTTGAGTGGGGAATATTGAAACCTGTTGGCATTTGTAGAACTTGTGAGTGTGCTTGCATGAGGTGTGTTTTTTTTTTACTTTCAAGACCATACTACATAATTTTGCTGTGATTTTTGGTTTGTTTGAGTGATTGTTTGTTTTTAAGGCGAACAGCTATGAATAATGCTGTCAGAAGAATGCCAAGTGGGTTAACTGCGTCTTTAAAGAGCCAGAACAGTTATGAGTAACTTATTGTGTCATGGACTAAAAAATTAAATAAATAAAAAACAAACCATTGTGTTGTTATGTGGCTGAATATTCTTATTCATTAATCTATTTGCTTTTATAATACTTAAATTAGTTGTCTTCAGTCAACAGTGAGTGTGATGGGACATCAAATTCCTCTTCCTTAATATTCTGTTGTTGTTTTTTTAATATGTAAAAGAAAAAAAAAATCACCAGATTGTTTCTTACTATACTGACTTGCAAAATAAACACACACACACACACACACACACACACACACACACACACACTAACCTTCATTCATGTTACCATTTGGCATAAATTTGGCAGTATGAGAAAAAAAACAACTTATAAATATTTTTTCTTTTCTTTTCTTTTTTTTTTTTTTTCTTTTTTTTTTTTAAACCCTCAACAGCCGTTTCCATTTTGAGTGGTCCTGATAATCTAATATCACTTGTAGTTGCTGAGTTTGTTCAGTCAGCTGATTTCTGCTGAAAGCAAAGATGGTGATTAACCCCTTGACTACTGAGCCTTGGTTGAAACAATATCAATGTGGCATCAGTTTTAAAGGCATTTACAACTTTTTCTCTGCGTTTTAGTTGGGCCATTGATTTTGCAGAACAAAAATTATTTTTTTTAAATCACACACACACACACACAAAAAAAGCAAATGCAAGAGGAAAAATTCCTACTGAGACATCCTCTGATTCTGACTTGTACGTGCTGTCACACTTAGCAGCAGCAGCCAAGGGGTTAAAAGTGGCTGGACTTTGTTGTCTTGCCGAAGATGAAACACTTTAAGTGTCATTTTGATTAATTTTTCTTCCCGAATCGTAAAATTAAGTTTATTCAGTGCCTAAAATTACATGCTTCTTAGACTGTGTAAACTATAATATGTGTACTTCTTCTTGTCCCAAAGAAGAAAACAAAGATGTTTACTTCATGTGCAAAAGTCATTAGTTGGCGAAAACATTTTTCATGTTCATTATTTTGTTGTCATAAATTTATGAAAAGTGCATAATCATGAATTCATAATGTATGAATGTCATATATAATCAGTAATTGGATCTCAGCTTTACCATGAATAACTCAGTTACAGCTCAATGGAAACTTTTTAAAAACCTTTAAACAGTGGTCATAGTTTTTTTGCCTGTTTTTTCTTTAGTGTCTCGCCACCTTAGACGAAAATATATAAGAATATTTTGTGACTATGTCAACTTTTTCTGTGTTAATCTGCACGTTTTGTGTGAAACGTATTTGGTTGTGTTCACTATTTTGGAAAAAAAAAAGCTTTAATCCATTCATCATAATATTTTTTGGTGATATTTATGAATGTATTCTGTATCGATGTTGATCTGAAGTGATACATGTACATAGCCAAATCCATAACTGAAGATATACGTCAAAATATCTGTGTTATGTAAAATATATAGAGGGATTTTACATACTTGCTGGTCTTTCAAAGTTGTTTTAATTCTGGCATTAGCATCAAGCAAACTGAATTATCATTAGTTTATGATAATTTTCTTTCTTTTTTTTTTCTTTTTTTTTCTTTTCTCTCTCTCTCTCTCTCTCTCTCTAAGTTGGGGATATTTTACCCCATGCACAGGTTTTAACCCAAAATGAGGGGAAGTCATACTGGGTGTTTTATCAACTGTTATTTTGATGGCAACTATCTTAGTATATTGCTTTTAACTGTGTTTCTCATTTCTCTTGTGTTTGAACTCTAGATCTGTTCATGTCTGCGATGAAGGCAGTGATCATTTGAATCTGAAATTTAGACTCCTAACACAGTGTTTGATCAGTAAATAAAAGTTGAGGTGGCCCCCTTCTGATGAGCAGAACAATGTTTAGTGCCTGTGCTGGCTGTGAAGGTCAGGCCTAGAAATTCCCCAGACAATTTACTTGTCCTTGGGACAAAAAAATAAAAAAGATAAGTAAAAGATTCTTTGTCCCCCACTGTATTATACTGCATGCCATTGTAATATGCTATTTCTGCAGATGAATTGATGGGAATGATGGCACTGAACAGGATTTTAAAGATTAAAAAAGTGCTTGTTTTGCTTGCCTTAATTTGCTATCCATTCGGTGTCACTTTTAAACACTTTTCATAGTGCAATCTCATTTTAAGGTATGGGTGTAGCAAGATAGGATTCTTAAATGGTTCATGTTATTATTATAATCATTATTATTGTAATGACATGAAACAGATTTGATCTGCCTTTGCAGTTTTGTGTTACATGCATGTAATCTGATTTGATCAGTTGTCTAGTATGCAAGTAACTGAGTTGACAATAATAAAATGAAAAAGAAGTGGGGACAATATTGTACTGATAGTAGAGTGATGGCCTAGAGGTAACGTGTCCGCCTAGGAAGCGAGAGAATCTGAGCGCGCTGGTTCAAACACAGCTCAGCCGCTGATATTTTCACCCCCTCCACTAGACCGTGAGTGCTGGCCTGGACACTAGTCATTTGGATAAGACGATAAACCCAGGTCCCATGTGCAGCATGCACTTAGCGCACGTAAAAGAACCCACGGCAACAAAAGGGTTGTTCCTGGCAAAATTCTGTAGAAAAATCCACTTCGATAGGAAAAACAAATGAAACTGCACGCAGGAAAAAATACAAAAAAATGGGTGGCGTTGTAGTGTAGCGACACGCTCTCCCTGGGGAGAGCAGCCCAAATTTCACACAGAGAAATCTGTTATGATAAAAAAAAAAATACAAATACAAATATGTGACTGGAAGATTTAAATACATTTTTTCTTGCATAGAGGAAGAAAAACTTCCTTTCTGTTCAGCAGTATTGAATGTCCCAGGTTTTTTCTATTTGGCAAAAAAAATTGTATATTGTAAAGTACCTCAGGGGACGTTAGCTGTAAATTGCTTTTCTGGACTATTGTGGGTATCATCTTGAGGAAAGAAAATATTAAATAGTAAAGTGTTGGATCTGTTTCTTGCAGATACGCTGTTGTATGCATGTACTCCTTCAATAAAGACTTCATGTGGTGATGTGCAGTGGATTATTACGTGTGTGTGTGTGTGTGTGTGTAAGTGGGTGTGTATGTCACAGATTTTCCAAGCTGGCTGAAACAAGTAACTGCCCAGAGATCACCACAACGACTACAGTATTTTGCTGCAGCTCAGTTATTTTGACAGTGTTTCACTCATCAGTTTTCATGTAATGAAACCTGTGTCTCCTTTGTACAGAAGAGCTAATGCAAGCTTTTCTAATGTGTAGGAAGAAGTGGTATGTATTCCTTCTTTTTTGACTCGCTTGTGTAAAGTGAGTATGAAATATACGGTGTTTCGGTTGGCTGTGTGTGTATGAGCGTGGGTTTGTGTGGTAACTTCGGTTGGCTGTGTGTGTATGTGCGTGTGTTCGTGTGTTAACTTTAACATTGGCATTTTCTTGGCTACTGCATGTGGCATAGGAACCAATCAGCAGTATGGTAGGCGTGAATAAGACCTTTAAAGTCATCCCCTTTTTGATGATAATTATGTAAGCAGGGTGAGAGGTCAAAGGTCAAGTTTATTTGCCAAAATTAGTTATAGCTCGAAAAAGACCATAGCTTACATTAAATTTTAATCAAACTTGGCCTTTTGACTGGTTATGGGTACAGCATGATCCCAACAGAAATTCAGGTAGAGGTAACAGGCTGAGGTCTGGTCACAACGTGGCATATGATATTGATAGGAAACATTTCTGCATGCAAGAGGTCTACATTATATTCAGCTGAATTGGTACAATGATTGGTATAGTGAAAACCACCTGTGAAAATGTCAAAGGTCACAATATGGTCTACTGTGAAAATGTAATAGCATGTTACAACTTTGGTTTTTTCATATTTTCATTCAGCATGGTACATGATGTAGTGATTTGTTTTGGCCAGATCATCAGTGCTTTATAAGTTCAGAAGTCAAAGGTCAAAATTACATCAGTGTCTCCATACCAGGTGTTCTGATTTGCTACATGTTTTTTCTTTCATTATTCCTTTGCAGGATTTAAAGGCATATCTAAAACATGTCTTGAAGGCCTTGCCTCTCTTGTTGTTTTTTTTTTTTTTTTTTTTTTTTTTTTTTGCTGTGAAGCATTTTGCTCAAATACAGGGGAAAAGGGTGTGATTGAAGACACTGCCTGTTGATAATATGTCAACGCCAACACACAAACACATCCTCGCCCCACAAAAACAAGCACACACAACTGTTGTTTTTCAGTTTTTATTTTGTTCACGACCCAGAGACCCTGGGGAGAGACAAAACAAAAAAACTGGGGAATTCTACAACAAAGACAACAGCAAACATACATATTTCCCGACTGTAATCATCGCCAACAGAGCTTTATCACATAATCCATCAGTTCATGTAAAAACATCCGAAACAGACTTGTGCTCTGTTGTGCTCCAGCACCGACTGAGAAAACACTGCAATTGTTATTACTTTGGGTCTGAAGCCAAAATCACAAATAAAACAAAAAGAAAAAGAAAATAGAATAAAATGTGGTTGGGTCGGGGGATGGTATATAGTAAACTAATTCAACAAGTAAAATTCTAATAAAACTGTGAGGAAAATGTGGTTGAAAAAAAAAAAATTCCACAACTTGAGATTCAAGAGTAAAACTGATTAGCCACTGGTATAAAAGCCGCCCAACAGAATCACATTATTTTTTTAACAAAAAAATAAATGACTGAATCAAGGTTAATTTTTTTTAAAAAGACCTTTCCTTAATCTATGCCTATGTACAAGAACTAGTTGTATCGATACATTTAAATGTACAAATGAAAAGAAAACAAGATAAATCACTGTCAACACCTCACTGAGACCGCTTCCCTATACTCTAACACGGACATGTCAAGAACAGATGATACGATGATGCAAAGACGGGGTGGGGGAAGAAAAAAAAAGAAGAAATGACAGAGACCAGCTAAATCGCAAGATAGAATTGTAAATGCAAAGACAAGAAATTAAAATATAAGGGAAAAAAATATATCAGTCAAAAATAACAGCGACAGTCTCACTGAATCGAGAGAGAGAGATTGCATTTTTGTTCAGAAGCTGTAGTGACTACACATTGCGAGTTCAAACTAATGCACACACACACACAAAATCTCAGCTGGTTGTGTGCTCTTCTACTTTGTGTTTCCATTATCTTGTTGGAAGAACACTAAATCTGCCAGAGAAGACTACATTTAAAAAAAATAGATAAATAAAATAAAATAAGAAATAAACTCCGCTGAAGATATCACACAACGGTTCTTGCAGGAAGTTCAAAACACAGAGGCAGAAGTTGTTGGTGCCCCCCACACACTGGCTTGAAGTGTGGGAGGTTGGTTTAATAAGCGTGACCAGCCACAAAGAGGGACTGGCCCCCAGCTGCTCCTTGCACTCCACCAGCGTACTTGCCTACACTCGCCTCACTGTTTGCCTGCACACACACACACAAACACAACACATTATGGGCTGCTACACAGTCTGTTCAGTTTCTTGTTGAGTTTCAGTTTCGATGAGGTATCAAAATGCAGATTGTTTCATGTGCACCACACCATGTCTGTTTAATTGTGAATTAAAAAAAAAAAAAAAGCAGCAGATGCCTGACCTGTACATACAGCCAATGTACTGGTCAAGGTTTTGAGAGACTACCCTGGTTTTGTGTGATACTTTTTTTTTTCTTCAAAGGAACAAATAAATAATCAAAATAAACTAAGTAAATAAATCAAAATATAATCAAATGAAAGATAGCAACTGCACGTGGAACACCAAACATTTATACACTGTAACACATTTCCATTTCTTATCCCCCTTCCCCCACTTAACTAGTCCTAGACTCGCTCCTTCACAAAGGGAAACAAACAAAATACAAAGAATCACCTTGGCACGTTTCATCAGCTCCGCCTGGGCAGCCGGCACATTCTCCTTCTTGCCCTTCCAGGCAGCCAGCACTGAGGCCTGCAGAGCGCGGCCGTAGGAGAAGGTGACAGCCCAGGGGTTCTTGCCCTTGTACTTGTTGATGGCGTCCAGGTTCACTGTGGCGTCCTCCTCAGACTGACCGCCAGACAGGAAGGTGATTCCTGCGCGCACCGAATCACACAATGGGAATCAGAATAACCTTCACTGAAGGTGACAACTGCACAGGAGTCGGAATCATAATCAGAATGAGAATAACTTTACTGAAGGGGAGTCCTGCATGGAATCGGAATAAATTTATTGAATGTGATATACCTGCCACAGAATTAGAATCATTTTTATCATAGGTTATACCTGCCACAGAATTAAAAATCGGATTTACTTCAATGAAGGTGATACCTGCCATGGAATTAGAGCCAGAATAAATCTATTGACAGTGATATCTGCCACAGAATCAGAATAACTGGACTGAAGGTAACACCTGCCACAGAATCAGAATAACATGATTGAAGGTAATACCTGCCAAGGAATTAGAACCAGAATAAATTTACTGGTGATACCTGCCACAGAATCAGAATAACTTGATTGAAGGTGATACCACAGAATTAGAACTAGAATAAATTTATTGAAGGTGATACCTGCCACGGAATAACAATTAGAATAACTTTATTGAACGCGATAACTGTCATGAAATTGGAATCAGAACAACTTTATTGAAGGTGATACCTGCCACGGAATAACAATCACAATAACTTTATTGAACGTGATAACTCATGAAATCGGAATCAGAATAACTTTATTGAAGGTGATACCTGCCAAGGAATCAGAATCAGAATCAGATCACTGAAGGTAATACCTACTACAGGGCATTTCAGTACAAGACGG
Organism: Babylonia areolata; assembly: GCF_041734735.1. Classification (NCBI taxonomy): domain Eukaryota; kingdom Metazoa; phylum Mollusca; class Gastropoda; order Neogastropoda; family Buccinidae; genus Babylonia; species Babylonia areolata. Next base: position 34,707,451 of record NC_134887.1, on the reverse strand, counting down.
GCAGCTGGGTTTTGGACTTTCTGCAGTTTATGAATAATACACCGCGGAGAACCAGCAAGCAGAGAGTTACAATAATCCAGTTTTGAGAAGACAAATACACAAATGAGAGTTTAGTTGCGTCAAAAGACAGGAAGTGATGAATGACAGCAATAGCAATGTGATGGAGTTGTATGTATCACAAGTGTATAGCCTTGTCAAGTAGTCCCAGACCTAATACAGAAAACAAAATATCCCAAATTCTGGAGCACCAGGAAAAAACAAAAGTAGGGGGGCAAAAAAAAAAAAAAAGAAAAGAAAAAAAAAAAGCTCACCAGGAACAGCAGGAGGGACAGAGCGGGAGAGAGCGGTGACTGTGGCAATGGCAATCTGCTCATGCGTGTACTTTGTCTTGCAGGACTGCCCGGACGTCACCATGTTGGGCTTCAGCAGAGTCCCCTCCAGGAAGATGTGGTGGTCAGCCAGTGCCTTGTATTGGAATGCCAGCACCTGTGCAATCATCAACAGTTTGCCCACAGTTAAAACAGCAAAACAAAAATCAAAATTACTACATAATGGAAGATATCATGCTGCCAACTGTAGTGTTCAACAGTGGAGTGCTAGCCTTGTAGCAACATCCGCCTAGAATGCGAGAGAATCTGAACATACTGGTTCAAATCGCACACTGACCGATATTTTCTCCCCCTCCACTAGACCTTCAGTGGTGGTCTGGATACTAGTCATTCGGCTAAGACAATAAACTATGGTGCCATGTGTAGCATGCACTTAGCACACGTTATAGAACCCACAGCAACAAAAAAGGAAATTTTTTGTCTAAAATCACAGTATTGGATAGACGTTAAACTGAAGAACACACATACATAGTGACCAATAGGTTATCTCTGCCAAAACCGTGTAGAAAAATCCACTTTGACAGAACAACAATGACACTTGCAGGCAGAACAATAGAAAGAAAAAAGCTTGCACTGCACTTAAGCAATGCACTCTCCCTGGGGAGTTTGCATTTTACACAGAAAAATTTGTTTTTACAAAAAGTAATACAATACAAAGTTAATTTTGACAATGAGTAATACAAACAAAGGAAATTTTCTTCCTAAAATTACATTTAAGTAACATAATTACCATGATCCACTAGTGCAGACTCCGGCAGGGGTCTGATTCCTGTCCTGTGCAAACTACTACCCGTCTATGCGGAGAAAACGAAAGTAGCTACAGCTGATAACCTTCCTAAGTAGGTTACCTCCACTTTGCATCCCTGACTAGCGCCCGCTTTTGATAGCAATTTGCCGCAACCAGCTCAGCGTGGAGGGAGAACAGAAAGCGGGGAAAACAGGAGTGTCTTAAATGTGGGTCATGGTAAGCATGTTACTTTAACGTAATTTTAGGAAAAAAATTTCCCTTTAATTACACATACTTAACCGTGACCCACTAGTGCAGAATGGCACGACAAGGTGGAGGGCTCATCTGTTCTATTGTCAGTGCGCTGCGATGGCCTGTTGTGCGACCACCGCAGAGGTGATGCCTCTTGAGCCATCATCCCTTTAGCGATAGACGTCCCTCAAGTAGAATTTGATGAAGGTAGCAGGGTTTTGCCAGTAAGCAGCCTCCATGTCTTGTAGCCATGCTAAGTGGGCAAAGGCAAGGGAAGAGGACCATGCTCTGACTTCGTGAGCTCTGGCTGTGGGGGCATGCACTAAGGTGTCTGAGTATGAGTGGGTGAGTTGGCGACACCACTCGCCAGGGGCGATGAGGCTCAGAGATAGGGTGTACTGTGTGCCACCGGACTTCCGAAATCGTGAATCAATCGCCGGACCTCCGAAATTGTATATCAATCACTGGACCTCCGAAATCATAAATCAATCGCCAGACCGTCAGAATCGATACTGTCAGTCGTTAATTGCACTGATACTTATTGACATTCTGCACAATCTTCCTGATTTTGCTAGTTAAATGGATTATATTTTCTTTTCATTATGGAGAAAATACATCTGAGGTAGGTTTGTTGTTTGTTTTTGTTTGTTTGCTGTTGTTTTTCTCCTGACCATCAAAGGAAAACACACCATCCCTCAAAAGGAAAAGAACATAAAAATCAGCATGTTCATTGCTGGAATTCAAGTGGAGTAAGAAAAAAAAATAAAAAGAAGATGTGTTAGAAGTCATTGCAGACCAGATAAACTTATTTAAAAGAAAATCATACTGTAATTAAAAGAATTTTTTTCAAAGTTGACCATCAAATTTGATACATTTATTTTTTGTGTGTAAATACAAAGCAACGTGAGCCTGGAAACAAAAATTCTTCTGCAACTTTATTATGTGTAGAATGCAGGAAAAATAAACATGTGCAACAAAAGAAGGTAATTATATTTTTAATCAATAATTACCCACTATCGAAAATAGCAAAGAGTTACTTGCCTTGGCATGGGATTTCAGGGGTGATTAGTGCTGAGCGACCTGGGGGTAGGAGTGTTATAATTGCAATTGGAAATCGTTTGAAGCTTAGTCTTTCATGAAGGACTATGTCTCTCACACTATAAGTCAAATTGCATTGGGACTTAGTGCTGTAGCCTTGGGGGCTAACTGACCCAATGGTGACAGTTCTAAGGCCCTCTTGATCAAGAGAGTGGGGATGCAACTTGGGCAAAACACTCTTCAATAATTGAATTCCAGCCCGGATAGTCAGGACAGCAGTTACCTCCTCTGCTGTTGTGATGGTCATTGTTGTACATGACTGATTATCATATACTGGTCCCAGGAGGACACCAATCAGCATAGGTAAATCAGGAAACAGCTGCTGTGTGCTTGAGGGATGAAGGTGTCCACCACAGCTCTGCACTCGTTTTGTCTGTGAAATACTCTCTAGGCCCTAGTTCCAACTGCATGGGCTGACTTATGAGGGCCTTATTACTTATCATTATAAATAATGATAATAATAATAAAGAGCAACTATTATGTGCTATACCTCCTGAACCTGACAATTAACATCAATGTTGACAAAAACAAACCCTGACAATTATCAATGTTGACAAAAACACACACAAAGTTACAAACCTTAACACACAATCCAGAAGAGAGAGAAAGAAGAGGGTGACGTTACTTTCTTTCCACCATCATCACTTCTCACATTATACCTGCACTGCCAGGACACACACCACATATAACAGCAGCCATACCTACCTGCTCAGTGACTTTCTGGGCCTCCTCCAAGGTGTGTTCTCCGTCGGGCAAAACCTCGGGCTCCACAATGGGCACCAAGCCATTCTGCACAATGCAAAGCACGCCATGGGTTTATACCTGCTCCTTTTTTTTTTTTTTTTTTGAATCATACAAAACATATATGTATCATTGTGTGTTTGATGATGTGTGTGTGTGTGTGTGTCAGAATGAGTTTTTAGTAGCAATCTGTGTGCTTTTATGTAGAGTGTATGGGCTTGACTACATTCATATGTTGATTGCGAGTTGAGCCTTTGTGTCCATGAGACTGCATATTGTTGCTTGTGTGTTGTGTATCTATGAGTGTGTTTACGTGTGTGTATGTGTGTGTGTGTGTGTGTGTGTGTGTGTGTGTGTGTGTGTGTGTGTGGTTTCACTACGCATGGTCCATTTTCATTTTCATTCTTTTTTTTTTTATATTTCAATCATTTGTCTGCTACATCTTTCCATTCAATATTTTTTAATGTATTTACTTATCAAACATTTATTTTGTCTTATCATTAAGATTTTGTTTATTTTTTGTAAACAAAATAAGTCTATGTAATAACCTTGTATTTGGTTGTCTGTATGTATATACATTATATGCGAGTATGTGTGTGTGGTAAACTTTAACAAATTCATTTTGTCTGGAAATATTTTGTCAGTCGATACCAAATTTGGAATAAACATAGTGGGGGAAAAAACCAAAAGACCTTTCCACTCACACCAATGATCCACTCATACCAATGACAAGTTTTTCAGATTAAGCCCAATTTCCGGATCATGAACAGTCTATTTTGTTGAGGTTCCAAATGCAGAAAAATTGTATGTGGGGTGAGAAAAGGTTAAAGGGGGTAGGGCAGGTCGCCCTGTATAAGTGAATGTGCCAATGAAGGTGAGGTTCAAGAAAGTTTATATGTACATACACGTTAAGTGCACCAGTGCATGTGCGTACATATATATAGTGTATGTGTGAGTTTGAGGTGTGTGTGTGCTTACATGTTGTTCTGTCCAAGGGTAAAGTATGTGTGCATAACAATGTAAGATCAACATAATTCATTTGTTTTAATACAACCTACCAAACAGCAATCAAATAAACATGTTCACAGCGCAGCAATCAATATCAAGAACAAGATAAAAGGGCCACAGTGAAACAATTCTTTCATTAACAACAGCGACAACCCACACAAACTAACCCGCAAAACAAACCTGCTGACAGATGCTGGCATAACGAGCAAGGACATTGGCATTCTCAATCATTGCCTGGAGGGAAGGGGTGTTCTTGGTGATCTTCAGAACGCAACGCCACTTGGCGAACTGGGCACCTTGCTTCTTGTACTCTGCGCATCGCTCAGACAGGCCATCCAGACCTGGAACACAACCACACCGTTCAGAAGCATTTCTCTCTGCATTTTATTGTATTGTACTGCTTTTTTGTCACAACAGATTTTTTTTCTGTGTGTAATTTGGGCTGCTCTCTCCGGACAGAGCACATCATCACAGTGCCAAGCTATCCAATTTTTCTGCCCGCAAGTGTTAATTTGTTTTTCTATTTAAAATGCATGTGTATTTCAACTATTTGCTTTTTTATCAAAGTGGATTTTTCCACAGAATTTTGCCAGGCACAAACCTTCTGTTGCCACGGATTCTTTTACGTGCACCAAGTGCATGCTACACAATGGACCTCAGTTTACTGCCTCATCAGACCACCTCTGAAGTCTTAGAGGAGGGGAGGTGGAAGGGGGGATGGGGAGGGGGGGATGGGGAGAGGGGAAGTAAAATTCCCAGTTCAAAAATGGAACTTGAACAACCCGTAGACACTCACTTCTTAGTCCGATGCATCACCACTGTCAAGAAATAAAATGATCTCTCCAGATCTACAGTTTCTTAAGAAGGCATCACTGCATTCTAAGAAATCCATATACGCAATACCACATGTGCCAGGCAGACCCCTGACCAGCAACATAACCCTCTGCACAAATTAACATCGAGTGCACACACACACACACACATATATATATATATATATATATACACATATATATCGGGTGTCCCCCAAAAAAGTGAACCACTTTTTGACAATTTTCTCAGTGACAGAGAAACAGAATTCATTGAAAATTTTCACACAATAACCTTAGGGTATCATCAACAAGTCTGCAAAATATCTAAAAGTTTGGAAGCAAATTATGTGAGTACTGTCAAATTCAAAACAGCATGTCAAAAAATCCAATATCAGTTGTGCAATGTGACCTTCATCATGTTCATGCCAGCTGCCAGGTGTTGGCATCCATCAATCAGTGTCAGTCTAAAAATAGCCTGTCTGGGTGTCAAGTCTATGGATTTTTTTTTTTTTTTTTTTTTTTTTTTTACTGTCGTCTGTATCCAAAATCAGTTCAGTCCAGAGTTTCATTTGGGAAAGATCAACCATGCCTTTGAGTGAAAGTGATAAGGTTACCATTGAAAACTGTTTCAAGGATAAAGGCTGGGGTGGAAGAAGGATCGTAAAGGAATTTCCAGGCAAGGGGTGGAGTCATCTCACTGTAAACAGACTTATCACTAAAATACACGCTACCTGGCCAGTAGCATGTAAAATTGGCAGTGGGAGACCCAAGACTGCATGTTCAGAGAACAAGGACTGTGTTGAGGAACTGATTCAGTCCCAGGAGGAGAACCCAGGGTCCCATAAATCTCTAAAGAGAAGATGCACATGATTTACAAGTGAGCAAGTCTTCTGTGCAAAGAATGGTGAAAGAACTGGAGCTGAAGCCCTTCAAGAGGATACGGGTATCAAGGAGGGACCAAAATGTTTGAGGGAAAAGAAAAACTCACTGCCGTAACTTGAATGACCCCTACTCGGCCACTGATGTGAACAGGATCATTCTCACAGGCAAGAAAGACTTTACATTAGAAATAGCTAAAAATCGCCCTAATGATCGCATTTATGGGAAACAGAAATGAGAAAATCAGCCATCTCGCCTCTATCATGAGACTTCTAGATTTTCAAAAAAGATAATGGTTTCAGCTGGGGTATCCTAGAAAGGAAAAACAAACCTTCATTTTATTGATACTGATAGAGCCAAGGTTAATAGTAAAAGCTACATTCAGTTATTGAATGACAATCTTCTCCCAGACTGTAGGCATCTTTATCCTGGAAACAATTACGTGTTTCAGCAAGATGGGGCTCCTTCACACACAAGTTGGGTAACCCAGGCCCATCTGGAGGAGGCTACGCCAGAATTCATCAAGAAGGATGAATGGCCTCCACAAAACCCTGACTGTAACCCAATGGACTATGCCATATGGGACTCTCTGAAGGAGAAAGTTTACTGGGGAGTGAGAGACAAATTGACCGAACAGGTGTTACAGGACAGGATAATTATGTCATGGGAGGAGATATCAGTGGTAGAAATACGTAAAAGCATCTGCTTGGAAGAAACAGCTTCGTTTAATTGTGGAGGAAGATGGAGGCCATATTGAGCATAAACTGAAAAAATTGCGTTTTCCTCTGATATTGGATTTTTTTTTACATGCTGTTTTGAATATACAATACTCGCATAATTTGATATTTCAGATAATCTGCAGACTTGCTGATGATACCCTAAGGTTACTGTGTGAAAAATTTCAATGAATTCTGTGCTGAGAAAATACTTGTCAAAAAGCGGTTCACTTTTTCTGGGACACCGGATATATATATATTATATATATATATATATATATGTATATGTTGTCTACCTATCTGAGTGGATTTCTTCTGCAGAATTTCGTCAGAGGACAACACATATTACCATGGGTTCTTTTCAGTGTGCCGAGTGTGTACTGCACATGAGACCTGAGTTTATCATCTCGTCTGAATGACTAGACGCTCAGTTACGATTTTCCAGTCAAAATTGGGAGAAAGAGTGAGAGCAGCATTTGAACCTGGATCCTCACAGACACCATATTAACAGACAAGCATCTTAACTTTGATCATTGTCACCTTCCTTCCGGAAATAGACTTCCAGTCCTACAAGCAGTCTGTTCCCGTCATTCTCACCAGCTGTCCATTCCATCCACTTCTTTTTAGACCTGCTCAAACTAAAGAGTGAGAGTGAAGAAAAGGTGACCAGCCACCATGGCCAAGCAATGAGCGCCACGCACTGATGACATTGAGGATGTGGGTTTACTTCCAGTCTAACTCTACACTATCCTTGCAACCACATGAATGTAGAGTCACGCACACATACTCTCTCATTTCACTTGACGTGATCACTGATATGCAATTATGTATGCATAACCTTTTGTTATGGCTGTAATGTGCTTGTATGTCAATGGACACCCCTTCATGAGGGGCTAGGGCCTAATAATGAAAAATGATTTGCATTCGCATTCTCTCACTCTCTCTCATATGAAGTGGCAACAGCAAGTTGCTTTGGAGGTAGACATTAATCCACTGGAATGGGGAAGGTGCAGAAGCTATACATAAGCAATAAATGTACACACGAGTTGTACATCCTTAATTTTTCATTACAAAGGCTGTAAGCAATGCATTTATCCAACAAAAACACACATATACACAAACAAAAACAAGCCCAATCAAATAAACAAAAAACTAACAGTAATACAAGACATTGTGATGAAGATATATATCAGATACGATACGGCTACTTTTATAGTGCCTATCTTCGGTCAGATACCAAGTTTAAGTGCTTTACAGACATTTGTACAACATGCTGCCTACTGAGAGCTGCTTTTGGGTGCTCATCAGTCCTTTCATGTGTCAGTCATGTTTCAGTCATGCACACTCACCCTCACACAGACATGTAAATTTTATGTGTCCAACTGTTTGTTTATTACCCAACCATGTTGGCAGCCAAGCTCCATTTTCTGGGATGTGCATGCTGGGTATGTTCTCGTATCTAAAACCCACCAAACGCTGACATGGATTACAGGATCTTTAATGTGCGTATTTTATCTGAATGCATATACTCCCTAAGGGGGTTCAGGCATTAGCAAGTCTGCACATATGTTGACCTGGAAGATCGGAAAAATCTCTACCCTTAACCCATCAGGGGATCAAACTCAGGAAACTGGGGCAAGAATCCTAGTGCTCTAACCAATTCACCACCACACCCATTGGTTGCGTGAAGACAACAGCAAAACACAAAAAGAACAAAAACAAACTCACCCTGGGTGGTGCACTCATTGAAGCTGCCGGCCAGAGGTACCACACCCTTGTCCACCTTGATGCCAGGAATGATGCCCTTCTCTTTCAGAATGTCCACAAAGGGCTTGCCATTGCTGTCCTTCTGGTACAGGGTCTCATGGAACAAGATCACACCAGAGATGTACTGCCCCACGGATTTGTCGCTGGTGAAGAGAACCTCACGATACAGGCGCCTGTTCTCCTCTGTGTTCTCAACACCGATACCCTGCAGGCGCTTTCCCATGGAACCTGAAAGAGGAGAGGAATGACATCAATGGTGGGATTCTGTCTGAACCAGTCTGTTTTAATCACAGCCAAAATTTTTATGACTGTTTCTTCATTAGACTTAATAATCCTTTCACAAATTCATGACTGCTTAAAGCACTCAAGAGACACCCTGTGATTGCTGACAATATCACATAAGACATCGCTGGGAAATTCTAATGTTGATTATGGCCTTAGATACTTAGCTGATCTCAGAAAATGAGAAAATGTACAGTATCTCCCACGGCGGTTTTATCTTTTTTCTGAGGAGGGGAAGCAGTAGGGGAGGGTTCTGCTTTGTTTAAAATTTAGTTTGTTCTGAAAATTACCGTAAAGTTTGGTCTATAAGCCGCGACTTTTTACTCCAGCTTCAACCTCTGCGGCTTATACAATGATGTGGTTTATTTGGGGATTTTAACGATCTCGGGAGTGTCACGTTCTCGTCTATTCTTAGCTGCCCTTCAATTCACCAAAATCATGATTTCTGTCCATGAATTTTTGGATGAGTTTCAGGATAGTGTGCTAACTGTTCACGTTTTATAAATCAAATCCGCACACATTAAAGCCTTCAGATCAGCATTCAGTTCTACTCTGCTCAAGCGTACACCGTCATCATGCCGAAAACGCGATGTTATGCTTGTGATGCAGCCTTCAAATTGAAGGCGATCGACCTAGCAGACGATAGTGCAAGCGACGAACCAGCAGCGACCTCCACCTTCATGTTCATGAAGTGAAAGCGAGGCTGAAGTCAGTGACAAGATGGCGGAGGAAGTTGTGCTGGTTCTGTTCAACTCGGACACCGAAGACGAAGATTTCAGTGGATTCAGTGAGCAGGATGACGTTGAATAAATTTGACTATCTCTAAATTATGGATCTTATTTTCGTTGTGTTTATTTATTATTTTTTTGTGGCACTAGCAGTATTTTTGCTTGCTTTTCTTTGTGTTGTTCCCATTTGTGTTTATTTCATAACCTACAGTACTGACGGATTTTCTGAAGTATTAGTATGTGTTCCAGTACTGGAAATAAGTGCGGCTTATAAGCCAGTGCGGCTTATGTATGTATAAAGTTCAATCTTATCCAAAATTTAGTGGGTGCAGCTTACATACCAGTGCGCTCAATAGACCGAACTTTACGGTACCTAAATAATCAGTTCCATCAATAAATGCAAGACATAATCATGCACATGCACACTGCTCTGATACCAACACATCTAATCTAGATTATAGATAAACTTCTGAAAGTTGAATTTACTTCTTTTTTTTTTTTTATCAAACATTCAGATACTGAGGAAAAGAACAGAAAGCCCAAACTTACCCACAGACTCATCAGCAGCCAAGATTCCCTTTCCAGGCGCGACGATGGCCTGCGCAATGCCGCGCAGCTCATCCTCTTGCTCTTTGGAGAGGTAGGTGGCAAACTCGGGCATTTTGCCTGCAATAATGTGGCACTGTAGTGTGATTGCGTGAAAGCATCAATACCGAGTCAGTTCCTTATAATATCACATAATAATAATAATAATGATAAATTATCATACCCATGTAAATGTTTAATGTGGCTGTGTGTCTGTCTGTCTGTATTTGTATACACACACTTGTGTCTGTGTGTGCGTGCGTGCGTGACTGTGTGTGTGTGTGCGTCACTGTGTGTGTGTGTTTTGGTGACCTGATTAAGTGATATGTTTCAGTTAAAAGTGTAGCCTTGAGTGAAGGATGGGTCCAGATCATAAAATGATTGACAGATTTCAAATGTGTATTGTGTCTACAACGCATCTATTTATATATGTCATGTGAACAGACTGTGTTCCTCAACCATATTCCTTACAATTTCATGTATCACTTCTGTCTATTCATTCATGGGTTGTTGTTTTTAATGACAAAAACATACAAAGAAAATAAAAATAAAAACATGACACTGTAGTGGTTGGTGTTCATCCCATTACAACACTCCTGCACACATGCGCGCACACACACACACACACTGAGAAAAATAAAAATTAGTTCATGATTATTTCAAGTTCACCCTTACCAAAAAGCTCACTGTTCAAATGCTGCAGACTGATTTAAGAGGGAGAAAGAGATGGGGTGGGCCAACAGGGCATGTTCAATATGTTGGGGGGTTGACACAGACTTGGGTTTTCACTTTCAGTGAAATGAAAAGAAATCAGATAAATTAACCGATAGTGACTTTATACACGAGTTTTTAAACAGAAATCAAATATACAATATTCATCAATAGTTACTCCGTGTGTGTGTGTGCATGCGCGCGCATGCATGTATCTGTGTGTAATCATGCAGCAATAAGGAAGAATTTTATTGTAAATATTATGCATTCTATGACTAATAATCTGTTCACTGTCATGGAAACCAGTCTATCACTGACTTTCCTCTAGCAAACAGAGAAAAATTGTGTCAATTTACGTGATCATTGCAGCCCTATTCAAAGATCCTCCTTGTCAAAAATACTTTCTTTTAAACAACAGCAACAGTTTCTGTTTCACTTTTACTGTTCTAGTATTTTCATTTCCAATTAGTTCAGATCCTCCACAACATCTGTATTTATTCTTACGGAAACATAAAACTCAAACATAAGTCATAATGAAAATATATATCCTGTTCTACAAAATAATCAGGCCCATCTAGCAATATCAGCACTACTTATTCGCACATAAATTAAATCTATCTCCAAGGTTCTTCATGAACTCTTCTCTTTGCTAAGCCTAGGTCACAAACGAAGGCTGTATCTTTTTTTTCTGTTCATTTTTATCTTCTTCAGTTCTGCAGCCAACTTCAACATAAATTTTTTTTTTTTAAAGTTACTTTAATTTCTGGGGTGGTGTACGTATCAGTGTATGTGTGCGTGTGCAAGCACACAAAAGCATGTGCAGATGTGTTTGTGCATGCACAAAATTTTCTGTCTGGAAAACAGTCATATACAAAAGCTGAACTCAGCATTTTTTTTTTAAATAAATAAATATATATGCTGAACTCAGCATTTTTTTAAAAATAAATATATATATATATATATATATGTATATAAATATATATATATTATATATATATTTTTTGTTGTGGTGGTGGTGGTGGTGGTTAACATCCCTCTGTTTCCATTTTCCAATGCCCCCAATATTTTATGCACCAGCAAGAAGGGACAATTTCTATTTTATTCTAAAATGTCGGATTTATAGTAAGCTCTGAATTTACTGATGTGCAGTGCTTGAAGGATCTTGTTCCATGACTCACAGCTAATACTGTAACAAGACTGAGTCAAAAGCACAATAAACCTCGTTTATTTTATGTCATTCCCACTAATTTTTGTGCTTATTTCAACAATCATTGGTGTACGTAGGAAAGATGTGGAGAAAAAAGCCAGGGAGAGACATGAGAATAAGGTGCTGCTTTATGCTTGCACTCAGAAAAAAGAGTGCAAGTGTGAGTGTGAGTTTGTGTGTGTGTCTAAGAATATGTGTGTGCATGTAGGGGATATGAAAGAGAGAACGGCCAAGAGAGCAAGAGAGACTCAGACGTGAGGGAGAGGGAGAGAGGGAGGGTAGGAGGTGGAGTGATAGAGAGATGCAGACATCCTGACTCAAGAACTTGATCAGTCTTTAGTATGGCAAAGGACTCTCACTGAAACAGAAGCCCTAACTCTGCAGAACACACAGACTACTGACTCATCACCTCTGGATATGTAATATGATTTTTTTAATTTTTTTTTAACAACAGCTTTAGGCTTAAAGCTCGTGTTACGGTTTTGGAATGTTGCCTATATCCATGCCCAAAATAATGCATCAACTTTGCGAAGGTCAAGGTCGTAGTTTACCAAAGTGACTTTCTTCTTCCTAGTTCACACATAATGCTCCCATTTCTCAATCTAATTTTCTTACTGCATCCACAAATGTATCAAAAATAAAATTACACACTGGATATTTGTACAATAACTCTTTCGTAAACAAAAAACAAAATAATCGAGATCTTACAAAGTAAAAGCGGAGACCGAAAAATAGGCTACAGCGGCACACCGTCACATATAATTTCAGTGCGCAGTTACCTTTGACTATCAAAGACAATTTTCAGCTTGCAAAGAACGAACTATGCAATCTTTAAACAGTGTTAATCTTCTTCAGCAACCACGTATTCAATTTACAATCGTTCCTTGCATTCAACAAGAGAGCCATAAAACGACCGGCATTTCTACCTCCCGGAGCACTCGGCCTTCACCACCTGAAGCGAAGGTCGTCATAATACCAAGGGCAAAAACTTCGAATAAAATGCACCATTGACACAAAACTCACAACATGCACGACTACGGTTCCTTTTATTATTCCGATAAAGTGAAATCACGACCGTAAAATCAATTTCTCTGAGACAGACCTTGAGTGATAAAGGAACGAAAAGAACGGGCTTACTTGTTTTTGGATACGGGAGTGGAAGCAGACGTCTTCTCAGTCGGGCTACGAGCAGGGCAAGTGAGGACGAGAGTGAGGCTCTCACTGATCCAGCTTCAGAAAGGTCACGACATTTTCATGTGGCCTTCACCTTCATCGTCACTGAAGGGGTCATCGAAGGATAGTCTTTCGACCTCGTCTCTTGCGTGATTTTGTACGTCTGGCACAATCCGTGCTTGTGCATGTAGGGTTTGACAGAAAGTCGTTTTCAACTGTGAAGGTCGGCGGATGGCACCATGCTGACTGCTCAATGGTTGCTTAATTTTTCCCGCACAGTACCTCCTCCCGCTCCGCACCCCTCCCTCCCCACACACACATATCAAACTTATCGGCCCTTCAGCTAAGTATCACATTATAGATTTGCACCTGCGATTTTTCTTTGAGACGATCAATGGTGGGTGATGGTCTTTTTTTTGTTGTCTTTTTTTTCTTTTTTAACAACTCCGTGATTCCGCTTGTCATAGTTGCACTTCCAAAACTGAACAAGTGTACCCGCAGATTAAGAAGAAAGAGAAAAAGAAAGATCAGCAACGTACGATTTTCCAGTATTAGTTTAATTTGCCTCATGAAACTCTGGGGTACTCCATCCTGCTTCTCGTCGCAGGAGGTCCACTGACTAAATTATTGAGACTGTATTCAGAATCTAGTATGGCATGTTGATTTGCTGGTAAACGTATGGATGCCAACCACTGGATAATCACCTTTATATCTATAATTATTCAGCTCAAAGAACAGTCAACAACCACGTGCTTTGGATGAAGTGATATTCGTTGTTGCACAATTAAAACACCGTTTCGGCCTCTGGCAATGGATGCAGTAGGCCAACTGTTAATCGCCGCTAAGTCCGACTGAATTCCAAAAATCCCACTCGAAGAATTGACTACATTGGTAAGGGTCATTTTGACTCACTTGTTTGTATTTACTTTCGCCGGGTGCAATCTCAGCGGGCGGTGAACGTGACATGGTGACAGTACACCTTCTACAAACCTACATATATAGATCTAGTTTGATATCAGCCGTCTGACATGAATGTCGACTTATCGAGTGTATCATACGGTATTGTCCCACGCGGCTTTCTCACTAACAACACAAGTGCAGCTGAGGAAATGAAGTGAACATGCCGTATGTTATAATAGCACGGTAATAATATAGCACTCACCTCCCCCGGCGGCCGGTGAAGCCGCGTGGCTAGGATCATTGTGCTGCCCGCCTTGTTCTTTGCGAACAGGTTTGTCCGATTTTCCACAGCAACCCATGATCTCGTTCGTCTGGGTGGCCGTTTCGTGAGGACCATGATCAGCGAAGGGACACCACTCAGATATGCAAACGATCAAGACCCATGATTTGGATCTAAATGAGGCCGTAAAGAGTATCAAATTAAGCCCACAATAACTTGTGCAGTCTATCGCCCATCACGTTTAGTTTAGATCTACCCTGTTTGAAATGTTCAAGTCGTATTTACGCCATCACTAGATATTCTGGACATAAGCCTAACTCTGGTAATTTGTTGCATTTTGCTACGTCCGTGCATTGCTATTCACCAGACCTAATATTTTTTTTTTTTTTTTTAATGAGCAATAACTACGTATGCAGCGTCAGGTGTGCATTCTGGACCTACGCGTTATAGGCCCATTAACGTTTGCTGCCCCATGTCTTTTAAACAAGCATCAATTTGTAATGACTGACGTAAATCGTGCAGTGTCCACAGTATCAGCAATGGCAACTGAGTAATATTTCGACCCAGTTTTACACAGCCTTTAGTTTTAATGATTGTCCAGTATCAGATTCAGTTGTACTCAGAACAGTCGAGGAGGAGATTAAAAAAAAAAATTATATATATTTTTTTTTTTTTTAACGAATTTAAGAAATTATATTCTTAACACTAATAGCAGAATACCAAACTCTGAAATGTTGTCACAGTTTTTGCTTTGTCATTTGTTCTACCATAAAGTATTACAACAATGAAGAGAGGACAAGTAATTGTTGGTTGCCTCGTCTTCCTCAGTACATAGTCCTGACTGTCCGGTCGAGGCCTTAGATTGTATCTTCACGGTCTTGTCTCAAGTCTTGAATTGTACCTTCGTGGTTTGCATCCCTGAGTGACGACTGGGAGTACCACGATATGACCCCATGCAACAAGTTGGGGATTTTTTTTTTTTTTTTTTTTTTTTTTTTTTAAAAATCCCGGAGCTGGTTCCTGCCCGGCAGAGTTGAGTGTACTCAAATGGGAAGATAAGGACCACACAGTCGAAGATCATCTGACTTGACTTCATGGATGCGCCTTTGGAGTCATGGTTCGAGGCCTTAGATTGTATCTTTACGGTCTTGTCTCAAGTCTTGAATTGTACCTTCGTGGTTTGCATCCCTAAGTGACGACTGGGAGTACCACGATATGATCCCATGCAACAAGTTGGGGATTTTTTTTTGTTTTTTTTTTTGGATTTTTTTAAATTATTATTGTTATCCCAGAGCCGGTTCCTGCCCAGAGTTGAGTGTACTCAAATGGGAAGATAGGGACCACACAGTCGAAGATCATCTGACTTAACTTCATGGATGCGCCTTTGGAGTCACGGTTGCTCTAACTTTACTGACCAACACTGCATGGTGTCTGTATACTATGTCGGACCTAACTGACGCTATGATATATGATTATAATAAAAGAAAGGGCAGAGTTCAGTCTTGTCACGTGCTCACAAGACTGCATGTCCTCGATATCATCATTCCTTCATTATCAACGTAGGCATTGAAATGTCCAATATTTTGTGGCCTTTTATGCCCTACTCTCACGATGACCTCAGTTTCGACCCCACCCCCCATCCCCCAACCCCCACTCCCCTTCCTCATCCATGCTTGGAGTGAATTCCTGTGAAGGTCTTCGATCAGTGTATAGATGACTGTTGTTGGAAAGACTTGATGTGCCTGCTGTTTACACTCTGGGACACAGCAATAATCAAGATGTACCAAGCGTTGTGTGTCAAAGACTTCGTTGCGGCATTTACAGCCTGCTGCTGTGATCCAATCAGTCCCTCTGTGTCCAAGACATGCTGTGTTCAATATGTGCTGTGTCCAAAGCCTAAATGTGCGTCCGAAACCTGCTACGTACAAAGCCGTATGTGTGCAAGACTTGCTGTGTCCAAAGCTGTGTTTCCTGTACGCCCTATGTATCAAAGATGTCTTTTTTCGGGGGGCAAACCGCCTCTATCGGGAAGGTGTTGCGAGGTCTATGAAGCTGGCGATCTGCAAGCAAGACGGGATAGGACACTTGGTGTGACGTCACGGTGGACGGGGAGTGTACGTATGTACATGTCTAAAACGTCAATCCACTACTGGCATGGTCTTCCTCAAGCTGGATCTGAAGCCATGTTGCAGGGCTGGCTGATCGACTGATGGAGAGTGAGTATATATAATGTTGCTCGCTCTGTGTGTGTGTGTGTGTGTGTTTGCCGGCGTGTGTACCCGCGCGTGTGAGTATGCGGCGTGCATACGCGCATGTGTGTGTGTGTGTGTGTGTTATAGCGGGGGTGTAAGCAATAAGCTTATCTCACTGCACTTTTCAGTGAAATATAGACCGTCTGCGTACAGACACATTTAATCATACTGAAGAAAGTGTAATAGGTCTATGTGCCTAAAAATCTTCAGCTATCATCACATTACATGTATGCAACACCGTATATTTTCATTTCGTTGTCTCTGGCTACAAATTTGATATTTTTCTTCAAATTATTTCAACTGAAAGGACCAAAATTATATTCGATATTGTAAAGAGATTATATACTATCCCCGCACAATCCCTGTCTTTCACAGCGACATTCTGCTCGGGCCATAGACATATATAGTGTAGATGTGAAACGTATACCTCAGTGGTCCGGGCCGGCATCGGATTTCTGTTCTCGGTCAAGGCCGACGAGGTCAAGTTGTGCATTCCAAACTCAAATAGCTGTTTTCAAGTTTTCTTGATTCTTGTAGGGAAATATACAAGAAGATGTCGTAGAAAATTGTACTGAAGCTTGGTCTGACTTGTTAACTGAGAAAAAGTTCATGAAAGCTGTAGACAATGGATAAATATATAATTCAGATAAGGCCGTCCTTGACACTGCCCAAAAGCTGCGCGGGATTTACAAATCTCATTTGTACTGCTTATTAAAAGAACTATTAGAAACATACACAACACAATATACATTCACTTTGTAGAAGTGTTATCTGTTAAATGTGTTCTTTATGATTCATTAGAACAAAACTTAATGAATGTGTCTGCATTCTAGCAGTGTAAATGACTTTCAAACTTTTCCTGTGTCATATAACTTTGTACAATGATACACAGCTGTACACTTTTGCATGCGCTAAATGAGCTATCCCTTCTTTCTCCCTTTCAGCCGCAGTCGCGGTCGTGGAACTTTGGTGGCTGAGTCATATTGCTCAATCAGCTGCCGCAGGCGAAGGGAGTGGGGAAGATGCCTAAACAAACTTGCCAAGTCTGACAAGGCCCAGCTTGCAACATCGAGCTCAGTGCTAGAAACCTGAAAGAAGAGCTAACCACTGACTTGAAGTTACTAGTTTACCGGTCAAGGTCGTCTGGTTTTACAGTGACCTATTTACACATTTAATGCTTAATCCATTGAGCAAAATGTCTGAAAGGAATATTATACATCATACAACAACACAATGATTGTTTGAAAATCATAAGTGATATTCAAAGGAAATACATCATTTAGATCTGCAGTTACAGTGACGCGGCCAGTGCGTAAAGGGTGATGTGGAGATACTACAGTATTACATCGGTTATTGCCCTTCCCAGCATGCCTTGCACTAACGGACTTGCCAATGTAAAAGAAATGTCGCCTGTCTCCACACAACTCGGGCTCTTGTGTTGACGACACCGATTGAGTCATCATTACATGGTGGCAGCAGTGGGATATTGAAGAACAAGCAACGGATCAACAGTGAACTCTGGTAGGATCGTTTCTTGTATCTTTATAATAATTTTCATTGAAGATTCCACTTATAATTCAAGAGGCTAACACAGCAAATGGCCCAGTTCAAGGCACCAGATGGTTTCGATTTTTCACGCCCTCAGATGTGGTCTGAATGGAGACAGCGCTTTCTTAGATTTTGCCAGGCATCAAAACTTGATGAAGAAGATCAAGCTGTTCAAGTTAGCTCCCTCATTTACACAATGAGTAGTGGAAGACTTTTAGCTTCGTTCAACCTCACTGCAGCCCAAGCTGAAAATTTCGATGTTGTTATAGCCAGGTTCGATAGTCACTGTTTTGTTCCAAAACGGAATATTATTCACGAAAGAGCCTAGTTCTATGCTCGTTCTTAAGGTGCTGGAGAAAGCATTGAAGCCTGTCTACGTAGTCTATATGAACTTCCAGAACATGCAAGCTTCCCAGACAGAGAAGATGCCAATAGAGACAGATTAGTGCTTGGAGTTCTTGATGCAGAGCTCTCAGGAAAAAAAACTACAGCTGCAACCAGACTTGAAACTTGAAGAAGTAGTACAGCAAGCAAGGCAGTTTGAACTTGTTAAGCTTCAGCTGAATGAACAACGGCAGTCTCAGAAGATTGATGCAGTAGCACACAGAGGTGTAGCAAAAAGCAGAGGCCAAGGTAGCAACAGAGGTTTTCCTGGAAATATAGGCACTTCAAGAGGCCATAGAAACAGCAGACCAGGTTCTTCCAGTGCAGTAAGAGGAAGATTTCCATGCTGTTCAAGATGTGGACGTTCACACAGTAAAAATGAAGATTGCCCAGCAAGAGGAAAACGTTGTAAAATTTGTTTAAAATTCATTGATTTTGCATCATGTTGTCGCCGCAGTTAAGGCAAACAAACTGTCAACTCTGCTGAAGAAGAAGAAGAAAAGGAAGAATTTTTTTTGTGTGGGGGGAGGGGGGGGGGATCAATTAGCCAAGACCCTGGCTCACTGCATTACATGTTAATAACAGAGATGTAGTTTTCAAACTAGACACTGGAGCAGATGTGTCAATTATGTCAGTCCAAGAATTCGGGGAATTCAAACCACAACCAGAGTTAGTTCCAACTAAGGCTGTACTTCGCAGTCCAGGTGGTTCCATTGATTGTAAAGGTCTGTTTGAAAGTGAAGTCAGGATTAATGATAAACAGTACCCACTAAAAATCTACATTGTAAACTCAAAGACAGACAACTTGCTGAGTTGAGAAGCAATGTCAAGAATGGGACTCATGAAGAAAATTGACACAGTTAAAGATCCTTTTGGTGATATAAATGAATCACCAATAGACTGTCATTCCGTCAGAATTGCTCTCAAAGACAATGCTGAGCCTTACAGTCTACACACAGCAAGAAGAATGCCAGTACCGTTGGTTGACAAAGTCAAGAAAGAGTTGGAAAGGATGAAAGAAATAGGCATAATAGAAGAAATCACTGAGGCCACAGATTGGTGCAGTCCAATGGTTCCAGTTTTAAAGAAGAAAACAAATTCTGTCAGAATCTGCACAGACTTTAAAAGGTTGAATATGGCAATCAAGAGAGAATGCTACATGATTCCTACAATGGAGGACATACTCCACAAGCTTGGAGGATCAGTCATTTTCGGTCGACTGGATGCAAGGTCTGGATTTTGGCAGATTCCATTAGATCCACCAACAGCTAAACTCACAACCTTCATCACCTCAGTGGGAAGATTCTTCTATCATTTGGTATCAGTTCAGCTCCAGAAATATTTCAAAGAACAAAGGAGAACATTCTGCAAGATGATGAAAGTATTATGTGTTTCTTTGATGACATTCTGGTACACAGCAAGAAGGAGAAAGACCATGCTGGGGATTTGGACAGTCATGAAGAAAATAACAGGAGTCAACTTGAAACTCAACAAAGAAAAATGTGAATTTAGAAAGAAAGAAACTGAGTTTCTGGGTCACATCGTCACCAAGGACGGAGTGAAGCCAGATCCAGTGAAAGTAGCAGCAATCCTGAACATACCAGACCCAAGCAACATCACTGAACTCCAACGGACATTAGGGATGGTAAATTACCTTGGAAGATACATTCCCGGTCTGTCAACCATTCTGCGCCCAATCACCTGAGTTGCTAGAAAAGGACCAGCAGTGGACAAGGGCAGCTCCACAGGTGGAGGCATTCAAAACTATCAAACAGTTACTGTCAAAGACACCAACACTAGCCTTCTATAATCCTACCCGACCAACAGTTGTCAGTGCAGATGCAAGTTCATATGGCTTGGGTGGTGTACTTCTACAACAGCATGAAGATGGACTGAGGCATACTGTTCAAGAAGCCTCACATCAACTGAACGCAACTACGCTCAGATTGAAAAAAAAAAAAATGTTTGGCTGCTGTTTGGGCATGTGAAAAATTCCAGAGATATCTGATAGGACTGCCTTCCTTCACGCTTCAAGCTGACCTGACCGCAAGCCACTGGTTCCCCTGATCAACAAGAAGGATCTCCAGGACACTCCCATCAGGTGTCAGCGCATGCTGATGCGTCTTATTCAATTCAGTGTGGAAGCTCCCCAGGAAAAACACTTATTGTGGCAGACACACACTCAAGAAGTCCTCAGGAGCAAATAGGAAACGAAAGAAAAGTCCATCAGCTGATAGAAGACACTGAAGCACATGTTCACTCTGTAAGACTGTTTTGGGAAGCCACAGACAAACGCCTGAAAGAAATCGCTGCAGCAACTAACAAAGACCATCTCTTCAAGAAAGCTCTGCAGTACACAAGAGAAGGATGGCCGAAATACCTTGCTGATGTGGAAGAAGGTCTTCGAGACGTGTATCCACTATGGAATGAGCTCAGTGAACATGAAGGACTTCTGATATGTGGGAGTCGTATCGTGATTCCACAAGCCCAAAGAGATGATATTCTGTCAAGAAATCATGAGAGACACCAGGGCATTACAAAATGCAGAGAAAGAGCAAACACATCAGTATGGTGGCCCAACATCAATGTACGCATCAAGCAAGTAGTGGAGAACTGTAAACATTGTGAAGAACAAAGACCAACTCACAGAAAAGAACCACTCATTACTACGACATTGACTGATCGTCCATTTCAAAAAGTTGCTGCCAATATATGTAATTTCAAGGGACAGAACTAACCACTTCGTCATGGTGGACTACTTCTCAAGATACCTTGAAATAGGACACTTTCCAAGCATCACCACAGAAGCTGTAGTTGGAAGACTGAAAAATATGTTTGCACACCATGGAATACCAGAACTCCTTGTCACAGACAATAGAAGACAGTTTATCTCTGCTGAATTCCAGAAATTTGCTGCAAACTGGGGATTTGATCACATCACATCCAGCCCTCATCACCCTCAGTCAATTGGAGAGGCCGAGCGAGCTGTACAGACAGCAAAGAAAATCATGAGTCAGAGTGATCCATCTCTTGCACTTCTGACGTATCGTGCAACACCAACATCAGTTACAGGAAAAAGCCCAGTAGAACCCATGTATGGAAGGAACATCAGAACTACTCTTCCAACACTTCCTTCTAATCTCAAGCCCCAGTTCTATGACAGAGCGTCAGTTGAATCCAGAGACAGCAGAGACAAGAAGCGTAATCAGCTGAATTTCAACAGAAGAAATGGTGCATGCCAGCTTCCTGAACTACAGCCAGGTGACATCGTCTTACAGAAACTAGACCATGATAAACAGTGGAAGAACCCAGCAGTCGTCAGGGAGAAGATCACCTCAAGATCTTACCTCATCCAGACATCCATGGGACAGTACCAAAGAAACAGACGTCACCTGAGGCTTACCAAAAACTGCCAGGTCATGTCTGAGAAGAAACTATTGCGAAGCCCAACAACTGTTGTAGGATTCCATTCTCATATTGGCCCGAAAATAACAAAGTCCTATACCCACACAGTTCCATCTCCCAAAACCCCAGTAACCATCCACAGAGCAGATGGACCTTCAACAAGAAACAGTCCTGTGGCAGCCAGGTCCCATGAAGAAAGCCACCCAGACGTTCCCACATCTGGAGGTGCTGCCAAGAGCCCCAGTGATGACCAGCTAATTTTCAGTTCCAGCCAGCCAGTCATCATCTGGTGAACAAAGGCTCCAGACTACATGCAGTGGTCTATTTGTCAAGAAGCCTGCACGTTTTCATGACTGAAGACTTATTGCATGTAAATCCTGCTTCAGAAGGATGCTGAAATAGCATGCATGACAAGTGTTATTGTTAGTATTAAAAAAAATAAAAAATTATTGCATTATTTTGTTTATTTGAAACAAGACAAGAAGATCAGCACGATGTGAACACAAGCAGCAAGCCAACAAGAACAGTCAAGCAGCAAGTTTTGTTGATATTTCTTATCAATCCTGTTGGACTCTAAAACACTTCAGAAATATGCATGTGTGTGATTTAGAAAATCTTTTGACTTTTATGCATGCTGTTAATTGATTTTGCCAAATCTCAAAGGAAGGGAGATGTGGAGATACTATAGTATTACATCCGGTTAACCTTGAACTTGCACACATGGGTTATTGCCGTTCCCAGCATGCCTTGCACTAACGACTTGCCAATGTAAAATAAATGACGCCTGTCTCCACGCAACTCAGGCTCTTGTGTTGACGACACCAATTGAGTGATCGGTACATGTGACCTAATTTCATAGCTATTTATAGTCGAACGAGGAAAGTCTCAAGATGTCTGTGTGCACAAATATGTTCGGACAGTCATAGTACATGTGTGCAACAGGTCATCCTTTCACTCCGTTTTGCAGTATTCACCTGATATTTGGGCCTTAGGCACCCCCTAAGAGGATCGGGAAGACAGCCACAACGCTAGCCCGCCTCACACAAAGAGTGTGGACAAATCCCAAGCTGACCACGAAGACAAAGATGGTTGCATACAACGCCTGCGTCCTCAGCACCTTGCTGTATGGCAGTGAGGCGTGGACCACACACGCTCGTCAGCAGAAAAGGCTCAATGCTTTCCACCTGAGAAGCCTTCGGCGCATACTCGGCATCTCCTGGCAAGACAAGGTGACAAACACCGAAGTCATGACTCGCGCTGGCCTCCCGACCATGTATACCATGCTGAGACAGCGTCGGCTGCGCTGGCTGGGCCACGTTCGCGGCATGGAAGATGGTCGCATTCCAAAAGGCATCCTTTATGGAGAGCTCGCCACGGGGCAGAGAAGCATCGGCCGCCCACAGCTGAGATACAAAGACGTTTGCAAACATGACATGAAGGCGCTTGAGATCAATACTGAGTCGTGGGAGGACCTTGCAGATGACTGCAACAGATGGAGAAGCACTCTCAAGAATCAGCTACGGGTTGGTGAGGACAAACTGTCAGCTGCTGCAGCAGAAAAGCAAGCTTGCAGAAAAGGGACGGCAGCCAACAGACCAGCATCAGCTTACACATGTGACTGCTGCGACGGAGACCGTCTCTCTCGCATCGGTCTCCAAAGTCACAGGCGACGCTGCTTGGTCCAAGCAGACAGCCCAATTAGCCATTAGGTCGGATATACTCTATACATGGTCAGCCATGGCCGAAGGAGGCCTACTACAGGCATCCCCCTATCAGGGGAGGGACAAGGAAAGATGGACCTGCACCACTGCACCATTTATACAGTGTGAACAGTATTATGATGTGCATGAAGACAGTAGAGACAACAATGAGATACAAAAATACTTCGAGTATAATTAAAAAAACTATTAAAAGTTTCAGTTAAAACTTCCAGATTTGCACATTTCTTTACTAACAGAGTAACAAATGTTTGGAATAATTTGTCACAAGACGTTGTTTCCGCAGGAACAGTGAATACATTTAAAAATCATCTTGATATTCATTTAAAAAATTTTAAATACAAAACTCATTTACATATTTATTGATTTTTCAAGCATTGCGCACTCAATGTTGAAAAATGCACTAGACATTGGGGACTCTCTTTTTCTTCCCCACTTCAAGCGGGCAAAAGGCCTTGTCAGGCCTGCACGCGTTGATATTGATATGATATGATTACGTAAAATCGTCATGACGTCAGCAAAAAGGTGCATCATTTTGACTTCATAGCATCGTAGATGAAAGGTTACTGTAGACAGAAAAGATGTTCTTTGTATTCAGTACCAAAGTGAAATCGCGTTGATTTTGGGTGAATCATTCTCAAAGGAATATCAAATTATCTTCTTGCTACTAAGCCACATAAAACATCCTTTAAAAAAAAAGAAGAAGAAGGAAATATGCTTCGACACAAAAAAGTCAGTATCAGCAGGACAAATAGAAAAGGTCAGTGAACTCTCAGTTTTAAAATGGACAGTCTAGACTGGATCCAAATTCACAACAAAACGAACTGTGATTAGGGACTGAGTTTTCGTCGATCAGTCGCAACATTGCATAAGATGCACAATGAAGTATATTAAGAAATGGGACATTGTCTTTGATAAGAACTGTTACGATTTTTATCCAGGAGACAGGGTTCGAGGCAAGATGGTTGTTGACATCGAGAATACCCTCGCAGTCACGAAAATTGAGGCGAAATTCAAGGGAAAGGCAGAGGTGACACTGTTCATTGGCGACTACGACACGCAGAAAATCAACTATTTCAACCACGAAAAGGTTCTGTATAAATGTCCGGACGATGTGGAGTCGGAAGACTTTAAGCCTGGACACTATGAATATCCTTTCCAGTTCACCCTCCCGTTGGGATTACCTTACAGTTTTTCCTGCGAAGGCGACGAAAGCGGTGTGGTGGCTTACTTCGTCCGGGTCACCATCCACCGTCCTAACAAGTATACTTACGTGTACGACAAACCTTTTAATGTTCTCGGCGTATTGGACTTGAAAACCGTCAATGATGCCGAGCAATCTACCAGCAACACCAAGATGAAGATCATAAAGTGTTTTTTCTGTAAGTCGGGAATCATCACCGCCACTATCGACCTGCCCAAGAAAGGTTACGTGGCAGGGGAAGAGATCCTCCTCCACGCCATCATCACCAACGGCTCTGCGCGACGGATCAAGAACACGGAGGTGGTTCTGATGCAGCGCATCACCTTGAGGGTGTACGGGTCCTCCACGTTGAAAATGAACAAAATCTCTAAGTGGAGCCACGGACCCGTGCCCTCGGGCGGCATGGAGACATGGCTCGAGGAGCCGCTGCTCATCCCCGCCGAGATTCCCCCCACCACCATCAATGGCTGCGAGTTGATGGACGTGGAGTACAGCCTGGAATTGGTGGTGACGCCGGCAGGCCTGAGCAGGAAGATGCGGATCCCTGTGGACATCATCGTGGGCACCGTGCCCTTGGCGAAGGGACGGAAAGGCAGCAGGAAGGGCAGCACTGTCAGCGACAAGGAGGCCTCCAGCGGCATATTTGATCATGGCAGCTGTGTGTAGAGGTGAACGCGCTCAGGCGTGCGCGCGCGCACACACAGACACACAGTGTATTATAGTCTTTTGAGACACTGAACCCCACTTCTGTGTGTGAATCTGGACACACGGACATGGACGTATCAGAGTTCTTTGAAGTGTGTGTACACAATATATATATATATATATATATATATGTGTGTGTGTGTGTGTGTGTGTGTGTGTGACGTCAGTCGGTTTTATGAGTCTTTGACGCTCCATCTTCCGCACTTTGTATGTAATTGTGGATATTTGGACATGGCTCTTCCCTTTTTTTTTCTTTTAAAAAAAAAACAAAAAACATTCCCTTACCGGTTTTATCAGACTCTGAAACTGGTATCTTCTGCGCTTTGTGTGGATGTGGACACTAACACATGGACTGCCACCAGCTCATCTCAGAACGACATTTTTTTTCTGAATTGGCGCAAATGAAGATGGATTTTTGCAAGTGGTACCTGTATTCGTTTTTGTTTTTAGACAACTTTTTTTTTCTTTACTTGGGATCTTTCTCCAGAGGTCTATGTATTGTATCGTTACGTATTATACTGCATCGTGTGGTATTGTATGCTATCGTATTCTGTTACAGTGTATTGTACTACGAAGTGCCTTCATGTAAGTTATTGTACTATGTATGATGCGCATTCGTGTTTTTTGTTTGTTTGTTGTTGTTTTTTTCACCTTTCGGAACCCAAAGTGGATTTTGCCAGGACTGAATCACACACACATCTCTCTCTCTCTGGTGTGTGAGTGTGTCTTTTTTCTCTCCTGATCTTGATATCTAGCCGTTTTTTACGCATGATTTGAGTTGCCCTTTGGCCATTCTGAGCTCATATGCCAAGTCTTATCTTTTTGGATTATTTATGCAGAATTACATGACCACAAATCCATATTTCTCAACTGTTTTTAATCTTAAAACAAATTCTACGAAATGCTTAACGAATAGGCAAATTACGCAAGGTGCTGGAATACAATGTTACTGTAGACTTTTTATCATTGTTTTTCTCCTGATTTGACCAGTTTACGGGTTGTGATCGACACAGTCGTTTTGGTGTGTTTCTTTTCTTTGTCAGTCTTTCTCTTTGTTCTTTTCCCATGCCCCCCCCCCCTTCCAGCCAGCAAGCTGAGCATTGAATTTCAAGAAAAATAGATAGATGAATAAATGAATAATTAAATAGAATAAAACATGAACATGTACTGATAATGTTTGCCTTAAAGTGTCCGCAGTTTGAACACCTGAAGAGTTTCTTGCTTATCTCGAAGCAACAATGACTCGTGAACTAAGAAAAGTCGTGCAGAGCTTTTCATCTATCCCGAAAACAGCACGACCTTATGAGATTGTCAGTTCGGAAAAGCTAGCCCTTTCCGGTGATAGGTAGAATAACAGCTCTTAACCATTTTTCCAATCAGTGATCTTACGATCCTTATTACTAATCGTTTCATAATATTTGTTTTTCTTAACACATTTTTTGGATTGCCCTGCAGGACTGGTGGGGGAAAAAAAAACCACACACTAGAAAATGGCTTACTACGAGGTCAGTGATTTCTTCTTTTTCTTTCTCTTTTTTTTTTCTTTATCTATTTTATGACGAATTTTCATCAAGCGAACTTCAAACGAATTGTGAGATCCTTTTCTGTTTGATGTAGGGGTGGGGGAAATCAGTTCTGTGTGCATTGAATAGTGTTATTTATACTCCAGTGTTTCACTCTGTCTTATTCTGCACAAATGCGAACGCAGGCGGATCTGTGTATGTACCACTGGGCGCGGTGGCACACATAATTATGTGTTTGTGCATGTTTAGGTGCGTATGTGTGTAAGCATATGCTTGAGTGTGTGTGTGTGTGTGAAAGCTCGCATGTAGCCTACACATGGTGTTCGTGTAAGCTTATGTGGGCGCGCGCACTGCACATGACATAATCATTCAAGTCAAAACATTATCAATTCAATTCAACGAATGCTTTTAATTCTTAAAGTAATTGTGAACAAACTGAAGAATTTCAACACCCTTTAAATTCACATAACACTCAAAATCATAAAACAACACGAACAACGCATTAAAAACGTGTCATGAGAGATCGAATGGGTTGGGGAGGGAGGGATGGGGTTAAGAGTTGAAAGTCGCGCCAACAAGTGCAAGTTGATACAAAATACGTGTGCGCGCATACGTGTGTGTGGTTGGTGTGTACGCGCGCGCGCGCGCGCGCCTGTGTATGTGTGTGCGTGCCGTGCAACAGGTGTGAGTCAGTGCGCGCGCATGAGAGAGGGAAGGAGAGACGGATGCTTGAGTAGGCATGTGTACGCGTATGAGACCTTGTATTGCACAAAACGCAACATTATTTGAAAAATCGTTTCTACGATACGGCACACTGAGAAGAGTGTTCACAGGTAAGATACACTCTGGAAATATCTATTTTAAAAACAACAACCAAAAAAAAAAATACTGAAACCTAATTTACTAAAGCATGCGTAACTCACTAACTGCGTGCTAACTTGCAAAGTTGCAGTCTTAACTTACAATAAACTCAATTAAAAAAAAAATCCAGTCTTACTGAACTTTAAAAAAAAAAAAAAAAAAAAAAAGGAAAGAAAAAAACAAACAACAGCAGTAAAGCTCATAATAAAAATTCCTGTCTAGGATGAACGATTACAATTCAGCTTTCCTGAGGGCGGTAAACAGCGACGACGACGCGCGTGTATATGTGTGTGTGTGTGTGTGTGTGTGTGGAATGTGGAGCATGAGTATCAGCAAAAAGCTCTTGGGAGGGCTGTGACCTTGGAGGGATGGGGAGGGGAACGGTGGGCTAAGTATCAATCTCGAGTGATCGTTGTTTGAATCAACTAATGCAAAAATGTCAAACTCTTTCAATGTTAGAATTGAGCAATCGTCCAAAACAGCTAACAGTTTTGCCAAGTTAATGTAAAAATTACGAAATAAAAATGCACTTTACTGGCCCCGCCCACCGCCCCCCCCCCCCCCCCCCCCCCCCCCCCAAAAAAAGGGAAAAGAAAACAGCATAACGCCAATAAACAAATAAATAAACAGGGGGATAAATAAATGTATATAATATAAAATGGAGACAAAGAACTAGACCTGTACAATTTTCCATGAACTGTTTCGAAAGGAAACATTCAGCAAAGCCAAATTTTATTCAGTGTCATGAAATCAGCAAGGATTTCACACCATTCTGGACAAAATAACTAACAATCATGAAACAGACAAGTTTATGTAACTGTCTTTCGAATGAACGTAAAAAAAAAATGCACGGGACTTCAAAACAATTGCACTGCTGCCATCACTGAGTTCAAAGTAAACCACGCAAATAATTCCCAGATCAGCTTACTCACCGACTCAGTGACTTAAAAATTAAGCGATGACTGTACAGAAAGAATTGTGTCTACGGGGAGGAGATCTCATCAGAGATGAAAAACAGGAGACTGCAATGCATTTTGCTCGAAGCTGTTGCTACACACCAATCCTACTACTAAAACTGTTGTTACGACAATGGAATTTCTGTCAATATTAAATCAGCTACGACAGCCTCGAACAACGTAGAACGAGGTACGCGTTCATCTTGAACTTCACTGACGGACGGAAAAGAGAAACAGGTGTCCCAACAAACCAGAACAAAACGTACTTTCAATTCAATGGCGAGATAGTTTCTGAATTCATTCCGCTATACATTTACCACCGCGTTCAGCAAAGAACACACAAAGCAACAAGGCACACGACGTTGTGTCAGATCTATAAAAACAACAACAAAAAACCATATATATATACAAGAGAGAGAGAGAGAGAGATCTTCATGCACGCATTCGGCTTCTGTGCAAGTGAATGTGATGATAACAAAACTGAGTTACAGGCTATGTAGCCCTAACTGATATATATATATAAATTGCAACGGTGGGCTCAGTTTCAAAGTGAACAAGATGTGTAAGGGGTAGGGGGGGAACTCTGGTAAGGCAGGGGGCGGGGGCAGGGGTGTGTGTGTGTGAGGGGTGGGGGTGGGGGGTAAGGCTAATGGGGGAGAGGGTATAAAGGTTTTGTCTCCGTTTGATCTGTCATGGAATGTTACGTTCTGTCATGGAATGTTACGTCCTAACTCCTTGAAAACGTCACTGATGTCTTTTCTTCTCTTCTTCCTTATTTTATTCATTTAAAAACAAAACAAAACATTTTTTAAACCATTCTAGGGGTAGGTGAGAGGCGAAAGAGTTTTTGGGAAAGAGAGAAAAGGGGGAGAGTGTGAGAGCGAAAAATGTGGTGAGTGTGTGTGTGTCACTGTGTGTTTGTGTGTGTGTGTGTAGGGGGGTTTGGGGTGGGAGGTGTTCTGTTTCCATTATAATGCATGATGAATTTTCACTTGACTGGGCGTCGCCCCACACTTCCTTCCTGCAATGCACACCCAGTTACACAGCCTCGAACAATGTAGAACGAGGTACGCATTCATCTTGAACATCACTGACGGACGGACACCCAGTTAGTTAATCAATTAATGTTCCTTGTGTTCCATCAGCGCTGATGGTCCCATCAACACCTGTTTTCACCTCAGATGATAATTATTGCAGGGTTCTAGAAATAAACGCCACATCAGTGTTGTGTTCCCCTCAAAACACCCTACCCTGATTACTGGCTTGCTCTAAAAACGTCACACCAGTTTTGTGAACACACACACACACACACACACACAATCTTCCTCCATTCCCCCTCAAACCCAGTCTATACCCCCTCCTCCCCCCGCCCCCTCATCTCCCTCTCCTCCGCCCGCTGCCCCCCCGCCCCCTCCCCCGCAAACCCCACCCCCATCCCCCAAACTTCAACCCCACATGTCTGTAGACGACTGAGCTGCAGGCAGGCAAGGCATACAGGCAGGCAAGCAGGAAGGCGATGTCACACGTGTAAACACCACCACGACAGTCACTGAATTCCCATGGTGGTCCTCAGAGTCTCCGCCTGCACGGTCTCCTCATGCACCGTCTGGGTCACGCCCGTGCCCGTGTCTCGCGCCGTGTGGGTGATGCGGTGGTGGCCCGGGTTCCGCAGGCTGCTCTGCACCTTCAGGGTGGTCGTGTAGCCCTGGGAGCCCGCGCTGGAGCCCAGGTAGAACTTGCGCAGCGTGGACTGAGCAGCGGGGGGAGAAGAGGGAGGGAAAGAAGAGGTAGTGCCCGCGCGTGCATTCGGGGGGCGTGTAGCCGCAGCAGCGGCCTCGTTGCTGGTGGTGCCGCTGCAGCAGCTGCCTTCGTCGGTGACGCCACTAGCAGCGGTAGAGGCAGCTCTGCCCAGTGCGCCGGGTGGTGAGTTGTCTTTCTGAAAATCTGTCAGGGTTTACTGAAGGATTTACTATTCAGTTATACGTGTTTTATTTTCTAAACTTTTGTTAACAAAAAAACACATACAGATATCATTAGTGTGCGTGTGGAGGGGGCTTGGGGGCGGGGGAAGGGTAGGGGGTTCACTATATTGTTGTCTTCAGTTTAACGTCTTTCCACTTGAAGTGATATGTGTGTGTGCGTGTGTGTGTGTGTGTGTGTGTGTGTGTGTGTGTGTGTGACAATAAGAGAGAGAGAGAGAGAGAAGACAAAGCAAGGCAAGGCAAATAGTTTATCAACGTAGCATTTGCTCATAATTATCACATTTCAAGACAACATGTATTCGACTATCGATGATGAAACTGTTGCTTTTTGTGGAGAGAGAGGCGGGTTGGGGGGAGGGGGGGGGGCGGGGGGGGGGGAGCTTCCCAATAAGAATGAACGAACGCAAACTTTTATTGAGTTACTTAAGTTAATAGGAAACGAAACTGAGAAAGGACAAAAAGAAACTGAAAGAGAAGAAACGAGAAATTCGAAACTTCAGAGGATAGAAAATGAGAAAAAAGAGAGAGAGAAAAAAAAGAGAAGAGTATGGGGTTATGGATTAATTATATGTGTGGTAGGGGAATTTCGATTAAATATATTTGATCATCTAAACAACCACATTAATAGTGATTTTTAAAATAATATAACTGGTTGACTAATTTCGCTTTATTGTGTGTTTTTTTTTCAATGATTATTATTATTAAATTTTTAATAGGGAATTCGCACAATTGAATGAGGTTTGGGAGCTTGTCCATAGTTAGATACGTTTATGAACAGGTGTTTTTATTGAATTTTATAAAGCCTTGTGTTGTCCTGTGCATTAAT
Source organism: Babylonia areolata (assembly GCF_041734735.1). Taxonomy (NCBI): domain Eukaryota; kingdom Metazoa; phylum Mollusca; class Gastropoda; order Neogastropoda; family Buccinidae; genus Babylonia; species Babylonia areolata. The sequence goes on along the minus strand of NC_134887.1, from coordinate 34,675,832 downwards.
GTGTGTGTGTGTGTGTGTGTGTGTGATGTCAGTGTTGCTTCTTTTATCAGCAAATGTGTCGGAAATTTCTCTTTTATGTACAGGTATTGTTGTATTTTTTATGATCAGGTATAAAAAAATAAAAAAAAACAAGAGAGGCAAGGCCTTCAAGACTCACTTGTGATACACTTAAAAAAAATCCAAGCTTTTTATGTATCGAGTATAATTTCAAAATGTAATGTTTAAGATGAGAAAGATCAGTTTAAAGCAAATGAAGTCCCCTAGCATTAATTACAGAGTAATTTCCCTTTATTACTATTTGCACCAAAACGTTTGCAAAATAAATAAAACTTCCATGCTTAGCAAAAGAAGTTCCTGTTTGAACAAAAAATGATAATAATGACTGCTCTTGTTGTTGGGTTAGAATATCAGATCAAAGTGCCAAGTTTAGAGAATACAAAAAATATAAATATAACAGTAAATGCAGTTTGCATATAATTAGGCTTCATTTTTTATTTTTTGTGCCCATCCCAAAAGTGCAATATTGTTTCAAACAAGATGACTGGAAAGAACTTAATTTTCCCTATTTTTATGCCTAATTTGGTGTCAACTGACAAAATATTAATTTGCAGAGAAAATGTCAATGTTAAAGTTTACCACGGACACACAGACACACACACACAGACAACCGAACACCGGGTTAAAACATAGACTCACTTTGTTTACACAAGTGAGTCAATAAAAAAAAAGAAAAAGAAAAGAGAGAGGGGTTCACACTATACCTTCTTGAGACAACGTGTTTCGTTCCAAGTTGAGGACGATGCACCGTGGTGGGTGGTCCACAACCTCGTCTGGGATGAGGGTGGTGTCATTGTCATCATCATCGCTGGCACTAATGGCCTGCGGCACCAAGGCTTGCATGGGATTCTCCACTACAGTGTTCACAGAACTCTCTCTGCTCACCGACAGTAAAAGGTGGTCACTTTCCTCTTCACTGAGGCAGCCGTCGTAATTCTTCTCGAAATGGTCAAGGTTGTTCATGTAGTCAGGAACGTCAGAGAGGTCTTCAATGTGGTCTTGGTGCACAAGCGAGTGGTGGTGGTGCCTTTCATCTTGGCAGTCTTGATTCTTTGCTGGGTTTTCTCCGTCATCACTCTCTGCATGTTCCGATGAGTGCGCGTTGTCCTTGGTGCTGCCTTTGTCTCTTGTCATGGATTTTCTCGGATTGTGCCTGACGAATTCTTCCCAGCGGCTCTCTCTTTGTTTGATGGTATCCCAAGTTTTCTGCACTTGCTTATCATCACCATCACTCTGGTTTATCACGCCAAAGTCAGCATGTCTGTCTGAAGAATGTTCTCTGTCTGAGTCGGTCTCTTCTGTTGTACAATGCCGCCCGACAATGAACTCATCTTCTGGCATCATATTTTGCACTTTGCCGTCTCCGTTCTCCTCCTTTCTTTGGTCTTGGTTTATCCGACCTTCAACTTTCTTTTTAACGGATTCCATTCCCCGTTTCTTGCCGTTCTCTTCCCTTCGCCTTTGACTCTCAAGGAACTCTTCTCTGTTGCTACGTGCTTCACCCATGTGGGATTCTGTTGCCGGCTTTTCTGCAAGTCGTTTTGGGCTTCCCCAAGGTTTTTTCCTGTGCTTTTCTGCTGAATTCTGCTCAACAATCCTCCAGTTTTCTCCCTGGTAGTCATCCCCCCTTTTCTCAGATTGGTTGATTCTTTTTTTCTGCGCTTTCTTATTATCCCCCAGCCACACACGGTTTCTGACCCTCTGCCTTGACCGGTTGGTAATGTGAGTTGCTTCACAGTCTCTGTTGTTCTGGGAGTCTAGGCGGTTGGGATCGTCATTATCCATTGCTGTGTAGTCATCATCAATGTAGTAATCTTGAAAATCAAAAGGGTGGCTGGAGATGTCAGTGCCAGGTAAACTGGAAGGAAGAAACTGGGATTTCTGTGAAAGTTTTCCACACGCATCTGGACATCCATCGGTGCAATCAGTGTCTGTTGCGTTTTCTTTTGAAAATTTTCTGAAGGCACTTTTTTCCCGGAATATTCTGGTGTCTGTGTTTGCTGCTGACTTGTGTAAATGAGCAGAATATGGTGGGTAAACTGGGGAAGGCTTTGACAATGGCATGTCGTCCGTAATGTCTAGCTCGGTTCTGGTAGAAACAGGAAAGGCGTGCTCTTCATCAAGGGAACTTTCGTCACGGAAAGAAACACTTGTGAGACTCTCAGTGCTTCCCTTTGAGCTGGCTGTTTGAATTTCTTTGTCTTGGCTGCTGACGTCATCCTCTTTGCAACCTTCAGGTGGGACTTCACTTAAGTTTGGTGTTTGTTTCAGGCAGATGGGGGAAGTATCCAGATCTTCAAAGAGAGTACCTTGTGGAGTCATGCTGCCCTTGAGGATTGACTGGCGAAGATGGTGGTTGTATAACTGGGCTTGGAACTGCTCTGTCAGGGTTCGCACACTTCCAGGGACGCTCAGTTCAACATCCTTTTGACTGATTTCCAACACATCCCCAGAAGCTGACCTAGATCTCGGAAACGTCTGAGATGAAGCATCATGACAGTTTTGGGATGCAGGAAGGGATCTCCGTGGGGAAAGTCTTCTTGTTCTTCTTGGTACAATGTCCATTGTCTGTATAGTTCCGGGTGTATTATCTTTGATAAAGTGTTTGACATCAGTGGAATGGCTGGCAGGTTTCACTGGTGTTTTAGACCATCTTTCAAGACCACTGTCTGCGCCATCAACATCATGGTAACCACGTCCCAAAAAGCATGGCGATGTACTGCCAGCTCTCAAAAGGCCATGGGATCGTTGCCAAGGCAATGAAGCTGTTCGGCGGGAGTAGTTCAGAAGACTTTTCACCGTTGAGAAGGAACTGGAACGATCAAATTGGTACCTGGCAATCGTGGCACTATCACTTGGAAGCTGTCGTGTTCCAATCTGACCTGCACTGTGCACTATGAACCTCTTCCTGCCACCAGAACACTCATTACGGTCTTCTGCAGTGTTGTGGCCGTCGGTAGTATCTGTGTCCAACCCATCTACCCTGTGTGCTGCTGAGAAACTGCTGGAAGCGTTTCCTGATTTCTGCTGATCTGTGGCAGTGTGGTTGTTCGTGGTGTTTGAAGCATTTCTGCTCAGCTTTGTGCTGTCAGGTGTTTCTATACCAGAACTGGAAGACTGACTGACACCGGATAGTTCCTCACTTGTGGATGTGCTTGTGGATGCTTCAAATGTGCTGCTCAGACGTGAACTGAGCATGATTCGCTCCTTTGATTCCTTTTGCAGAGTCTTCAGCCGATCCAGTGCGTTTGTTTTCCACCCAGTTGCTTTGTCAAGAGGACCCTGTAGCCAATGCAATAAAGGGATAAAATCTTTTGGACGACTGGTGTGTTTCTTTAGACCTTCATCAATTATACTTTGAAACAAAGGCACAGACTTGGGAGGTGAAGGCAGCACAGCCCTGTTAGATTTGTGAAGATCATATAGCTCCTGTTCTGTTTTCGATTTCCATGGCACTTCCGAGGCTATCATCTCCCAGAGAATGCAGCAGAAGCTGTAAACATCACAGGCAGCAGTAGGAGGATTTCCCATCATGATCTCTGGTGCCATCCATCTGAAGACGTGCTCCCTGTGAGGACTTGAGGCCACCAGACAGGATCTTCCTGTGGATGCTTTCTTCATCTCAACCATGTACTCTAGGTTACCGACCTTGGCTTGATGCATGGTAACCATGAACACTGCATGAGACGTCAGGCTGCAGTGAATATAATTCTGCCCATGGATGTACAAAAGAGCCTGACACACTTGACAACAAATGTCACGAATATAGGTCATTGGCAGATGGTCAATCTTCTGATGGAGGATATAGTACAAGGATCCAATGCTCACGCGCTCAAATCCGAGCATGACTTTGTCAAAATTGTTGGACTGGCACAAACCCATCAAGAGGAGTATGTTTGGGTGGCGCAGTTTGCTGAAATGCTCCACTTCAGAGATGAGCAAGTCCACTAAATGGTGTACATGCTGCTTCTTGTTCTCCTGTTTCAAGGTGATGGGCGTCATGTTCCACTGCATGGCGGTCATTGTGAAACCAGAGCTAGAATCAAAGCTGATGCCATCACTGTCATGCTCAAGCTGGTTTTCTGTGACAAGAGGTATAACTGATATTACCCCACTAGCAGATTCACCTCCATAGTAGACACGTCCATACCCATGACTGTGGACTCTACGAAGTCCAGTTTCCTGCCCAGTGTCTAGTGACATTTGGCTGCTTACTTTTCCACGAAGCATTTGAAGAATGGATGGTTGACGTTCAAGAGTGTTACCAGAAAAGTCACCACTGTAGTTCAGAGCAAAAAGCTGGGTTTTCTGAAGGAATTCCATCATTTTCATCCGTTTCCTGGGGTCTGGATGAAATCTGGCCCAGTCAATACAGCCATTCCCGTCATTATCATGCAGTCTCAGATCACCACCAGCTTCTATCATATGACCCAAGGCTCGGAGACTTGCTTTCAGACAGACCACGTGCACCGGTGTCATGCCCGTATCACTTTTTTCGTTGGGGTTGGCACCATTTTGCAGAAGAAGTTCCAAAGCTCCATTCTGGCCACGTAACGCGGCGCAAAACAGCGCTGTTTGTCCTGCATCATTTGGGAAATCCACCCAAATACCTTTCTGTAAAACTTCCAGAATGCCTTTTTTACGTCCATGCAATGCAGCAGAGTGGAGTTGTTTCAAATCAGCATTGGTAGGATCGACCTTTCCAAGAGGCACAAGTGGCTGCATGTCAATTTCATCCTGTTGATCTTTTTCGGGGTCTGCACGATTCCGTTTAAATATTTCCCGTCTCCAAGCAGACACTGTATGCAGACCTCTCGTTAATCGATTCTGAAGATCCATTGGTTTTTCTTAGAACTTGCTTACAAACTGCCCCACTGACACTGAAAAGAAGAACGCGTAGATCTTCGTTAGATCTGAGATCTGTCTCCAGTGTACTGCTGTCAAAATGAAAAACCATCCAACTGACACTCGAAAATGAACACGTAGATCTGGTCACATCTGTCTCTGGTTTCTTTCTGTCTTAGCTATTGAAGCGAAAAATAAATGTAAACAGACATTTCTAGATCTGCCAATCCATTAACATGATGTAAAATTACACACACATGAGACTCGTAATGTAATAGCAATATGTAACAACATGGAAGGTAACCTGCTCACCGTTTCCTGTCAATCTGCTGACCAGAGCAGTCAAGTCCTGGCCTGAGCTCACCAGTTGCAGACGTAGGAAGAGTTTATTTCCATCTCCCGGGAGACAGACGGTGTTCAAATGAGTGTTTCAGCGTTCAGCTGTTTTGAACTGCACCCGATCCCCGTCGAATTCATCAGCTAATGATTACAGGGAAAGCAAAACTTTAATACCGAGCACAATACCAACTGCCTTCTTTGTAATTAAAATGGAAAATAAACCAACTTCAAAATAGAATTATTCTAAACTTTTCCCTGCCTGTGCCCCTACACATGACACAACCGGAACTTCAAATATAAAATAATCGACTGGAAAAATACGTGGAAAGAGATTGATTGACACAAGGTTCGGGTCAGGACCAACGCCTCGACCACACCACCCTTCACGGAAAACACCACAGCCACGAACAACTTGACCTTAATTAAGGGCGAAATGCCAATAGGTCGTTAAATTCACCACTACAACAAAAAAAAAAAAAATCACTTTGATGCTTTCCCAGCATTCAGACAGAAAGATATAGGCTTCATACCATTAATTAACCAAGTCGATGAATTAGCCAATATTTTCCGATTGCTGCATATGCTGACGAAAGCAATGCATGGTCATGATAGTCATAAAAAAATTTGCTGGGCAAAACCGACTCCACTGCATAAAAAAGACACGTCCTACTGGACACACAGAACCAAGAATTCTGAATTCGCTGTGTGTGTGTGTTTGCGCGCCCGCGCCCGGGCGTGTATGTGTGTGCGCGCGCGCGCATATGTGTATGTATGTGTGTGTGTGCATGCGTGCATCAATCGATCTGCAGTAAGAAATCTTACATTTGACCTAAATAGTCGGATACCCGTTAGGTTTGTTTGCAACAGCTACATGTTTTGGTAAGAGTGTATGTGTGTGTCGGTCAGACCGGCGGTTGAGGGGGTGGGTGGAAAAGATAAAAGTAGAAGGTTACTAGTACATTAATTTAACGAGCTGAATAATATTTTTGCTCACCATCAGAAACACGTGCTGGAAACATAACAATTCTGTCTTAAGCAACCCACACTGACTGAATTTCTCTATTTTATGATCATGATATAGATCTATCAAACTTTCCATGTCAAAGCATGTTGGCTTATGCTGTTGGTCAGGCATCTGCTTAACAGATAAAGCGTAGAGTACATGGATTTGTCCAAACGCAGTGACGCCTCCATGAGTGACTGAACTGAAGTGAACTCAACTCCCTGTCTTAATCACGATTTTTCAGCTCCCTTTAACACTCCAGAGATGTCCAGTTCTTTCGGCAAAAATATGATTGGCAGATATCACAGGTACTCCTCCACTCTGAACATTGCTGACTGAATGTCCATCACATCCTGCCTCTCCCTTCAAAGACTACAGACTGGAGTGTTGGCCTGGTGGTAAACATGTCCGGCTAGGAAGCGAGAAAATCTGAGCGCACTGGTTCGAATCACACAGTTGCCAGTACTTTCTCTCCCTCCACTAGACCATGAGTGGTGGTCTGAACGCTAGTCATTCGGATGATATGATAAATCAAGGTCCCATGTGCAGCATGCACTTATCGCACGTAAAAGAACCCACAGCAACAAAAGGGTTGTCCTTGCAAATTTCTGTAGAAAAATCCACTTTGATAGGAAAACAAATATAATTGCAGGCACAAAAAAATGGGTGGTGCTCTCAGTGTGGCGACATACTGTTCCTGGGGAGAGCAGCCTGATTTTCACACAGAGAAATCTGTTGTGACAAAAAGAGTAAAACAATACAATACCAAATTAATTTGTACTCAATACTGGAATCCACTCAGCTTTGAAAACTCCGAATAACTGTGGAAGTTGGCCACTAGTTTTTAAAACAATTGTAAGCATTCAAACGTGCATGGATTAAATTCAACTCATAAATTGTGATTGTAAGTCAAGACGATTTATTGATTCTGATGTCGTCGACATTTACAGGCATCCTTTGCCTCTTTTCGATGATGTTATCATGAACCATCCACACAATCTGTGTGCTGAAAACGAACATGCATAAAAGGGTATTACGGTAACACTGTTTACCGATAAAATTTTAATGACCACTTGGGTGAAATGTAGATTGTGTAAGACCTTCACACTGAGTGTAAAACACAACAGCCTTTCTGTGCCTTGAATCATACTGTAAGTAAGCAAAGGAATATGTGACTGATAATACATGTTGAACTGAGATAAGACATTCTTACATGATAACATTAATAACAAAATTATGAGATCAACAATTGCTTTGCAATACTCTGAATCATGTGTAATCAGCGTTTCAGTTCATACATTCAGACACCCTAGATGCAAACATAAAACAAGATAAATAAAAAAAATCATTTAAAATAACCCAAAACTTTATTATCTCATGAAGAGAAAACTGCATCAAGTGCAGCAAAAAACAACAAACAAAAACATTGACAATTACTCAACATAAAAACATTAAACATGACTCAATTTTATTAGATTTGATATGGATGCTTATATAGCGCCTAGATACTTATATAGCGCCTATCCTCAGTTGGAGACCAAGCTCTAAGCGCTTTACAAACACGGAGTCATTTGCAAAACAGGCTGGCTACCTGGGTAGAGCTGACTGACGGCTGCCACTGGACGCTCATCATTCATTTGCCATTCAATCTGATTTCAGGCACGCACACATACACACTCAGACAGAAGTGTAAGGTTTAACTGCCGCAATAAACATATGATATTCATATAAAAGTCCTTGAACAAATTCACTTTGTTAAACCGTTCCAATAAATAATCATTCTAATATTCACAATAATGTACAATGGTACAGTAAGAGGCATCCATGAGGAACATCGCCACAAACATTCTGTTAAAGCGTCCATGTACGAACCTGAACTTTCTGATCACACACATTCTCTTCAAATATCTTTCATTCAGTCTATGACTTCAGGACTCCCCTCCTCCCCCGGGCCCCCTCCCCTGCCCTCCCCTCCCCAGAACACCACAAGAATCAGTGGAGTCCAGTTCACTGAAAATGTCTGAAACTTTCTGATCAATAAAGTCACTGAATTTATTGGGAAGATCAGATAGAGAGATGGAGCTGAAGGGAGAACAGGATGTTTAGAACTACCAAAAAGTTCATCAGTGACTTGAAAATGAATCTTAACAGATTTACATTCAGACAAGCAAGCACAATATTGCTCACTTCTGGCATTGTCTTGAAGTAATTTAACTCACTCAGTACGGCCAGTCCTCTCTTCTCCTCTACACAGACCCCTCGGATGTCCAGTGGGTGTCTGAATGACCCAACCTTTAGCTTCCGTTGTCAGAATTGTGGTATTCTTTGTCAACATTCACCTCTTCAGTATAAGAGCGTTCCGCTTGAAATATTTCGATGATGGTAATTGGGATGAAACGCTGTTAACGTCGTCTCTTTCGCCGTTCGTATGGAGAGAGTTAAGAAGGGAGCATTGCTGGGTGAATGTTTGGCAGTGAACAACGAGGTGAGTGGATCGCCATCTTCTCTCTGACAGCATCAGCTTCTGTTTGGCAGCTTTGGTATCTGCTGTTATCCAAGGGGCTGAGGGACGGTCAGTTACGCATCTGATACACACAGGTGCATGGGAATCACGTAAAGTCTGATTGAAATTATCCAGAAGACTGAATTTGGTGCAGTTATCATCCAAGAAAGAAGCTGTTTTAATGACATCTTCACAGAAAGAACTGGTGTCGATCTTCTTCAAGTTTCTCGACTTGATGTAATGCTTTTGTTGTGAAGGTTTCTGAACTGAAAGACTGAAGAAGATGGCTTTTTGATGAGAAAGAGCCAAGTCCGTGCCAGAAACAGACTGGAGAGGGTTATCATTTTCTCTTTCAAGTAAATCAAGTATGCGTCCATGTTTACGGGCGGGTTTGTCAGTGACTTGGATAAGATTGTGATCACAGAAAAAATTGCGAAGCTGTTTCGATCCACTGTGAGAGGAGAGTTCAAAATGCACATTACAGTCATCTACTACAAGAATGAGATTGCAAGGTTTGGAAACGCAAGAACTAAGACAATCAGGAAATTCAGAAAAGAAAGTGTCATCTGAAAGTTTTTTTGTTTTGTTTTGTTTTGTTTTTTTGCTGCCCCATCATCTGCACCGTTTCAGTGGCATTACTCCCACGTCGCTCATTTAGATTCCCCCATACACGGCCACACCCGGGTTCGTCCGTCGCAGTTCCAGCATCAGCAGTCCACAGGGAACAATCGATGTTAGGTCGCCAGGAGGCCACACACCACAGGAGACCCTGCACTGCTGCTGAGTCACTTCGGTGGTGTTCAGTGGTGCCTGTTCTGTTTTAATGTACTTAGGACACCACCTACTAAGCCCCCTACTGACGACAATAATGGCTTAGTCGCGGAGCCAGACTGAGTGAGCGTCCCTCCCAGAGTGGAGACCGCCACCACGCCCCTCAAACAACAGCCCCCCCATGAATCTGCCGACACTGACGACATGTCATCTGAAAGTTTGTTGGACCTACTTGATGGTGATCAATACAAACAAATAAAATGAATGGAAACATTCGTGAACACCAAATGATTTTCTGCTGCTTCAAAAGGTATGTAAGATAATATCTTGAAGGGCACACGCTGCTCCAAATATTTGGTTAATGTGATGCTTATTCCACCTCTGATCCAAGGAAAAGACACAGTCTTGTGGGCGGGTGGAGTAAGGTCAGCTATCACAGCATCAGCGCCATTTTCCAGAAGCCAGGATTCAGTTATAAACACAATGTCAATGTTCTCATCACTTATCACGTCTCTGATTTCTACAGTTTTTGTTTTTTACGCGACTTAGCATTGAAACAAACAATGTTCAACAGATTGTCTGAATCACCTCTGGATAGATAGGCGACAGAATGTGTATCAATCTACTGCTGTGATTACAGCAAACAGTGTGTCTTGCCTGTGAAAGTCGCGATCAAAGTGAGATGACAGGAATATGATGACCTTGCTTCTGTCTCCTTCCTATGAAAGGTCGCTTTTTTAAACTTGTGGGCGAGCAAAACGTTCTGGGATGAAGAAAAACTGGTGACATCTTGGGAGGGGAGGGGGGGATACTTCTTGGGAAGGTGCATAATACATACATACATACATTTATACATGCATACATACATACATCCGTACATCAGCTTAAAAAAAATATGCACTCATTCTGATGTACACCCCCCCACACACACACACACACACACTCATGCATGCATGCATGCACACACACACCCACCCACACATTCATGCATGCAAAAAACCAAAAAACCCACAAGCAATAAAGAGCAATCACCAGCCAAGTTAATCACCGACAATTTCGGAACAATGAATAACAAAAGTTATGTGAAGACGGTACCAGACTGAATGTATGAAACATGCTGACCTTCAGTGACCTTGCAGGCAGTTCTCCTTTCCCTGCGTGGAAAAAGAGGGGGGAGGGCCCCACCAAAAAAAAAAAAAAAAAAAAAAAAGGTGGGAAAAAATAGGATGGAGGCCCCCCAAATCTCCCCACCCCCCCAAAAAATTCTTCTTTCCCAGGGGATGTGCATGTAGCCTGGGTCAGGCTAGCAGAATCTTTCCTGGTACCATTATTACATAAAAGCCCAGATCAGCAGGCACGGAAACAAACAAAAAAGTTCCTACACTTTCCAATGTATGATCTATGGAAACTAAACTCCTAAATTAAACCCTGAGATGTGTGTGGTCCCTGGTACTTGGTGACCACAGCAGTCTCAGAATAAAAAATCTAGCCAGTCGGACTTCCTGGGTGGTATTTCCCGTGCCAACCCCCCCCCCCCAAAAAAAAAAAAGTTGTTCAGAAGGAAAGGTGGCGTGACTCTCTCTATCAATTAACCATGTCAAATGATAATTCAACCATATCATAAACAGTTAGTGAAAGGTTTGCTCTTTTGTGTGATACCAAACACGGTACTGTTAGTTACTGCCCAGGTACCATGGGAAAAAAAAAAAAAAAATGCGTCTGAAGGAATGTCTGCTTAGCGTGAGTGAGCATGTACCACAAAGTTCAACACAGACTCTGATGATGCTAAAACAGCACAGTCCCCGGTCACTGTGAGGGCAGGAACAAGTGGCGAGGGACGGAGGGGTCGTCGTGGGGATCGCGATGCACGGTCACACCTGGGGCTCCCACGCTGGTCACCCAGCAGTCGTGACCACACTGACGCAGCTCCTCACGCACCGCTTCAATGCTGTCTGCTGACGTCTCTGAAAGAAAAAGAAAAAAATATATATATATGTATACATATTTGTGTGTGTGTGTGTGTGTGTGTGTGTGTACATATAGATACATAAAATAAATCCAAGCCAAGATGGGTAGTGTTGAATGTCAGCAAAGTGTAGGGCTGCTGATATGACAGGCGGGCGCAGGAATGTTAATGGTTGAGGCGATGGACTTTCGGTCCGAGGGTCCCGGGTTCAAAGCTCGGTGGCGGCGCCTGGCGGGTATGGGTATGGGGTGATTTTTCCGATCTCCCAGGTCAGCATGTGTGCAGGCCTGCCGGTGCCTCGGCCCCCTTTGTGTGTGTGTGTGCGTGCACGCGTGCGGAAGATCAAAGATGCAAGTTGGGGATCCTGTGATCCGTGTCAGCGTTCGGTGGGTTGTGGAGTCATGAACATGCCCAGGATGCACACCCTCGAAAACAGAGTATGGCTGCCTACTAGTTAGTAGTAGTTAGTTAGCAGGCCTCCTTCGGTCATGGCTGACCATGGATAGAGTATATCCGACCTAATGTCTAATTGGGCTGTCTGCTTGGACCAAGCAGCGTTGTCTGTGACGGTATAGACCGATGCGAGAGAGACGGTCTCTGTCGCAGCGATCACATGTGTAAGCTGATGCTGGTCTGTTGGCTGCCGTCCCTTTTCTGCGAGCTTGCTTTTCTGCTGCAGCAGCTGACAGTTTGTCCTCATGAATCCTCAAGAATCAGCTACGGATTGGTGAGGACAAGGGCTGCCTACATGGCGGGGTAAATAAACAAAACAGTCATAAAAAAAAGAAGAAAAAAAAGATGTCTTCGTTTTCTATAAAGTAATGAAGGCTGCATCAATAAACGGTCTTGGTTAAACATTTAACATTTATCAGTCTGTCTATCTATCTTTCTCTATCTAAATATCTCTAAATATATATTTATATATTATGATGGTATGGATTCTTACATCATGTCCATCCTCGGTCAGAGACCAAGCTCCAAGCTCTCTACAAACATGGAGTCTTTTATACAACAGGCTGTTCACATATCCAAGGCAGGGAGCTTGTGGCATTTACAACAACAACAACAACAAGAGAGGCAAGGCCTTCAAGACTCACCTGTGATACACTTCTTTTTTTTTTTTAATTCCAAGCTTTTTATGTATTGAGTATAATTTCAAAATGTAATGTTTAAGATGAGAAAGATCAGTTTAAAGCAAATTATGTCCCCTAGCATTAATTACAGATTAATTTCCCTTTTTCACTATCTGCACCAAAACATTTGCAAAATAAATAAAACTTCCATGCTTAGCAAAAGAAGTTCCTGTTTGAACAAAAAATGATAATAATGACTGCTCTTGTTGTTGGGTCAGAATATCAGATCAAAGTGCCAAGTTTAGAGAATACAAAAAATATAAATATAACAGTAAATGCAGTTTGCATATAATTAGGCTTCATTTTTTTGGTTTGGTTTTGTTTTTGTGCCCATCCCAGAGGTGCAATATTGTTTTAAACAAGATGACTGGAAAGAACTGAATTTTTCCTATTTTTATGAAAAAAGTGCTTGAACATAAACAGAAACATACATGTATTACACATGCACTGCTAGGAAACGTTCAAGAAGCCCTTCAGTCAATAAGATGTGAAGCAGAATGGAAGAAATGTGTGAGACTTTTTAAACTGAACAGTACACACACACACACACTCACTTCCTCATGACATGCTCCCATCATTTTCTTTACAACATTTTTGCATGATGATGATGATGATGGGACTTCACTCACTCTGTACAAACCCCTGATAAATGCACACTATTATGATGATGATGATGATGATGATGATGATGATGACGGTAATCATCATCATCATCACCATCATCAAAGACGTGGAACAAGCTCCCTGATAACCTCCGTCATACTGATTCCCTCGCATCTTTTAAATCTCGTCACAAAACTCACCTTTTCCCTCAGCAATAAGTTCAATTGTGGCAGGTCCACTTCCTTTTCGTTAGCTGTGCTTGACTATGTGTGTATGCATATGTATGTGTACATAACTACATGCATGTATATGAATGTGTATTGTGTGTGCGTGTGTTTATGTAAGTTTGTGCCTGCCTATGTGTGCGTA
>NC_134887.1:34587243-34659743 GCF_041734735.1 Babylonia areolata | reverse complement strand
CTCCCAAATCCACATCGCTGTTTGTTGATCAGAAAAGACAGCTGTTTGTTGAAAGCCAGCATCATTTCAACAAGCGCCCAAGAAGGAAACCGTGTTCAGTAACAAAGTGGTCCTGAAGTTTTTGTGAAACCCCTTGGATTTTCTGACCCTTGCCAAACACCAAAAACATAAACTACACAAAAATACTGCTGGTACTACTACTATGATTACTATTACTACTACTACTACTACTACTAACTACAGCAAGAGTAACAACGATGAAGATAAGAAGGAGGAGGAGGAGAAGAATTCATCATTTACAAAGTGTTCTATTTCCTCAGCACAGGGCCATGAACGCTAACAATGGAATTTTTTTTACATTTGTATCTTCGTAATATCCGTAAAAGCTGTTGTTAACTTTTACAGTTATGGTCCCCGTGTTGTTTACTTGTCTATGTTGTGATAATGCACCTGACCAAATTTCTCCAGTTGGAGATAATAAAGTTATTCTTATCTTATCTTATCTTAATCAACATCAATTGGGGGAAAACAATCGTTAGAAAAATCAAAAACAGACGACACTGTAGTAAAAGGCCTATGAGCAAGACAGATGGATTCTGTCAATGACAAAAGTAATCACACACACACACACACACACACACACACACACACACACACACATACATTCCCTCCCTGCCTTTCTGTGGCAATGTATAATTATTTTCCTATTGAACACAGAACACAGGGGGTGCAGGGGGGGCGGGGGGGATACTCACTTTTTCACAGGATCAATGACCTTATTCTTGAAGCAAATAGCACCTCCTGGAAATAAACAAGAACATACATTAGTTTAAAAAAACAAAACTCAACACACTTCCTTTGAAATAAACAAAAACAACAAAAAAAAAAAAATTCTGCAAACAAAACAATAACATAAGTTGAAAATAATCATACATGTTCTTCTCTCCCTCCACCAGACCATGACCGGTGGCCTGGATGCGAGTCATTCAGATGAGACCATAAACCCACGTTCTGTATTCAGCATGCGCTTAGCGCACCTGAAAGAACTCACTGCAACAAAAGGGTTGCCCCGGCAAAAATCCTTTCGAAAATATCCCACTCTCATGTACATCATGTGAGAGCATGCTCATGACAGAAACCTGATAGAATGACAAAGGAAACAAATGATAAAACACCTCGAGGGCAGTTGTCAGTCAGATGGCTCTACCCAGGTAGGCAGCCTTTTGTGCAAACGACTCAATGCAACCTGTAAAATGCTGAGAGTTTGGTGTTTGAAGATAAGTGCTATATATATGTGTATATATATATATATATATATATATATATATATATATATATATATATATATATATATATATATATATATATCAATGATAAAGAATAATCAACACTACACCCACATGGACTGTATGTGGAGTGATGGCCTAGAGGTAACGCGTCCGCCTAGGAAGCAAGAGAATCTGAGCGTGCTGCTTCGAATCACGGCTCAGCCGCTGATATTTTCTCCCCCCTCCACTAGACCTTGAGTGGTGGTCTGGACGCTAGTCGTTTGGATGAGACGATAAACTGAGGTCCCATGTGCAGCACGCACTTAGCGCACGTAAAAGAACCCACGTCAACAAAAGGGTTGTTCCTGGCAAAATTCTGTAGAAAAATCCACTTTGACAGGAAAAACAAATAAAACTGCATAAAGAAAAAAAAAAAAAAGGGTGGTGCTGTAGTGTAGCGACGCGCTCTCCCTGGGGAGAGCAGCGACGAATTTCAACACAGAAAAATCTGTTGTGATAAAAAAAGAAATACAAAATACAAAAATACAAAAACAAATACATGTTCAAAACCCACCGAGCGAGCTGACAGAATTGTCGATGCCGGATGGCTGGCCATGGATGATCTTCTCCCCAAGGAATGCCCACCGGTTGATCAGCAGCCGATCGGCTTCCGACCAATCATTCACACTGCTGCTCTTGCTGGGTTCAGCATCCCCTTGACGCTCAGCACTTTCGCTGATGGTGTCGGAGGGTCGTGTCCGAGTCTGTCCAGACAACTGAAGCAACATGGCCGCCAGGCAGACGGAGAACGCTGCCGAGGATCCCAGACCTGCTCCCACAGGGAGCTGGGAAATCAGGCGAAGGTGTAGTGGCGGAAGCGGTCTGAAATTTTTTTTTATCATTTAAAAAAATTTTTTTTACCCAGACTTTCTTGGGGTCGACCATCGTTTTATTTTGTATATAAATGCATTATGTTATGTCAATTCAGAATAGATTAAAAAAAAAAAAAAATTGCTGAGTACACGATTAAAATCACCAAGAACTACTAGATTATCATTCATATATTCAGCTGAAATCAGTTAAATATTATAAATTTACAAAGTATTTTACGTATCCAGATCTATTATTCATACCTATCTGGATCGATTGAAAAATATACAAAATTGGAAAAAATCTATACTGTCTCAAAGTTAATATAAATACTTTGGAAAGAAAGAGGAGCTATTGTTCCTTGCTGATTTGATAACCTTCAGAAAATAAAATACTATAAAATAACATAAAATCAAACTAAATAAATGATTAAAATAAACAAACATAACGTGACAAAAAGACCACCACATCTCTAATTCCGGCCACAAAGCATCACAGCTAGCGACTCACTCCCCCCCCCCCCCCCCCCCAACACGGTACCACACCGACCTTTCCTTCCCACAGATGGCGCAGTAGAGGAAGAGGAAGGAGACGACAGCCAGCTCCCTGGTCTCCGTGGAGCCGTTCTGGATCCCGACAAACTGCCGCAACACTTGCAGGCTTTTGTCTGACGGGGGACTGGGGGAACCGTCGGCCTCTGAAAAATAAAACCGGTTATCTGAGTGATGATGATGATATGATGATGATATTTTTTTTTTTATTATCCTTATTATGATTACTACTACCTTTTTCTATATTATAATTATTATTTATTTATTTATTTATTTATGTAAGCTTATCTATTATTTATTCCCCTTTTTTTTATCTCAAGGCCTGACTAAGCGCGTTGGGTTACGCTGCTGGTCAGGCATCTGCTTGGCAGATGTGGTGTAGCGTATATGGTTTGGTCCGAACGCAGTGACGCCTCCTTGAGCTACTGAAACTGAAACTGATATAAATACTTGTACAGCGCCTCTCCTCGGTTGGAGACCAAGCTCAAAGCGCTTTACAAACTCGGGGTTGTTTGCACAAACAGGCTGCCTACCTCACCTGGGTAGAGCTGACTGATGGCTGGCACTGGGTGCTCATCATTCGTTTCCTTTGCCATTCAATCAGATTTCAGGCACGCACACTTACACAATCAAGACAGACAGGTAACATTTTACGGGTATGACTGTTTTGTTGATTTACCCCGCCATGTAGGCAGCCATACTCTGTTTTCAAGGGTGTGCGTGCTGGGCATGTTCTTGTTTCCATAACCCACCGAACGTTAACATGGATTACAGGATCTTTAACGTATGTATTTGGTCTTCTGCTTGCGTATACACACGAAGGGAGTTCAGGCACTTGCAGGTCTGCAGACATGTTGACCTGGGAGATCAGAAAAAATCTGTGCCATTACTGAGATTCAAACCGGGAACCCTCAGGTTGAAAATCCAACACTTTAACTCACTCAGTACGGCCAGTCCTCTCTTCTCCTCTACACAGACCCCTCGGATGTCCAGTGGGTGTCTGAATGACCCAACCTTTAGCTTCCGTCATCAGAATTGTGGTATTCTTTGTCAACATTCACGTCTTCAGTATAAGAGCCTTCGCTTGCAATATTTTGATGATGGTAATTGGGGTGAAACGCTGTTAACGTCGTCTCTTTCGCCGTTCGTATGGAGAGAGTTAACCACTCGGCTATTGCAGTATACAGCATAGACGAGGATTTCTATATGAAGCGGTGGACTGGTGGTTAAGTGCCCAACTAGGAAGTGAGTGTCCACAGGTTTGAGTCCTATTCATATGGTCCATCATGTTTATCCCCCCCTCCCCTTTCCACTAGGCCTTCAGTGATGCTCTGGGCGCTAGATTTGATGATAAACTGAGACCTTGAGTGCAGCATGCATTTAACACTTGAAAAAGAACCCAAGGCAAAAAAAAAACAAAACAAAAAAAAAAAACCCAAAAAGTTTTGAAGAAAAATCCACTTTGATAGTAAAGCAAATACATTTGCAGACAGACAAAAAAAAAAGTATAAAAAAATTTTTTTTTTTTTAAAGTTTGGCACTGTGCTGACTGTGCTGTGGTGATGCACTCTCCCTATGGACAACAGCCCCAATCCCATGCAGATAAATCTGTTGTGAAAAGAAGTAATACAATACAATACAATACAATATATATATATATATATATATATATATATACATGACATTCTTATCTATCACATTCTTTTTCATCTGGAAAGGGAAAGAAGCTCCATGGTTTGCTGTACTATCAGTCTGTCAGCACAAAACATCCGGCTGACTGCTGGGATCTGCATCATATCAGACACAAACATTTCATAGCTAGCTCCAAGAAGATCTTGTTTCGGGATGTTGCCCCAGACTCTTTTTCAATCCCTGAAGGAAATCAATGTTTCTGACCTGATATAAATTCCATGTTGACTGGAACGGATGTAGCTGAACTGGTCAAAGTTTTACGTTATTTCAGTACTTTCAATGGGCGCAACAGCCCAGTGCGCTGCGCTTTCAATCTGAGGGTCTCAGGTTTGAATCTCGGGAACAGCGCCTGGTGGGTAAAGGGTGGAGATTTTTCCAATGTCCTGAGTCAACATATGTGCAGACCTGCTAGTGCCTGAACCCCCTTCAAACCCATACCCACGAGGAAGATCAAATACGCACCTTAAAGATCCTGTAATCCATATCAGCGTTCCGTGGGTTATGGAGACAAGAACATACCCAGATTGTACACCCCAAAAAGACGGAGTGTGGCTGCCTACATGGCAAGGTAAATCAACAAAACCGTCATACAGGTAAAATGTTACATGTCTGTATGAGAGTGCATGTGCGTGCGACTGAAACCTGATTGAATGAGACAGAGAACGAATGACAAGCGCAAAATGGCAGCTGTTGGTCAGCTCCATCTAGGTAGGCAACCTGTTGTGCAATTGACTGTACAGAGCTTAGAACTTGGTCTCCAACCGAGGACAGGCATTATCATACGTATCCATATCATAATCATCAACGTGATTCAAATTTCTGGTGAACGGAGCAAGATGTTGATGAAGATGATGATGATATGAGCAAGAGAGATAGAGACAGAGACAAAGAGAGACAGAGAGACGGATTAAAAGAGACAGTTTCAGTTTCAGTTTCAGTAGCTCAAGGAGGCGTCACTGCGTTCGGACAAATCAATATACGCTACACCACATCTGCCAAGCAGATGCCTGACCAGCAGCGTAACCCAACGCACTTAGTCAGAGACAGACAGAGAGAGACAGAGAGCAAGAGAGAGTGAGAGAGAGAGTTACAGAAAACAGTCACAGGGACTAAGACAGTCATGACCAACCAGCTCCAAAGTCAAGGTGCGGCAACAGGTCAGACTGCAGGGCCGACAGTGACCACTTCTGAAAGATGTTCACGTCCGGCAGGTCCAGAAGGAGGCCATCATCCTCTGCAAGGCTTGCCCGCAGGAAGCAACGTAGGTTCAGACTGGATGCCACAGCCACCTGATGCACATAAATAATAAATAGTATGTATATATACATACATACATACATACATGCATATACATATACACACACACACACACACACACGCACGCACACACATATATAATTATTTATATATACAAACACACACACACACACACACACACATATATATATATATATATATATACATATATATATATATACATATTCAAATATACATAATAATAATAAATGATAATAAGCTGTGCAATGTCTCGATTCCTGTTCGTGCTGGCAATGGTCTTGAAGGCCTCAATGAAGAGAACCGATCAAGCTGACCTCGGTTATGGATACCAGATACCACCTTTGAAAGCCTTCATGGGTAACACAACAGTCCTTCCTTTCAACAAAAGAGGATGACACCTGTGAAATACTGAAGCGGCTGAACGAGGTAGTTGCCTCAGCCAGGATGAACTTCAAACCAAAGAAATCATGGAGCCTCTCACTGTGCAAAGGAAAGGTAGCTGAAACAGTTACATTCACTGTAGCCATCCAAGCCATTCCAACGGTGTCAGATGAACCAGTCAAGAGCCTTGGAAGATGGTATGATGAGTCCCTGAAAGACACAAAAACAGGAAAGGAAACCAAGCAGACAGCATAAGAAGGCCTGCATACCATAGACCAGTGCCTACAGTCCATGCTGATACCAAAACTCCTGTGGCCTCTCCTGACATATGATATCAGCTGTAGCACAGTCGAGTCGATTGAGGCAAAGATCAACAAGTACACACGCAAATGGCTTTGTGTCCCACCTGGTCGCACTCTACTGTCACCAAGCAAAGCTGAAGCTACCTATGAAGTCCCTTGTCAAAGAATACAAGGTAGGGAAGGCAAGATTTTCACAATCTCTCTCTTTCTCTCTCTCTCTCTCACACACACACACACACACATATACAAGAACATTTTTGTGAATTCTCTGATCGTTTTTTTTTTTTTTTTTTTCATGTGTATCACTGTGCACAACAGATATGTGTGACTGAGAACTTATAAGGGATTAAATGAGTCACAAACATAAGACACACAAAGTCATTCCTGTACGTATACACAAAGTCATACACATACAAACACGTACACAAAACACACTTTAATCCATTGTCTTTGTCAGTTTATGTGACACGACTGGTCTTCCAAGATCACATTATCAGTGTGTGAATTTACTTCAGACTGTTTACAGACTGAGTGATCAGATTCTGTCATCTGTCTACACCTTCAAACACACACATACACAAACGCGCGCGCGCACACACACACACACACACACACACAGAGAGAAAAAAGTATATATTTTGTTAATGGGAAACGGGGAGGGAAGGGGGATTGGGGGGAAAAGCAAAATACAAAAATCTGCTGAAAAATATTTCAGCTAATGATCGTACCAACCTTCCCGTACACGACAGAATGCTCGCCATGCAATATCACTTTGCCCGGAGCGGACACGACAATGTCATTCATCATGTCTGCAACTTTCGGATATGTGTAACCTTCCGAAGCAGACTGCCCAGTGTCCAAACAGAACTTTATCCCCGATCAGAACATCATGCCACCTCTCATGCCACATTCGACAGGAAGTGACGTTTTACTTTCGAGTGTTATTTTCGTTTTCAACGAGGAATAGGTAACTCTTGGTGAAGCTGAGCTTCATCAAATATGTGATTCGCTCCCTTGAAAAGAAACCCGTTTTTCTTCTTCGATCTTTTATAAAAATTATTTATTTTATTTATTATTATTATTATTATTATTATTATTATTATTAGAAGTAGTAGTAGTAGTAGTAGTAGTAGTAGTAGTAGTAGTAGTAGTAGTAGTAGTAGTAGTAGTAGTATTGTTTTTGCTGCTGCTGTTGTTGTTGTTGTTCTTCTTCTTTTTATTATTATTATCATCATCATCATTATCATCATTATTATCATATTATCATCATTATTATTAGTATTATCATCATTTTTAACGGGGTTTTTTTCCTTCATGGATAGAAACATACACTTGCTTACCCGTTTAATAAATTTCCTTAAAATCATAATGAAGGCAGTCTGAATTACCTCGGCAAACTAAATAATGCGTCTCTCCCTATTTACACTGAGGTTCTTATGAATATACCCTACATCAGTGTTACCTGAAATGTTCTAGTGAACGTGTCGAGAGAGAACTCAACAGCAGTCACCACTGCTCAGCTAATGGTCCAGATACATTGTATGGTCAATGCAGGACACTCAGTTCCCCCACCCCTCTCTCGATCTGTCTTGCTCACATGACAGTAAAACAATATCATGTGATATATGTACTGTACGTACAACCACACTGGCTACCGGCTCAGTCGACTCATTGACACAACTTGGTCAACAAGTGTGTGTGTGTGTGTGTGTGTGTGTGTGTGTGTGTGTGTGTGTGCGCGCGTGTGTGTGTGTGTGTGAGACGGAGTGAGAGAGAGAGTGAGTGTGTTTGTGAGAGAGAGAGAGCGTGTGAGAGAGAGAGCCGAGAGTGTGTGTGTGAGAGAGAGAGAGAGAGAGAGAGAGAGAGAGAGAGAGAGTGAGAGAGAGAGAGAGTGTGTGTGTGAGAGTGTGTGTGTGTGTGAGAGAGAGAGAGTGTGTGTGTGTGTGAGAGAGAGAGAGAGAGTGTGTGTGTGTGTGTGAGAGAGAGAGAGAGAGAGTGAGAGAGTGAGAGAGATAGAGAGTGTGTGTGTGAGTGAGAGTGTGTGTGTGTGTGTGTGAGACAGAGAGTGTGTGTGAGAGAGAGAGAGAGTGTGTGTGTGTGTGTATGTGTGTGTGTGTGTGAGAGAGAGACAGACAGAGAGACAGACAGAGAGAGAGTGTGTGTGTGTGTGTGTGAACAGTAGTCACCACAGCTCACCTGATGGTCCGGGGACATTGTTGGGACTTTGCAGGACATCACTGAGTGCAGTCAGTTCCTCGTCCCTCTCTCTGCCTTTCTCACACCGGTTAGAAAAAAACAACATCATGTGACGTACACTCGCACCAATGGCTCAGATAACTGTTGTCCATCAACACAACTTGGGCAACAGGGAAAGAGACAGGAAGTATGATGGTGATTATTTTATTCGTGTGTGTGTGTGAGAGAGAGAGAGAGAGAGAGAGAGGGAGAGAGAGTGTGTGTATGTGTGTGTGTGTGTGTGTGTGTGTGTGTGTGTGTGTATTATAATAATTATTATTATCAGTAGTAGCAGCAGCAGCAGTAGTAGTAATAGTAGGAGTAGTAGAAGTAGTAGCGTAATTATTGTAATTATTTGTATCATCATCATCATCAGCAGCAGCAGCAGCAGCAGCAACAGAAATAACAACTCAGTGTAGCTGTAGGTTTATAAAATAGTTGTTGAGTTACATTCGAGAAACGAACAATAACGCTGGCTGACAGGCACTTTAGGCAGTTTACTTATCATTCATTGTCAGAACTCTCTTTCTATCTGCCCTCTTCAGAACCAGAATTAGAATCAGTATGCCTTTATCATCTCGATAGAAATTAAGTGTGGTGGTGAAGTCTGTGATACATACAAATTATAAGCAAAACGGTAAAATTTGACCGATACATACAACACTCTGATTTGACATAATTTGACATTCTGTCCACACTCTCCTCTGTAGTAGAAGTAGTAGTAGCAGCAGCAGCAGTAGTAGTAGTAGTAGTAGTAGCAGCAGCAGCAGTAGTAGTAGTAGTAGCAGCAGCAGCAGCAGTAGCGGTATTAGTAAATTAAAATAATAAATACTGACGGTAGAAGCAGCAGCAAAGACACGGTAGATGAAGGGTGTTTAGTAGTAGTAGTAGTAGTAGCATCAACAGCAGTAGCAAAAGCAGCAGCTCCGGTAGTAGTAGTAGTAGTAGTATAGGTCAACCTACGTATTCCTCTCTCTCTCTCTCTCTCTCTCTCTCTCTCTCTCTCTCTCTCTCCCTCTCTCTCTCTTTCTCTCCAGTAGGAGTTGAAGTAATAGTAATAGCAGCAGTATGAAAAACAACAACAACAACAACAACAAAAAATCTCTCAGCAGCATCAGTAAGAATGGAGTAGTCTTGTCAGTTTTCTAGTTGATGATGTTAGTTGAATCAAAGAAAATCAGTAGAAAAAACAACAACAACAACCTGAGGTGAAGGGAAGAAAAAGAGAAACATTTAAACGAGAACAACAACAGACACACGTGTGGAAACGCATCATTCAGTCCTTTAAGCCCTCCTGAATAAAATGCCACATTCATCTGTTGTCAGTGTAAAGTGATGCACATTTAAAAAAACCACATCAATTTCACAGAGTATCAGTGCACAAAAAAGGCGTGTGTGTGTGTGTGTGTGTGTGTGTGTGTGTGTGTGTGTGTGTGTGTGTGATGTGTGATGTGTGTGTGTGTGCGCCATGAGGGTAGGGATAGGAGAGAGGGAGGGGGGCAGAGAGTCAGACGCGTGCGCGCGCACACACACACACACATAGCTCATTGCATGCATGGCTACTATTATATTAAAATGGTGCACAGCATACAGAACAGAATCCTGAATAATTAGCTTACATTTCATCACGAAAAAACTGTTTACCATTATATGAAGGTGTTGTGTAAAAACGACGTTTGGACGGTTTCACTGATAGGTCGAGCGCGCGCAGGTGGTTGGAGTTGGGTTATACACAAAAATGACAGCATCCCATTTATCAAAAAACAACAACAAAAAACCAACAACAACAACAACAAAAAACAACAAAAAGAGATCAGTTTCATTCACCCGGCGCGGCTAGCCAGACTAAAGATTGTCCTATTTTGAACTTTTTCGGTTTTCTCGATTATTTCCGTTAGCTGGACAATAAAGATCACGAATTGAAGTGTATATCATTTTTGACTCACTTGTGTAAACAAAGTGAGTCTATGTTTTAACCTGGTGTTCGGTTGTCTCTGTGTGTGTGTGTGTGTGTGTGTGTGTGTGTGTGTGTGGTAAACTTTAACATTGACATTTTCTCTGCAAATACTTTGTCAGTTGACACCAAATTACGCATAAAAATAGGAAAAATTCAGTTCTTTCCAGTCATCTTGTTTAAAATAATATTGCACCTCTGGGATGGGCACAAAAAAAATTTTTAAAAAAGAAGCCAAATTATATGCAAACTGCATTTACTGTTATATTTATATTTTTTGTATTCTCTAAACTTGGCATTTGATCTGATATTCTGACCCAACAACAAGAGCAGTCATTATTATCATTTTTTTGTTCAAACAGGAACTTCTTTTGTTAAGCATGGAAGTTTTATTTATTTTGGAAACGTTTTGGTGCAGATAGTAAAAAAGGCAAATTAATCTGTAATTAATGCTACTGGACTTAATTTGCTTTAAACTGATCTTTCTCATCTTAAACATTACATTTTGAAATTATACTCAATACATAAAAAGCTTGTGTGTTTTACTCTCAGTGTACAGGGCTTTCACTATGTTCATTCGCCCAAGTGGTCTTTTTTGGAAAATACTAAAATCAATACGACGAGTGGACTTTACAGATCTATTGGCTGAGCCCTGAAGGTCATGGGCAAAAATCAATTGCATACACATATTTATACACATTCAAAGTGCGTGCTCATATTCTTCGCGAACGACGCCATTTTGTTTCAAGTTGTTGACCTGCCCGTTCAATCCTATATTCAATGGACAATACACGATAACATGTGATGGAAAGTTGGAGAAGGAGACCGTTAAATATTTATTCAGAGAAAGATTTGTGAACGCCTCATCACTTACTGGATTATGCCCCAAACTGCCATAAAAATATCCACAGAATCAGTCGGAATTCACAGTTAAAAATTGTAAATCATGCGAGTTAATACCCTTGAAATGATCACGATGAAACGAAAAAATTTCCAGTCTTGACTTTTCTCAAAATGAAGTCCTTTTCACTTCTTACGACGTTTAGAAGTACTTGTACTTGGCTCTTCATGTTGTTAGTTTAACAAAATACTTACTTTTCATATCAACTTTAAAACTATAAAACTAAAATGAACATAAAAGAGAAATTGAATCGACCGTGTCGTACTACATTCCCGGCGGGTGTAACTAAACTTGTACATCTATCTAGATCTAGAGAAAACGGCTAAATGTTGCAGTGTGATTGCGGTGATAGCCACGTCTCCTTTACCGCGGACTTAAAAAGAATTTTTTATTGCCCTTAAAGATTTTTTGAATGCCCAAGGTACACCAGAATAATATAATTTAAATAGCGTTCTCACTGCCAATACCGCAATTGATTTATCGCCCTTTTAAAAAAGTATGTTCAAATATTAAATTTTAGAACGTCAGTTAAGGAGCCACGATAGTGTAATGGGTAAAGACAGTTTCCTCTCACCCCAACACGCGGGGTTCGAATCTGGTTAGGACTTTTTTCTTTTTTTTTTTTAACCCGAAGCTTTATAATAACAAATACAGAACACATTTTAACGATTAGATTTTTTTTTTAAAGTGTATCACAAGTGAGTCTTGAAGGCCTTGCCTCTCTTGTCTTAATTGTTTTGTGACTCGACTGATCTCTCTCTCTCTCTCGCTGTTTGAGAGAGAGAGACAGAGACAGAGAGAGACTGAGACAGAGAGAGAGAGCACTGGGGGGTGGGGGGGAGGTGGGGGGTGTTGGGGGGGGGGGGGTTGGTCGCAAAGATAGAGACACTGAGAGAAATACAGACACAGGGATGCGCCAAAACTGTCACCCTGCATACATCTCCACGACTCTTGAACTTTTAAAAAATATACATCTTCACACTTTATATATTTCAATTTTTTTAAAATACTTTTTTCTCACGTCTCTGCTTGTAAACGTTTTACAACATGAACTGAAGTTTAGTACATGGGCCTACATGCAATTCACAACTTTAACTCTTTCCATACGAACGGCGAAAGAGACGACGTTAACAGCGTTTCACCCCAATTACCATCATCGAAATATTGCAAGCGGAAGGCTCTTATACTGAAGAGGTGAATGTTGACAAAAAATACCACAATTCTGACGACGGAAGCTAAAGGTTGGGTCATTCAGACACCCACTGGACATCCGAGGGGTCTGTGTAGAGGAGAAGAGAGGACAGGCCGTACTGAGTGAGTTAACAAACATCTGTGAAGTAGACAACGTTTGATGAGGCATACTACACTGAGCAGCTATACTGATGAAATTTAAGAGCAATAGTCATATGGATAAAAACAACACCAGCAACAACAAAGCAACAGTCTTAGTCAGCACACACACACACACACACACACACACACACACACACACCATCACACACACACACACACACACACACACACACACACACACACACACACACACACACACACCATCACACACACACACACACACACACACACCATCACACACACACCATCACACACACACACCATCACACACACACACACACCATCACACACACACACACACACACACACACCATCACACACACACACACACACACACACACACACACACACACACACCATCACACACACACACACACACACACACACACACACACACCATCACACACACACACACACACACACACACACACCATCACACACACACACACACACACACACACACACACACACCAGATTCTTTTTGTGCTGAGTCCAAGTTAGTCATGAATACTATCAAATCTTTACACTCAAAAGTTAGATCTGAAATCATTATTGAAATTAAACATCTGATTCATTTACTCTCACTGAGGGCTACTAGTACAACATTTATCTGGATTCCTTCAGAAGAAAGGAAACTGGGCTGTTAAAACTTATACGAAGAAACTAAAGTAATATCTATGGAAATATTGGTAAACATTTACAACACATTTACAGTATAAGGCAGATTGCATCATTGATCTGTAGATGGAAACTGAACTGTTTCAAGACAAAATAGGTAAAACGTGTTTCCTGTATGTGTGGTAATCCTATAACCAGTGATCATATATTTACTTGTGACATGTTAAAATGTCATATACCTGTACTAGCATCTTTTCCGATGCAAGAAATATTGGACTCATCACTTTTATTGTTCAGTTTCTTTAAATCGTTGATAAATAATCCAACTGGGTTGCTGTTATAACTTTTTTTTCAAGATTCATGTATATACCTTTGACTTGTCACTATTAATGTTGGACTGTTTCAAATCTTTGTTGGATAGTCCAATTGGGTTGTTAAAACGATCTACTTTTTATTTATTTATTAGTTTGGAAGTTATTATTTTAGTCAGATTGTTGTAAATGTGATACCTCCTCCCTCCCTTACCCTCCTCCCTCTGCTGAGTTGAGTCACACACTAATTAAAAACAACAACAAAACAACAATCAAACAAGCAAAACAAAAGAAACAAACAAAAACAACAACAACAACCACAAAAAATCACGCGATAACCACACACATAACGCATAAACTTTTTCGAAATCTCCCATCATGCATTCTTCTTCCTTTGACTTTCACCTCTGAAGTTGCGCAGGTCCTGACACTGTTTCCGGTGTATTCAACTGGTCGAGACGCCACGCGAACGGGGAAGAAATCACTGTCTGAAAAGCAAAGTAACACAGGTTTGTTGTTGTTTATACTTTATTATTATTTCTTTTAAAGTAAAACTAATAAAAAAAAAGCCTTACGCGCAACTAATTATAACTGTGAGACCAACAGTATGTGACGCAGCACGTGAAAAACCGGCTAAAATCGCATCCTTGCGATTCTTAGCTGTACACAAAGACAGGTGGTTAGGGCCTCAGGTCAGTATCATCAATGTGGGGATTTTTTTTTTTATAAATATCGAATCTTCGAAGTCTTGTCTTTGCTGTCGGTAAGAATCTTTGCACAAAACACCCTGGAACTGTAGTATTTTCAGTGTTTTCGGGTGCATGCCGGTCAAAACCGCGCAGAAAAATAATGCACTCTTTTGCCGTATTTCAGTAACATGCTGAAAGCAAAGGAATAAATGGAAATGAGAAGTGAACAGGCATTAATCGTCTCCCCCAGACCTTCTGAATCAAGATAGCCTATGAATGTATTCAGTTTTCAATGGTTCAAGTTACTGGCTACCCTCTGTACGGGTTGCAACTTTAGCCTGGTCCCATCGATTCTTCGAATTTTGCCAATTTCCAACTCAGAGTTAGAAAAAAATTAATTTTTATTAAAAGTTCAGGCGTTCTGTGGAATATCTTCATTGATGTTTTTTCATTCTGTGGTGTATGTTCCAGGCTGATTTTACATCAGCTGATAGTGTGGCAATACATGAAATTTTTTTATGACTGCAGTTCGTAAATGTTAGTTTGATCTGGATTTAAGCCGAAGTTCCAAAGATTCATGCATCAGCTTATAGGCGTGAAATATTTGAACATTCACTGTCGGCTCTCTTGTGGCTGTATAATCAGTATTGCATGAGGTCACTCCTCCACTTGCCATTCTTGTCTTTGTTTGAGTACTGAGAGAAAAAATATGAATTTTCCTGTGCCTTTGTCATATCGAAATCTAAAATTTACTTAATAGACTGCTGGAAAGTTCTGTGCTTACATGACTTATAGATGCGCGTCATATAATCTGTGCTCTCGAAGTTGGTTGGTTCTCGGGAAATTTCGAGCAACAAGGTGATCGAGAGAGGTGGACATGCGAAACATGACTTCTTTTTTTCGACTTTTTGCTTCAGATATTTTTCTTTTTCCATTGTGCATATATTGTACATTGTTTGATTGTAGCAATGGAGGCTATCAACTGAAGAAATGGAGGACAGCGCATATTTGCTGCTTTTGTCTATGTCTATCGCCTTTGGCATTGCTTGCGATTTCGAGTAAAAGTTAGATGCGTATGCGCAAGATCCAAGATGGCAGCGGAACTCTCCAGCGGTCTATTCTGAATCGTCTGACACCACACTTATGTTCGGGAACATTTTTGTTTTAAAGTTACAGGCAGACAAATATGTTGGTTTTGGGGGACCAACTCAAGCAATTCATTTAGAATTTCAAATGAAGAAATTGCTTTACAGATCAATTAAAATAAACATTTGTGAAATGTGCCTGTTCATTCATCAAAGTTTTATGGGTAAACAGAATGGACAGGGATATCTTTGTACATATAGAATTAGAAACTTTTGATTAGATGACTTTTGACACATTCGGATTAAATAGTGGTTGAAATTATATGCATGCACTCCAGTTTAACAAATGCATTGGGTTATGCTGCTTTTAGGCATCTGCTCAGCAGATATGTATCATTATATATATATATATATATTCCTAATTGCCGTCCTACCACCTTGACACAAGCTCGTCCACCCTAGTGCCTGAAAGCCTATTCCTTTCGTGAGCAGACCAAACTACTGCCTGAGGTGTTATTTTGGAGATGCGCCATAGAGTCTCACCTGCCTCCTCGCTCATATGGCTGCTCAACCACCTCCACAATCTGATTATTCTGCCCTCTTAAGTTCGAACCTTTGATAAAGTGTGGACACATTTCTGGTGTCTGTTCGTCTTAGTCTAGCCTGCTCCTCACAAGGTGTGAGTATAGCCTAAAGGATGTTGAACAGTAATTCTCTGCTCCCTGACGTCATCTGATAATGAACTTACATGATCCGTTTAGTAGATAAGTTTCCTCGTCTTTTCTTCACTACAATAGGCTTCGGATCCACTCTGTTTACGCATACCCAGATTCAAACACTTGACTGTTGGCCGCCGTTCTTTCTCTGTCTGTGGACCTAGCAATTGGAATGAACTTCCTCTTTCACTTTGTCAAGTCTCCACACTCAGCTCTTTCACGTCTGGCCTTAAAACCCACCTCTTCCCAAAATAGCCTCCCTTGCCTGCCTCTTCCTTGTCTTTAGTTTCTACAGTTTTAGAGTTATGCATGCGTGTGAATGACTGGTGCGAAAGCGCTTTGATTTGTTTCTGCACAAGATTCAGCGCTATAGAAATACCATTATTATTATCAAGAGTAATTGGTGTGCTGTTTAGAACTGTTCACCAGATAACTCCAAGTTTGTCGGTTGTATTTCAAAGACAGGGTATCTGCAGATGGTTTTCTTGTCCGTCTGCAGTGTTGTCTGCCCTTTGTTTCTTTCTGTCTTCCCCTCCATCTCCCTCCCTCTGGTTCATTGGACGATTGCTTTAGCAAGGCCATTTTATGCAATGATCTGATTGAAATCAAGAGTCAAGGTTGTTACTTGGCATAAGTGATAGTAACCTTGATTGCTAGTAAAGTAGATGATAGTGATTGTATCTTTCATAATCATTCACTTTTGCATCAGTGATTGGCCACATGATACAGAAAACATGAACCCCAGTGAAATTAATCATTGGTCAAAGTTATAGCATAGCTTTGGGGTGGTCATGGGATGAGCTCAAACGCCATTGATAGTCAAGGGCACAGGGTCAGAAGTTAAGGACAAAATAAAGGTTGGACGTGCTAGATAAGTAACACATTCATGAATTACAATATGTTTCATTATTATGTAAAGATTTTTTTTCTATTGCAGCAATGGATTCGGGTACATTCAAGATACTTGATCTGCCAGAGAATGTGATCATCAAAATCATCTCATACTTACCGGCCCCTGACATTTGGACGATCAGATTAACCTGCAGATACTTCTATCAGCTGTCTTTTAGGCCTGGCTTCTGGAAACATCTGGTCATAGATTCAGACCTTGATGAGAACTTTGTACGTGGCATGCTCAGTCAAGAATGCATCCTCCCACGCTTGCTTGAAATTGAAGATGTTGATGGTGAAACTAACACCTCAGGTTGTTCTACACAAGCGAAAGGTGCTTTTAAAGTATGTATGATATATGAGAGAAAAAAGTTGACATCAGTGATTGAGTCTGTTGAAGAAAGAGGTAATGTAAGTGCCAAGTACTCCATCATGGGTGAGATCCGTTACCCCAATGTGAAGAAAATTACAATTGTCCATTCTGGTACTTCTGCTCCATTTTCCCAGGAGAATTTGGCAAAGTATAGTGCTCTAAGCAGTCTCCATTTAGAAAATGTTACAAATACAAGAGATGACAGGTGGTCGTGGATACATGATTCACGCCAAGTATCGCACTTGTTTGAAGTCCTGAAAGGAATGAAGACACTTGGAACATTGAAACTGGTCACCAATTCCAAATACAAACTTGTACCAGGAGTTTCAAAAACAATCAAGGACTTCTTTTTGTCTGGCCCTTCACTGAAAAAGCTGTACATGGACCTGAGTTTGAAGGATAGCTGTGTCCGAAATATTCTGGACAATTGTGTACACCTGGAAGACCTTGAGCTTCATTGCTCAGATCTCACAGCAAAAGCCTTCCGTAATGTGGTACGAAAACCACACTCCATGTTGACTGGTCTGAAGCTTGTAGACTGCCCAGAACTGTGTAAGAAGTGTTTCCCCGCCATAGCAACAGGTTTTCCTAACCTGAAAGAGCTAGGTTTTACTGTCCAAGGAAAAATGGGTGATTCTGGCTCAAAGCTACCACTCAAGATATTTCCACATCTGACCGTTCTCAAAGTACGTGTGAGCTTGCAGAAAGAACTGAAGCGACACCCCGTACATGGGCAGGAAGATTCTGATGAGGATGACACAGGGGAAGTACCTCTCTCTGGCATCAAAACACCAGGAAAAATGAAGAAAGGTAAACTACAAGTTTTGGAATTAAACGGGTTTGATTGGTATGAGACACACACATTTTCAAATGTGTTTTGGAATAACTCAAATCTGAGGTCGGTAACCTTGACAAGCTGTCTGGAAGTGACAGACGCCTGTCTGGAGACTCTGGCAAAGACATGCCCACAGCTGCAGTCTGTTGGAATCCACCAGTGTCACCTTGTATCTGCCATGGGTGTGTCTTCGCTGATCAAAATGCTTCCAGACCTTGAAAGCCTTGATTGTTTCATCGGTGACAGTAAAGGAGTCTTTGGACGTATGCTCTCACAGACAAGCCGGCAGGAAGAACACAAGGGCAGCAAATTACGGTCTTTCTCCATCTGTCCATGGTATGACATCACGGAAACAGAACTGATGTCCTTGACATCTTGGTGCTCAAACCTTACGCACCTGAGTATACATGAATGTCCTTCACTGGAAGACAACTTTGTGAAAGTCATCTTGAGGTAAAGAACTGTTGTTGTTTTTTCTTTGTTATCTTGACTAGAAAGATACTGGTTTGAACCCCAGTGGTCATC
This sequence comes from Babylonia areolata, assembly GCF_041734735.1. Taxonomy (NCBI): domain Eukaryota; kingdom Metazoa; phylum Mollusca; class Gastropoda; order Neogastropoda; family Buccinidae; genus Babylonia; species Babylonia areolata. The sequence continues at coordinate 34,640,915 of NC_134887.1, read as the reverse complement.
AGAAGGCCATAGTCTGCACGTTCAATGTGAAATTAACTTTGCATTTGACCTCAGCCTATAAAACTATTTGTGCAGTAATAATGTTTAATGTATAAGTTCTGTCATTTTTAACATTGACCAGAAAGTTTGTATGAATTGAATGTGAGTGTGCATGCCTATGTATGTGATACATGCATATGCATATCACTATCACAATATCAGTATGTTGGGAGAGGGAAAGGGGTGGTTAGATTGTATGTCCATCAATTAATTATTGCTGCTTATGTTGTGAGCTGTGTGTGTGTGTGTGTGTGCATGACTGCATGCATGCTTCCACAGTCTGTATTGTTTTTATTATGTGTCATGTTGGTTTGCATTATTAAACTGTTCTTGTGAACCACAGATTTTAAAGTATACAGTATACAACTAGTACTATGACTAGAACCAGGGGAGTGTGCAGAAGAAATGTTTCATTGTTAATCATCATAAACAAGTGGGTCAACACTGATGAAATATCACAAGCTGTTTTTACTATATTTTTTTTTTTTTAGAGACAATGTTGGTTGTGTGCAGCACATCTAATTTTGGTTCAGTCCATTTTTCCTGCTGAGACTGATGTCTGAAGATTAGCCTGTCTCATTTTCTCTTGAATGGGTGATCATTTTTTTTTTTTTTTTTTTTTTCGCAAGACATACATTATCTGTATAACTAAGCATTCAGAATTAAAATGACTGCTTTTTTCTAGGAGTTGCAGTTCTTGGTTAAAATACTTATGGAAGAGTGCTCTTTAGTTTAATGAAGTCTGCCTCTTTCATAATTAGTGTACTAGACAGTATACCCTTGTCATAAATCTGAAATATTATCAACCCAAACCTACCTGGTTCTTCCTCTGTGCTAAAGTGCTTAGTTGAAATACTTCAAGAGGGAGATCTTTAGTGTGAATGCTTTGCTCTTCTGAAGCTATTTAAAATTCAAAACCAAAATGACCCTGAAGTAAATGGGTTGTTTTTAATTTCAGGGAGTGAAATGCAGGTTTGTCAGTCAAGAGTTAGAAAGGTGAAAGGTGTAATGCAGTAAAGGGTGGACCCCCGGGAGGGTAGGTCCTGCTACTGAGAGAGTTTTTGTTTATTTCTGTAAACCATTAAACATTTTGAGGGAGTATCACACATTCACAGCAAGCTGTTGGGATAAAGCTTCCCTCCGTTAGGATCTGATGACTTTGTTGTGTCTTTGCAGGCAATGTTTGGGCTTGCAACATCTCCACCTGGAAGTCAGACCATTGAGAAGCAGACGGGTATGGTTGGGTCATGATAACATACTCCAGCACATTGAGACACTTGGGGCAAATCTTAAGACTGTGGTGCTGCTGCCCAACCATTTCTACAAACCAGGTCTTCTGGCCCAGACTGTGGTACGCTCCCCAGCCCTGTGTGATTTCACCGTCACTTACCCAGATTGGGAAATGTGGGATGAGCAGATCATGGCGAACCACCTGGAGAAGGAGCTGAAGGCAGCTGGAGCTTGGAGCAGAATGGTCACCTTCAAATTCTGCCTTCTGCCTTTCAACTGCAGTGGACATGAGTCTGTGAGTAGACATGTCCTCTGGTTTCAAGTAAGAGGGAGCAGGACTGGCCAGAACCAGGTGAAGTGCTTGCGAAATAAAAGTACCTAGCACTCTGGCGTTTCATTAAATCAGGTTGTGGCTTGAGTGTCATGCTGGGCATGTCCAAGGGAGGTAATTGCTGTCAACTGCCATGGGTTGCAAATGTGGAGTTGCAACAGAATGACTCAACTTGCTAAAAATGGCTGAAGGAAACTGAAACACACCCCCATGAACTTTCAACGCAGTTTCGTTTGCAAAATCATAAAATTAAAAAAAAAAGAAATATCAAAATATTTTTTCATTCATGAATTGAACGTGTTGTTAGTATCGGTTGAGATATCTGAACTCACTGATTGATTAGAAAATTTAACAAGCCTTCCAACATTGGCATTCAAGGTGAAAGTTATGGTTCTGCTTTCTGATACTGCTGAAGGGTAGTGTGTGTCATCTGGTTTCTTCATTGCATCCGCCTCAGTGATTCCTGCACCTGCCCACATTTTGGAAACCGCCATGCAGTTGTGTTCAGCTGAACTGCAAGATTGATCACCTTCAGTTAACATGGAATCATAGAATGCATGCTGTGATTTTAGCATTGTGATAACTGGTTATAAGTGTGCCTGCTCGCATATGTGGAGTGATGGCCCAGAGGTAACGTATCCTCCTAGGAAGCGGGAGAATCTGAGCGCGCTGGTTCGAATCACGGCTCAGCCGCCGATATCTTCTCCCCCTCCACTAGACCTTGAGTGGTGGTCTGGACGCTAGTCATTCGGATGAGATGATAAACCGAGGTCCCGTGTGCAGCATGCACTTAGCGCACGTAAAAGAACCCACGTCAACAAAAGGGTTGTTCCTGGCGAAATTCTGTCGAAAAATCCACTTCGATTGGAAAAACAAATAAAACTACATGCAGGGAAAAAAAAAAAAAAATGGGTGGCGCTGTAGTGTAGCGACCCGCTCTCCCTGGGGAGAGCAGCCCGAATTTCACACAGAGAAATCTGTTGTGATAAAAAGAAATACAAAATACACAAATAACGCACTGTACCACGTCATCGGTCCTGCCAGGAAATAAAAGGGTGTTCATGCCCTCCCAGCACTCTGCGAACCTCTCCCTGTAGACCAAGGCTCTCATCCAATGTTGCCACTGCAAGGGCAGTGCGCTGTCAGTGAGACACACAGCATATTGTTATATAACTTTCTGTGCATGTCACAAACATGCCTACCATTCCATAATAACCATGTTACAGCCGTGGATCTCTTGTTGAAGGAAACAAAGAACAAATGTCTTGAAATTCACAGGTGGACAAACCTGATGTTGAGTGGGAAGTTTAACTTCGTGTGTGAGTCCACGACCGCCAACAGAAGAGCTGAAGTTAAGACTATTGCAAGAGAAAGGACACTCAGTTGAAAAGATGGCTGGCATGTTTGAAGTGTGCTGTCATTGTCTTGAACTTGATTGAATTAACTCACTCAGTACGGCCAGTCCTCTCTTCTCCTCTACACAGACCCCTCGGATGTCCAGTAGGTGTCTCTGTGACCCAACCTTTAGCTTCCGTCGTCAGAATTGTGGTATTCTTTGTCAACGTTCACCTCTTCAGTGTAAGAGCCTCCCGCTTGTAATATTTTGATGGTTGTAATTGGGGTGAAACGCTGTTAACGTCGTCTCTTTCGCCGTTCGTATGGAGAGAGTTAAGTCTTAGTTCAAATCATCATATATGTTTCATCACTTAATTGTTCATGAATTTATGAATACGGTTTTATGTTTTTAACATGATTCAGGTTATGTTTTTAACATGTTACAAAGTTTGATCTGGTGTATGCTTTTAGCTGTGCTCAAAATCAAATAATGTTTGATGATCATAAATATGTGCAATGGTTCTGCATGAGGATTCTTCATCCATGTTTCATTGCTTGTGAGCTGCAAATCCTGTAATCTACAAATGGGCTTTTTTTTTCTTTTCTTTTTTTGTATGACCATTTTAAACCCATTTTCACAAACATAATATTTCATTTTCAAGGGAATGTGTGCTGGGTCATGATTTTATTTCTATAATGCTGACATTGATTGTGGAATCTTAAATATTTGTATTTGATATTTTGCTTTTTTGTGCACCCAAGGGAGATAGGAAGTAATTTGGTATGTTTTGTGAGACACATGTATGAAATCTGTTTATTTGTTTTATATATATATATATATATATATTATATATGTGTGTGTGTGTGTGTGTGTGTGTTGATGATGTAGCCTAACTGCATGCATGTCATGGAGCACCAGCATTAAAAAAACCAAATTTGTAGGCAGATACAGTTGCACACATTTTCCCAATAATGATAAATAGATGTCCGCTATGTCTAATTTTCATTTTATTTAGAAATTATGTTTGTTGGGTGAATATAAAGAATTTTCCAATGTAGGACTCTATATCTGATTTCTTTTGTGACTTCTTTTGCTCATCATACCCAAGCTGATTTATCAAACTCAAAATTAAATGTCCTAAGCCAAAATGTGGATGGGGTTCCTTTGTATAATTTGCCATTAACTCACTCAGTACGGCCAGTCCTCTCTTCTCCTCTACACAGACCCCTCGGATGTCCAGTGGGTGTCTGAATGACCCAACCTTTAGCTTCCGTCGTAAGAATTGTGGTATTCTTTGTCAACATTCACGTCTTCAGTATAAGAGCCTTCCTCTTGCAATATTTTGATGATGGTAATTGGGGTGAAACGCTGTTAACGTCGGCTCTTTCGCCGTTCGTATGGAGAGAGTTAATAGTTTCCTGATAAGTTTTGGCTTGATAGTTCCGGGAGGTTATCGGCCGTAGTTTCATTTTCTCCGCATAGGCAGATAGTAGTTTGCACAGGCAGGAATGTCAGACCCCTGCCGGAGTCTGCACTAGTTGGGTCACGGTAAGTATGTTATTTAAACGTAATTTTAGATAGAAAATTTCCTTTTACGGCACTTGTCTGTTTGCCAGTCTGTCATTTTCCTCTCTGTATCCACTGGATCCAGGAGTTAGGGTTGGAATTAACTACAAGTACATCGTAATTTGTATTCAAGCATTGTATTCTGTTTAGAATAGTACCAGTATCATATTGTCAGTCTCTTTCAGTGATAATAACCTATTTTCTGTGTGGTGCATTATGTGTTTTAATTTAAACAGTCCCTCTTCCTTGTGAGTTTTGGAAGATGAGCAGATTGTTTTCAATGTTATTAATGTTTTGTGGTTTCAGATGACTTTCCATCCCACTGTAGATTAGAATATTTTGGGGATTAATCATGCTCGTCTAGTCCTCCTTCATATCCAGACGCCTTTACTTTTCTTTTTACCTTTTCAAATGTCTGTTGTTTGTTACTTTTTTAAAGAAATTTATAAAGACACATATCAATTTTACATTAGACAATAAGTTGTAATATATATATATATATATATATATATATATATATATATATATATGTATATTAATTTTACAGTAAGCGGTAAACCAGTTGATTGCTTTACATAGATAGACAACGCTGTAATTGAAAAAGTTTTATCACAACTGGGTTGGGTTTTTGTTGTTGTTGTTGTTTTAAATACTCCATTCTCAAACCAAATGTGCCATACGATCTATTTCATATATGCCAGTACAGCCAGGTTTTTTTTAGTGTTTTTTTAGTGTTAAAAAAAAAAAATCAAAATAGGCCCCTAGAGTTTTCATTTTATTTACCACTGACATGGGAACATCTTCCTCTTTGTTTTGTCTGTCTATTTTTGAAGCTCTCTCTGTTTTTGTTTTGCATTTTGTTTGTTTATTTTTCTCATGCTTTAAAAGTTTAACAGACTTACTGTATTTAACATGGTTCAGTGTAGTTGGATTATTAATTCATAACTGACTTGTTCAGCTTTGGGTTGTTAACCCATTCACTGCTGATACATGTTGCTGTGTAGATGCTCAGAAATTTTCCAGAAATATGAAATACTATGGTTGTAATCTTACTTCAGTCCAAACTATTCAAAATAATACTATTGAAAAAAAGTATAGATCTTGATGCTGCATTTCATGTTATCAGCAATTCATGAATTGGGTTTTATTTGTGACTTGTTTTAAGGGTTGGTATGTTTGCTGTTGGCTGCATTATGAATATTCAGTGAACATAAACATGTGCAATGATTTGTGTGAAGATTCTTCCACTGTTTGTGTGAGCTGCAACTCTCACATCCCGTCATATAGATCTACAAATTTGTATTTCTTTGTGTGAAATTCAGGCAGCTCTCCCCATGGAGAGCACGTCGCTACACAACAGCGGCACCCATTTTTTGTACTGATTTTTTTTCCTGTGTGCAGTTTTGTTTTTCCTATTGAAGTGGATTTTTCTACAGAATTTTGCCAGGAACAACCCTTTTGTTGTCGTGGGTTCTTTTATGTGTGCTAAATGGGCTTCTATGTGTGTGTGTGTGACCTTTTTAACCCCACTGTTATGACAAACATACTATTTCATTTTCAAGGGAATGTCTGCAAGGTATGTGTAATGTGTATACTCCAGTAGTAGAAGTGGGCTTTGGGGGGGATAGGGGTCTTTTATCTATGTATTCTTTATATGTTGTTTAAGTTTAATAGACTTAATGAATTTGACATGGTTTGTGTGTAGTTGGATTATTAACTCACAACTGACATGTTTTAAACCTTTTGTTTGTTTTTGTTGTTGTTTTTTTACTCTTCACCTGTCAACACAAATTGCTGTGCTGTTATCAAAATTTCCAGAAAAATGAAAAACCACACTAGTTGTAATCTAAATTTTGTCCAGAATAATCAAGAAAATAGTATTTAAAATGGTATACTATATATTTTGATGCTGAATTCCTGCTATCAACACTCCCAGGAATATTTATCTTTGATAATGCAACTTATACACACTATTTTTCTCTCACACACTTTTTGAGGATAGGCACTGTATAAATTCACATAAAATGTTAAGTGTGATGATTATTAATATTATGCTGTTACACATTATTCTTTGTATAATTTACTACATTCTTGTTCAGTGTTTATTCATAGCATGTTGCTTGTACATGTATTATGAAAGTGTGTCATTAACAAATCATATCTATTCTTCTTTATGTATTGTCAGTATTATTGTCTTTATGCAAGAGGAAGTGGCGGAATGGATACAATGTTTATCACTCAATACAGTGTCCATGAGAGTTTTGGTTCCATTCCCTCTCTCACCCATTGTGGCTGCCTTCACCTCTACACTCCATCTCGCTCACTACGATCAGCTTCGGATCCACTCCATTTACGCATACCCAGACTCAAACTCTCGACTGCTGGCCGCTGTTCTTTCTCTGTCTCAGGACCTTGCAGTTGGAATGAACTTCCTCTTTCGCTTCGTCAGGTCTTCACACTCAGCTCTTTCAAGCCTGGCCTTAAAACCCACCTCTCCCCAAAATAGCCTCCCTTCCCTGTCTCTTCCTTGTCTTTAGTTTCTCCAGTTTTAGAGTTATGCGTGGGTGAGAATGACTGGTGCGAAAGCGCTTAGATTTGTCTATGCACAAGATTCAGCGCTATATAAATACAATTATTATTATTATTATTATTATTATTATTATTATCACCCTTTCTCCCAGGTTTGACTGGAAAATCAAACTGAGCATCAAATCATTTGGATGAGATGATAAACTGAGGTCCTGTGTGCAGCACGCACTTTGCCCATTAATAAAGACTGAGTGTGCGTGCCTGATACCTGATAGTTGAATGAAATGGGATACGAATGATAAATGCCCAATGGCAGCCGTCAGTCAGCTCTTCCCAGGTGACCACATGTTTGTAAAGTGCTTTGAACTTTGTCTCTGACTGGGGACAGGCGCTATATAAGCATTCATTCACACAAAGCCTTTTAATTAAAAAAAGAAAGAAAAAAAAAGGCAGAATGGAATCGGCTGGAGGAAAGAGTTGTGTGCACGGTCGACCGCAGCATTCATGGAGGCCATCAAAAGTTCCGCCTGCCAACTATAACAGTTTTACGTCATTAACAGTAGGTTGGGTTTTTTTATGCGCATTCCCAAGTCCATTGCGACGACTGATGGCCATATTGGCCCTTGCAACATATCTTTCCTGATCCTGGTCCTGGGGAGTTCCCAGTGAACACCAGACAGACAGACTCCAGGCCGGACAGACTGCCAGGACCCATTCTCTTGAATCACACCGCCATCAGTCTACGGAACGTCACCACAGCCATGATTAACATGATCATATGGGCGTCAGCCAGTAGGTCATAAACTCCACCACTCACTCTGTCCATTGTGTGTCAGTAGAGGAAGCATCCAGTCAATCCACATGCGCACGCGGATATCATATGCTATCACTTGCGTTATTAATTAAAGTGCACTTGCATTATTAATTAAAGCGGCATGCACACTCACATGCATGGTCTGGATGCAAGCATGACGTGTACTCCATGCCTGTGAAAGAGAGACTGGAGCAACCCTTAACTTGATGTTGACTCGTGTGTATATTTGTGTGTTTGAACTGTAAACTAAGTGAAACTGAATAAAATTCAAGGAAAACACTACACAAAATCAAGTGAAATAAACCCAAGTCAGTTAAGGCGAAAGAGGAAAATAACTAGAAATAATGGAAGAAGCATACAAAGAAGGCAAACAGTATCAAACGTGCACCTAGTATAAATACTTTTAAGAACCTCATAGATAAACACGAGTTATTGACAAAAGCGAAATATGACTTTGATGGATAAAATGACTGAGCTAGTCAACGACCTGACCAACAATGTAAAGGAGTAAATTTGAAGGGGCATAAAAAGCCAAAAATGGCTAAGTTGTATAAAACAACGCCCCAAATCATATCCTGATCTTGATCCTGATCCTGAAGTAATTATAACTGTGACTGTGTGACAAGAATGAGCACACTCACTGACGCCCGCGTCAGTACACAAAATAAACAAAACAAAATAAATACAAGTCAGTTTAAGAAAAAGGAAAATAACTAATACTAGTAATAACAATAGCATAAACTGAGAAGGCAATTGAGTAATTTTAACAATGAGAATGAGCGCTATCCGCACACTGACAAAAACGCGTGCATGTACTGACACACTATACACAAACGGCCCACATTTCGCACATTCACCATGACCACACAATGACTCGAGATGCAGTAGTCTCGTGGACGCCCTCTCACTGTCATAAAAACAGATGGATAGCTCACTGGCCAGGAAAGCTGAAGCCACTGAACTGGACGCCATACTGAGACTCCCTATCTGGCTGTCAGTCCGTTGAGAAGTCGTCTGCGCGGCAAACTGGTGGTAGTTTCTGAACTCTAACCGTGTATCTTTGATGAAATCGTGTTTGCCACCACGATAGGCCATATTTTGTGTTTTGATTGATATCTGTCAATGGTTTACTTCACCAAAGTTACTACAGTACCGTGACACATTGTTATGCTGGTTGTCAGCATAGCAACAACAACAAATATAACAGTGAACATAAAAGTGAACAACAACAGCGGCAACAAGACAACATTAACAACAACAACAGTAATAATGATAATAAGAGAAGAAGACAAAAAGAAATGGGAAGACTCGATCAGATTTCTTTTTTCACCGCCGGCACCCACGGTGACACTGAATTTAGTATGAAAAAGAAGCCGGGGAAAAAATATCAAACAAACAACTTCAAAAGGAAGCAGACAACAATGGCAACAGCAACAACAAACAAACAAACAAAAAAAAGAAAAAAAAAAGGGGGATATAGCAAAGTAAGAGGTAGGCTAAATGAATCTTGGTAAAAGTCGACTAACGTGGGATAAAATACTGAGCCGACGAATCGAGCCACAGGCTCTTCTTCAGGCAACTTGAAATGAAATGAGTGAGTGACAGACAGAAAGATATAGCACAGTTGGCAATATAAATGAAGAAGCAAAACAAAATAACTGACATTATCCAAACATGCACATGCACGATAAGCCCTGGCACAACAGTTGACATGCACGCACTCATCGACAGCCCAAATACGGTCTCAGGCCGCATGTAGTTTTTGTTTTATTTTATTGTTAAAAAAAAATCCAGGTAGTACATGCTATAACATGTGTTACGAAATAAGACTATTCTTTATTGGTAACTGATATGGGAACCACTTTGCTTTAAAAACGTTCGTTCATTGCTATTTAACATACTTTATAACGTGAGGATCGAGATGTAATTTTCAAAGGCAGTCAAATTTGGCGGTTTGCATTTATATGATAGATATATATTCTTTTCAGGATTGCTAAGAAATCAAATATTTGGTCCATACACACAGATACATCAGTAAGTTCCAAACAATACAATATGAATGCTCATTCAGTTTGATTTTATGTTTGTACGCACCACATGATTTTATTATTTTGCTTTCTAATTCAGTTCTAGATTCTTCCAGAAACGGTGAGAGTAGTTGCACCTCACGATTCTTGAGATTATTCTTTAACCATTCCATCTGGTTCTTGTGCCCACAAATCGGGTAGAGAGAGAGAGAGAGAGAGAGAGAGAGAGTCTGTGCTTGATAGTCAGTGGAAAGCCAGTGACGTTGGGACACGGCCCCTGCAGAAATTGTCTGCCTTTGTTGACGACTGCGCAAGCGCTTGCCTTTGATTCTCGTCACTTCCTCGTCTGCTTCTCCGGCGAAAAGCGTGACAGGCAACCAACGAACATCATGCTTCCAGTTTTGGGAGTCATTTATCATTGCTATCACAGGCATTTCACGAAGACACACTTTTTCTTCAATTTCCTCATTGTTTTGTGTCTTTTCTCAAATGCATTTGCTATTGGTGAAATGATCTGGGCGATAAACTGTGGAGGCAATGCGCACACTGACGTGCACGGCATTCGCTATGACAGCGATCCGTTGCGCGATGTTGGTTTTGCATCGGACTATGGTAAAAACTTGATAATCCAGAGGGTGGTGCCACAAGATCAGATATTGTATCAGACGGAGCGATACCATCTATCAACATTCACTTACGATATGCCTGTGTGGAAGGACGGGGACTATGTGCTGGTGATGAAGTTCAGCGAAGTGTGGTTCATGGCCAGCAATCAGAAGGTGGTGTATGGTTTTGATCTTAAATAGATTATATGTTAAAAAAAAGAAGAAAGAAAAACAGAGAAGGAAAAACAGAGAAGTATTCTAAGTTGCATGCAATCGGTTCTTTGTCCTCTGTTTCCTCCTCTCCACCCATCCACCGTGAAGAAGAGGGAGGAAAATGTGTAACACTTAATTGCCGTCTTGATAATAAGTTCAGTTTGAAAGATCCATGGTAGATACATTAGATCTGTTTTTTCCTCCCTCTCTCTCTCCTCCTCCCTCCCTCTCTCTCTCCCCACACCCTCCTCTCACATCCTTTCTCTCCCCTACCTCATTCTCTGCCAACCATATTTCTCAGAGCCTCTCTAATAGAACTTTCATTTGATTTGTCATCATCTGACGCCATTGCTCTTATTTGTTTTATGTTTTTGTACATGCAGTTTTGTTAGATATATTGATGAATGTAAAAGGGCAAATTTTCCATTCATAATATTATATATATTTTTGTGTGTGTTAAGGAAGAATATTGATTTTTGAGCAGTAGGCAATATGCAGTGGATGAACCTTTGTCCTTTGCTGTTTGTGATGTTAATTACTAGGGAGGCGCGGCAAAATTCTTTGAGGGGTGATCAATGGTTTGCGTCCTTCCACAGATCAATTGCTTTTGGTTCAAGCAGCTGGTTTGTGCATTGAGCAGAACACACACACACACACACACACACACACACACACACACATAAACACATACATGCACACACACTCAAGTGCATACATATCCCCACAGGCATACATTGTGTAAACACACACACACACACACACACACATATATATATATGTACATAATCATAATGAATATTAAATCCAGGCCCAGATGTCTTTGTATTTACATGATGGAATGGAGAACACACCAAAAAAACAGTCCTCGTTAACTCTTTAACCTTTAAAACTGTATTTGTGTTTGGGGTGGGTGGTGGTTTAAAAAGCTCTCATTTGCTCATGTTGGTCCTAAGTACCTCCAAAAGGAAGGTTGATTTGCACAGCAAGCGACAGCTGTTTGGCACTTGGGAGTGCTCACTGGGCTTGCTACCTGCTCTTGACTTCGAATCAGAGAGAAACCACTACTCAATCAAGGAGAAATTACCAAATGCTAGGCAGGGACATTTTTTCAAAAAAGGAATTATCTCTCAATAACCAACTTGAGCAGAACAAGGCAAGAAAAAACAGGCAAATCTATAAAACAAAAGTTGTAATATTTTTTTAAAATCTGCACTTATATATATATATAAACACACACACAAAGCATTCACACACACACACACACACACACACACACACACAATGTATGTCTGTATGAAAAAAAAAATTAGACATGTACTCACACATGCACTAATGCCGGTACACACAAGCACACACATATACTATGTAGGCAGTGTACATTTTCACACACAATGGCACATGCACGTACAGACACACACACACACACACACACACACACACACACACACACACACACACACACACAACCCCCATACTAAGCTGCTCCATTTCTCAGCCTATCCTGATCCATCAAGAACAAAGTCTCCTAGTTCCTTCTGCTGGAAAGATTGATTCATCCACTCTTTTTCCTCTGTTTTATTTTATTTTTTTAATTTATTTATTTATTTATTTTTTATCCTGTAAGTGTAAATGTAACATAGTATCTATAGAAATGAAAAGTGTTTTTTCAGTATTTGTGTGCACATGCACACACATGACATGATATTTTGCTTGCATATATATAAATTATATATTTACCAGCACACAGTTATATACATACTTGTTTATGATAAATATTAAAGGTCCCATAGTCAAAAGTAGGTTACAGCCATCGGGGCAGTGAATTCATATATCCACTATGTCAGTTGAACATCAAAGGAAGGCAGGGCCCAGTCCATTCCTTCTGCCATTAAACCATCCCGATCCAAAATCGGGTACCCATTCACACCTGGGTAAAGTGTCAGAAATCATAGTAAAATGCCTTCCCGGAGGACAGAGCACCATGAATGCCGAAACTGATCTGAAAATTTGATCCTTGATGAACACAGCATAAGAAGTCCAGCACCTGTTACTGATTCTGCCACTGCACCTCAGGTAATTTAAATTACACACACCTATTTTTGAGGCAATAGGGTGACAAGGTGGAGAGGTGAAGATGGAGGGTTGGGGGGAGGGAGGGAACAGCCAACAGGGAGGGAGAGGGGGAGGGGAAAGGAAACAACCCTGTTTCTGAAGACAGCTTTAGAGCATGGTGTCATTTTCACTGTGCACAGCAAAAAAACAACAACAACAACAACAAAAAACAACAAAAAACCCCAAAAAAACCCCGAAAAACAACAACAAAAAACAAACCCCAAACAAAAAAACAAACAAAAAAACTTGTTGCTGTCCAGTCATAGTCAGTGTCTAGCTCAATAACTGAATGAATTGAAACAATGCAAAATATACCCTACTAGACAATAACTGAATGAATTGAAACAATGCAAAATATACCCTATTTGTTTTGCTTGGCATTTCTTTAGCTGTTTTGTAGGTGGTGTGTGTGTGTATGTGTGTGTGTGTGTGTGTGTGTGTGTGTGTGTGTGAAAAGAGGATGAGTAAGGTAATACTAATAGAGTAACTTAATTGCTGCAAGTCAAGATTTTGCACATGAAAGAAAATTATTATCATTTATTTTCATTAGAATTATTAACTTAACAAAAATTTTTTTTTTACATCATCATTGGCCCCTTTCTTAGGTTTGATCAAGCTATTGAAATGAAAAGGAAGGCGGATCATTTTGGGATAGCCTTTACTGACCCCATTCACTCTCCTCCATTATAACTGAACAGAAGGGAGGAGTTCTACTTCTTGATTCTAGCTGGGCCAAATTTATTCTCAGGGGTCATTTCAAGCTAGCCTACAATGACCCTCCTCCCCCACCCTTATCCATTATGAGGGGTAAAATCCAACCAGGGAGGGCCAGGAGGTGTGGGGTGGAAGTCACTTCTCACCAGTTAGTTGAAGTTTACCCCCGAGGCTGACATGTCAGGTTAGTCTATATATGCATGTTGACGACCCCAGACAGGGGGTGGGTGGTTGGGGGAGGGTGTAGTTTTAGGCTGTTACACAATGTCTCAAATATATGCTGCCGTCTTGCTGTCACCAGGTGTTTGACGTGGTGATTCAAATTTATGCTGCCATCTTGCTGTCACCAGGTGTTTGATGTTGTGCTGAACGGGGAGCACACGGTGGTTAGCGAGCTGGACATTTTCAACCGGGTGGGGCGAGGCGTGGCGCACGACGAGATCATCCCCTTCTCCATCAAGGGGGGACGACTGCGTGTGGGCGGAGAGCAGTCCAGGATAGACAGCAAGAAGATCAGCCTGGAGTTTGTGAAGGTGGGACTTTATTTTGGTTTGTTTATAGCTAATAGTTAAGTTTAAAAAAAAAAGAGGACAAATAGCAGACTGTACATAGATTTATGTATGTTTAGAAAAGTACAAACTTAGCTCTGTCTAGCTGAATACAAATTTTATAATAATAAAAAGAATATAATGATAATAATAACAATAATGATAATGATGATAATAATAAATTGTTAAACAAAATTGTACTTTTCGGCACGCATTCGTTTGTTCAGATGTCCTTAAGCATACATATAAGCCAGTGAACAAATGACATTTCTACATACCTACAGAAACATTGACAGACTGACTCCGAGACACAGAACAGAAAAAGTAGGACATTTGGTTTCTTGTGGTTTTTTGTCTCTGTCTTCTTCTCTTATTGTCTGTTCACTACAAGTAGCTTTAACAGGTATGCATGCATTCATTCAATTCAGCGCACATATTCACACATACATTGTGCGGACAGTGAGTGATTTCATTTATTTGTCTTCTGTGTATCTTTCGCTTTATTTAGATGTGTTATTTCATTTTATGATGACATTTTACACAAACCTAGGGTAGGCTTTCAAGGTGTCACAAGCGCACTGGATTGATGTAAAGATCAGGTGTCTCCTTCTTTACCTTTTTTTTTCTTTTCCCAAAGCAGGTGTTGTGGAGCGCACATATAATGATACGTATTGATCAGTCCAAACGCTTTGACACCTTCGTGAAACTGAAACTTTGCTGGGTGTTACATCCCATCTTTCTTCCAAGCTGGTGCATGCCACCCAACAAAAATCACCCACACCTGCCACACCCATTCAGGCTGGTGTTGGTGCCGTCACACATATTTCCTGCAGTGTCTGCAGCCTGTGTTTTATTGGCAGTGTTTGTGTGTGTGTGTGTGTGTGTGTGTGTGTGTGTGTGTGTCCATAAATGCATATATTGCATTGTTATACTGAATTACATTACTTTTTTTGTCACAACAGATTTCTCAGTGTGACAGCACGTCACCAAAGTGAAAAAAAAAAAAAAAAATCTGCAGGTATAATTTTTTTTAGTATTACAGAGTATTTTCCAACAGAAATTTTCCAGGGACAACCCTTTTGTTGCTTTTGGCTCTTTCACTTGCTCTGAGTGCATGCTACACGGGACCTTGAATTATAGTCTCTTCCAGCTAGCAAGCCAGTGCACGCGTGCACACACACACACACACACACACACACTTTGTGCAGCTACTATTGTGTTTATGGAACACAAAGACAGATTGCTGCCTAAGTATTATTAACAAAGACCTATGCGACATGTTGGGTGTTGTCATGTTAATGTTGGCTGAACCATTTTGCAGCTGCTGTATGAAGATTGACAGTTTCACCAGCAGCGTTGGTCACAAATGTGTGGGGCATAACGTATTTCCACAAGCTGTTTGAATAATCAATGGAGTTGTACATGCCATGATTTCTCGCAGTCCCATGATTTCTCTCACTGTGAGAAAAATTGTGGATTGCAAGAAAGTGTGGTCGCTCCCCTCCGATGTTTTCTCTCAGCTGCAAGAAAGCATGGGAAATCCCCCATATTTTTATATGAAATATTTCCTTTTTCATCGGGGTTGGTTTCTTGTCTTTTACCAACATCAGTCAATTTGAGAGAGAGAGGGGGGAAAGCCAAAGGAGAAAGAGGGTATGATGACAACGAAAGTCATGACAATGATGGTGATGATAGTGAAGATGGTGATTGTGATGGCACAGTATTACTATTAGGTTAAAAAAATGTGTGCATGTGTATATATGTGTATGTGAGTGGTTTTGTGAGAGAGTGAGTGGGTAAGTGGGTGAGTGAGTGTGTGCGTGTGTGCCTGTGTGTGTGTGTGTGCGTGCGTGCGTGCGTGTGTGAGTGTTTCTTTCTGTCTGTTTGCTTGGCTGATTGATTTGTTCTTCTTCTTTCAACTTCTTTATTTTAAAATAATATTTTCATTAACAAATAGTAAAGAGTGGTAACTATCTCCATTAACAAGTTACACAACTTCAAGTCAGTTCTGCTTACGCTACCTATTCAGCTTGCACACAGGTAAATAAAAGGTACTCATACATGGGAATAAAACCCAGACACTTCCTCAAAAAAAGGAAGCGCCGGGCCTGTCCTTATACCGATCATCTGACATGTACACACAGCAGCAAAGACAGAAGAAATGTGCAAACACAAATAAGCTTTTATTCAAGACTGGCATAGCCTCTTTAATCCTGAACAAGCCACACAGAACACATGGACAATACATAACAAACACATGGTTGCCTCGGTGGTTTTTCAGCTGGAAACGAACAAAGAATTAGGCATGGAGATGAAATGATTAACAAATAGTAAAGAGTGGTAACTCTCTCCATTTACAATATTTTCATGTTTTGAGTGGCCTCTCTGAAACTGCAAATCTATTTTTAGTGCAACCATGTATGTGGAAGGATGCTAACACAAACAGATGAACTTATGAACAAGCATGAAAGGAAGGAACCTTCTAAATAAATGTGACAGAAAAGGTTGCTTCACAACAAAACTTCAAACTATTTGGTACTGTTTTCACACTCCCCACAAAAAGCACCACAGCTTCGAGCGCCTAGGTTACAAATGTGGAGTTGCCTCCCTTGGCGCCGAAAATCATCGAAAAGGAATGTGTCTTTAGAGCACATAAACCCCTTGTGCGACGTGTCCTCGCTGAACAGGGAGGAGTGTCATGTTGTGTGTGAGAGTCCGTGGTTCGATGTCACCGTAACCGACACAGGTGAAAACGAGCGCAAGGGGAATAATTATAATGTCCCTTAGTGCCGTAGGCGGATAGTAGTTTGCACAGGACAGGAATGTCAGACCCCTGCCGGAGTCTGCACTAGTTGGGTCACGGTAAATATGTTATTTAAACGTAATTTTAGATAGAAAATTTCCTTTTCTGTCACATTTATGTAGAAATTTGAATAATTTCGATGTTATTACCAACATCCATCTGGAAAGGTTTGGTTCAAATTGTGGTGTATTATATTTGGTTAGAATTATACACATTGCCTTAATTTTGCTGTTTGTTTTTATTCTGTTTTTAAATTTGAGGTTGATGCATTAAAGTGATCCATCTTATGTGAAATACAATAAATAGATGTCAGTTTCAGTGTCATTACTGTTGATGTCTTTGCTGACGCCACTGTCATTATCATGATCATTGTTGTTGTTGCCCCCCTCTTTCTCTTTCCATTTCTCTCTCCCATTTTTCTCAAAGATTTGCATTTGGAAAAACAAGAAACTAATTCCAGTGATAACGGAAATTTTTTCAATAAAAATAAGGGGGACTTCCACGCGTTCTCACACCTTTTGAGAAAGCGTGGGGGCACCCCCCACATTTTCTCGCAAAGTTAGAGAAAATGTGGGAGGGGAACAACCACATTTTCTCACAATCCCACCATTTCTCTTAATGTGAGAAATTGTGAGATTGCAGAAATTGTTGGCTAACAATCCCAGTTATATTGTATTCTCGATGTTAAATCCTGGATAACATTCAACAAACTAAAGTTAAATGATTACAAAACTGATGCTATGGTTATTTCCTCTGCAAGAATGTCCACATCTACTTATTTTCTTGCCTCTACTGTGGTTGGTGATGCCACAGTTCGGTTTTCTAAATCAGCAAGGAACCTTGGAGTCATTCTTGACTCAAACCTCAACATGCATGCTCAGGTAGTAAATCTGATACGCATTGTCATTTGTGGACTTTGTCGCATCAACTCAATCCGTCAGTACCTTTCTGTTGAAACTACTAAAACTCTTATTTCTGCTGTTGTGCTGTCATGAATCGACTACTGTAATTCTCTTCTCATAGGCTGTCCACGTAATATTCTTCAGCAAATTAAAAAACTTCAAAACAATACTGCCCATCTGATTCTCAGAGTCTCACATACTGATCATATTTCTCCTCACCTCTGCATTGGTCCCCATTGAAGCGAGAATTAGATACAAAGTTGCATGTCTCTGCTATTCTGCTTTCCACTCCGCAGGACCTACATATCTTTCTGATCTTATCAGTGTTTACACTCCCGCAAGAAATCTTCACTCTTCCTCTGACTGTTATCTTTTGAAACTTCTTCGTGTCAATACAAGAACCTGTGGTGAATGTTCTTTCTCCTTTGCTGCTTCTCACATCTGGAACAACCTTCGTCATCATATCCGTGCATCTGATTCCATTTCTGCTTTTCGCTCATCACTAATAACTCATCTTTTTAAGACCTATCTTTTAGCACTCTCAGCTTCCTTGTTCTCCAGCACCACCCATGTCAGCTCACTTTGAATGTATGAAGAGTGGGAAAAGGGAGAGAGAGAGAGAGAGAGAGAGAGTGTGTGTGTGTGTGTGTGTGTGTGTGTGTATACATGTACATTGTTATTATTATTATTGTTAAAGTCTAGAACTACAAGAGTCTTGAGAAAATATAGAACCATTTAAGGAGCTTTTAAAAGTCTTGGAAAAATATGTGTTGCCCTTCAGGGTCTGGGAAAGTTTTGGAATTTTTGATAAAACCCTTGACCAGTTTCAGTTTCAGTTTCAGTAGCTCAGGGAGGCGTCACTGCGTTCGGACAAATCCATATACGCTACACCACATCTGCCAAGCAGATGCCTGACCAGCAGCGTAATCCAACGCGCTTAGTCAGGCCTTGAGGGGAAAAAAAGAAAAAAAAAAAAGAAAGAAAAAAGGTGAATAAATAATAGATAAGCTTACACAAATTAAAAAAAAAAAAAATTATAATGTAAAAAAAAAAAAAAAAGTACCATTACCAGTACCATTCAACAAACTGTTAAATGCACAAAAAATAAACAAACAAACAACGAACAAACAAAAATGATGGAGATTTGAACATAAGTACAAGGATATCCACCAGTCTATTCCATCAGCAGTCTAGCAGACAAATTTTTGGTTCAGTCTGGGTTTAATTTTGGTATGGAATTTTAAAAATCTTATTGTAGACTGGAAAATGTCAGGAAAAGGAAGGAATTTTGTTTGGTCTCATCTGTGTGGACCTTATTAAGTATTCATCATTGATAACAGTCTCTGAAATTCATCACACATTTTGAGATCTGAAAAATGAGATAAATATTCATTTTGCTCTGACAGGGAGACCTGGACAACCCCAAGGTGAATGCCATCTATGTGATGAAAGGATCTTTGGAAGGTAGGTCATCAGATTGTCGAGATGGCAGGGCTAGAAAATCACAGATAATTAATTTTTAGGATGTCTTGCGGACAAGTTCATTACAAAAGATTCTACCTGTCAATGCAAATTTCAACATGGCCTCCCCAGATAAAGATGGCTATTGTAAGAAACTACCAGTAATTCAATGACACGTCAACAGACATTATTCTTTACATAGGTAGTATGTATTACAGGCTGAGGAAAATCGGGCAGGGGATGTAGGTGTTCAAGTGAAAAGAAGAGGAGGGAAATATGATCGGTCTGCACAGTCACCCTTTCACTGACACAGTAAAAAATTAGTTGCCCAGTGGGCAGCTGGAGAGAGCATTTCTACTTCCTGTCGGCTAGAAGGTTTGTATGTCCCAGGCAGTTGGACAGGTAGGTATTTCAAGCCCTGGACAGGTTGTTGGGCAGCATGCTAGATTAGATTTCATCTTCTTGTTTGCCTCTTCACAGTGTAAGTTCAGCCCGTCTTCTCTCCCAAGTCCTGTCTGGAGCCATGGAGCTTGGTGTGCAGTAAGGTTGGTGTCATGAAAGTGTTTTTGTGTTTGGTCTTCGAGACCACAGGAGCAGATAGGAGAAGGTGCCAGCTTCATCTTCCTGAACAGGTGGGCATTGAGATGGCAATGGCTAGTTCATGATCTTATGATCACCACCTGTTGCTAGTGTTCAAGAAGGTGATATGCATCCCTTGTGGTTTTTGGTCATAAAATTGCCTTCACAAGGGTCTTCTCTGTGAAACTGATACTGTTTTCTGGTTGACTTCTTCTTGCTCTGAATTTGGTGAGCTGATCTGCTTCGTTGCCTGGGATTCTGCAGTGGGCAGGCTCCCAGGACTACTCATCTTCTCTTGGCAACTTCTTGTAGTCTTTCCATGAGGTGAGGAAATTTGTCCCCTGCAAGGGACTCCAGAACAGACAGCACATCAGAGAGGAAGACAGCTTGGAGACATTTGCTCTCTGAGTCAAAAACCATGGTGGCAGCCTGCATGAAGGCCTGAATTTCAGCCAAGTAGTTGTAGCAGTGGTTCCCAGTTGGTATCCGTGCTGTGGAGGTATGTCCCTCAGGAGATTTGATGAGTACTCCTGTTCCTCCATCAGTCACAGTGATGGTTGTTGAGCCGTTAGTGAATGCATGAATCCAGGATTCTTCTGGGTATTCTCAGCAGTCATGGCCAGTGTGGGAGCTTGTTTGAATGCAACATCCTGGGTGTGTCCTGAGGCAACTTGAGGAATTGTTGTGGATATGTAGAGATTTTTTTAGTCTTTATTCCATGGCTGCGGCAAGTCAGAGGGATTCAGCTGGCTTGTGGTAGGTGGCACTTGAATTTCTCAGCCTGAGCCATGATCTTTTCGTCTTTCCTCTGGTGGAGGGGAGGTATAGCAGTGACTTGCTCTGTGACCTTGATTGGGGTGAACTGCATGGATCCAGTGATGATCTGGAGGAGATTAGAAATGAACACAGGATGTTTCAGTACTCCAATTTGGGGCTGATGTGTTTGAACAAAACGAGCCAGTTTTGATTATTCATGTGTATGTGTGCGTGTGTGTGCATGTGTGTGTGAGCGGGGAGGTGTGAGAGCCAGGGGGATGGGGAAGGGGGGAGGGTGAGGGGTGGTGGTTACGTTTTAGCATTTGTTATTTTCTGTCTTTTTTTTTATCAAGAAACATGGCATGATTTTTAGATATTTGATTTTTTTTTTGCCAGACAGGGACAGATGAACCATGGGGGACAGCCTTATGAGGGACTCAGAATGAGCGTCATGGAAATAGCGCCACTGAAATGGTGCAGATGATGGGGCAGCAAAAAAAAAAAAAAGAAAAAAAAAAGATATCAGTTTTACCTGTCTAGAGTTCCCCCACCAGAACAGCTGTGTTTTTTTTTTTCAACAGAATATCTTACAATTTCACGCTTATTGGGGTCTTTGGCCACCATTTTTATACAATGTTAAGCCTGACAATCCTCATGCAGTTTCCATCTCATGGTCACCCATCTCAGTCTATGTGATCAGCTTTAGATCCCCTCTGATACTGTGTTCACAAATTCAAATACTCCACTGTTGGCTGCCAATATTTCTCTTTCTGGACCTTGCGCTTAGATTGATCTCCCTCTTTCCCTATACATTTGTTATCGATAATGATTATGATATTAAGTGTTATCATTATTATTATTATCGTTGTTGTTGTTATCATTTACTGATTTACTTTGTTTTAATGTTATGTGTGCTTGTGACAGTTGGGCATGAAAGCTCTTTGATTCATTTCTGCACAAGATGTAAATTTTAATGCTGTGCATTTGTTATTGATGATGATAATAATTATATAGCAGTAATAATAATGATCATAATGATTCTTATGATAATGATTATTATTGTTGTTGTTGTTGTTATTTACGAATGCCTTTGGGCTTCCTCTTGGGGTTTCCTTTCGTCACCCCACAGACGTGCCCAGGCTTCCCCCGCTGCCCAACGGAGAGCCCCCAGCGGAAGAGGAAGATGAGGAGGAGGAGGAGGAGCTGCAGCGTGAGCGTCTGCACAGAAAGGCCTCCTCCAGGCAGCACCGACCCTCGGCCCCAAGGGTCAAGGACCCCTACGCAGGGGACAACACGAGCACCATGCTGCTGCCAGTGTTCATTGCCATCGGGGCCTTCATTCCTCTCCTCTTCTGTTTATGCAAGTTGTGAGCGGGGAGGGGTGAACGGTCAGACACTTGGTGTTACATAGTTTCCTGTTATCGGATGGTTATTTTCTTTGTTTCTTTCTTTCTTTCTGTCTGTTTCTTTTCTTTCTTTTTTTCAGAATCTTGAGAGTTTATTCCTTGAGGGGTGTGCATGTCTTGTGTTATCTGATGGTGGTGGTTTACTCTCCTCTTTCTCAGTTTCTGTCTTTTTTTCTTTCACGGAATCAATCTTTCAGATCTTGTTTCTTGGGGGGTGTACATGTTTTGTGTTATGTGATGTTTATTTATTAACTCTTTCTGTCTTTTTACAGAATCTGGAGAGTTTATTCTTTGGGTTTTCTTTTTTTGTGTGCATTATTCATGTTTTACCATGAAGTTCCAGAGATTTGATTGTTGAGTTCATTGGTTTATTTTTATCTGGTTCAGCTGTTGTTTTGGATTGTTTGGTGTTGATGTTATAACAATGTTTATGGCTCAAAACAAAACCAAAATAAAGAAGGAAAGTAGGTATGAGTTGTGAGGAGTGCGTGTGAGTAGGTGTGATTGTGTGTGTCAAGAGTGATGGTTTGATGGGTCAGATTTTTTTGAATGTCAAAAGGACTGGAAGTGAAAACAGTTGATTGGTCAACAGAACCGTGAGTTCTGCAAACTGTGATGCCGTCACCCAGGAGCTAGGGAGGGAAATCGAATAGGAGAGAACTTTTGTTCATCAGGAAAAACTGTTCACTTCTGTCTCCTCAGCTTGTCAGTTTTTGAACAATTGTTTATCTTGCTTTTGTTGTTGCTTTTAAGTTAAAAAAAAAAAATCAATATTATTTTGTCCCTTTGGAGATTCCTTTCAAGGGTTGAGGAGATATTAACACGATTGACAGATATATATTTTTAAAAGTTTTGGATGGCCTGCATGTATGTGTGTGTTGTGTATTGTGCATGGGTATGTAAATATGGTGTATGTTTCATGCATGTTGTGCGTATGTTTGTGTATATGCTGGGCATGTGTGTGTGTATTTTGTGTATGTATCAGTGTGTATTGTGTGTGTTTTGTGTATGTGTCAGTGTGTATTAGGCATGTGTCATGTGTATGTTGTGTGTGTGTGTTGGCCGGGGGCAGGGGGCATGTGTGCGTGTGTGTTTGTGTGTGTGTGTGTTTTATTAGTGTTGTGCATAAATAGGTGAATGTGTGTGTTCATGCATATGTGTGGGGTGGGTAGGTGACTGGGCAGTGTGTATTAGTGTGTGTGTGTGTGTGTGTGTGTGTGTGTGTGTGTGTGAAGGAGAGATGTCATGAATAGAGTGTTGACTAATGAAGATTAAAAAAAAAAAAAAAAATGAATGGACCAGCTGATACAAAAGAAGCTCAACAGTTATTTCATTTCATGCACTCCGTTCATATCACTGTGTGCAGAAGAGTATTTCTCAGGCTACTGCACTGCCTCTGCTGACCTAAAGACAGAACACTAAGTATGATGGATGAAGATAGGTACACTGTCAGAGTTGAAGAGCTTTTTGGAATTTAATGTGCCTGTCTCATGCTGTTGATTTGATTCTGCACAAAATTCATCACAATATAGATATGATTATAATTGCTAGTAGTATTGTTATGAGTATCATTAGTATTACTATAGTTATTATTATCATTTTTATTATTGTTATTATTATTAATCTCTACAGAAGGCAAAGAGATTTCTTATCCAGTTTGGGTTTATTTTTGTTTTTATTTTTTACCTCACCGCCAAGAGAAGAAATAGGATTTTAAGAGAAGAGAATGACAGTAAAGTAAGTAGGGAGATATTACATGGTAGTTTGCATCATCTCCGTAGTTATGTTCAGTGTTGCAGGCAACTAACTGTACAATGTTGAAAGAAGCACAGTGCTTATGGACCTGATCTGAAGAAAACTGTTCACCTACAGCGGGTAATGGCAGCTTGAAAGATAACAGTTATCAGTTTTTGCTCAGAAGGGCACTGCTCCATGCAGTTATGTTTTGTCAGCGGAATCTTTCCGCGGATTAACTGTCCTGATGTGATCCTCTGTGGTCAGCTGGACTGTAAGCATCAGCTAGTATCAGAATGTCTTTAGGTCAGTGCTGGACAAGGCACAGAAATTCATTCATTGCTTTAAAATTGAAACCTGAAATTAAGTGTGACTTGTAGTGGGTTGTGTAATATAGCTTGGAAAGATTCAGTGTCTTAAATCTACATGGATGGAAATTTGTGGTGAATTATGTGTGTGTGTGTTTAAAATAAGTTCTTTTTTTGTTTTGTTGCTTAGACAGAATAGATAGCTTGTACTGTGCTGGAGAAAATCATTATTATCATATTGAAGGGACAGCAGTTGTCATCACATCTTACAGTCTGAAAGTTGTGGATGTGATGTTTATGTCTGAAATGGGTGTTCTTCTCCCTCAGCTTTGTGAGAAGTCATCGGGGCACCACACAGAAGAACTGTTCACCAGATTCCTACAGGTCTGTCGGTTGTGTGTTAAAGCCTGCGTCTCTGCAAATGGTTTTCCTGTCCATTATGCAGTGTTGTCAGTCCATTGTTTTTTTTTCTTCTGCATTTCCCTCCATCTTCCTCCCTCAACAATTCCTTGGAGGATTGTTTCAGCAAGGTCACTGGATCTTGTTAGGTAGCCACATCAACGTAGATCTGACACTGCCAACAGCAACGAAACAGTATTATTACACAATCATTAGTATCAGCTGAAACTTTTTTTTTTTTTAACATTTATCTTCAACTGAGCAGTTTTATTACATGTTCCTAATATACATTGCTGATGTATGGCTTGGAAAAGAAAACAGTTGTTAATATTCCTACAGTTTGTTGTTTGTTATTTTTTTTCGCTGGTAGATTTCTGCTGTGTACGCAGTTGGCTTTTACGTTCCATAGCAGTATTTTATAATTTACATCATTTTGATTAAGCTGCATATTAACTGCCGTTCTGATTGTGCTGTGTTGTCAAAGTGATTTTGGAGATAGTATATTGAAATATCCCCACTCTGGTATGCTATACATGTCCTGTTTACACCTATAGATAAGTGACTAGCTGTGGAATGATGATGAATTGTGTACCTTTTAAGGACCAGAGTATGAGATATACATTATATTTCATGATAAAAAGAATTACATATGTTCAAAGTGTGTGGAAGCTGTTGACAGGTTGGAAAAAGTCCTAACCTGTGCCATTGGTATTAAATAATTAATCTTAAACTGTGGTGCCATTGAAAATATTATATTTGCAATATTTCATGCGTGTATTTTTTGGTGAAAGAGTGGACCTTCCATAGTCAAAATATTTCCAGAAGTTGTAAGCCACTTGTGTTTGCCATGAACTGAATTCCAGTCTTTTTAAAAACAATATTGTATTATTCCCATGTATTTTACTAGAGATGTCACATAGTATCTTCAGTCTGTATTGAAAGCAGAAGTTTGGTGTCCTTGGAGTGAATGACTGGTTTTCCAGATGGTGAATAGATTGTGATAGAAAGAGTGACTGGTTTGCCAGATGGTGAACAGATGGTGATAGAAAGAGTGACTGGTTTGCCAGATGGTGAACAGATGGTGATAGAAAGAGTGACTGGTTTGCCAGATGGTGAACAGATTGTGATAGAAAGAGTGACTGGTTTGCCACATGGTGAATAGATTGTGATAGAAAGAGTGACTGGTTTGCCACATGGTGAATAAATTGTGATAGAAAGAGTGACTGGTTTGCCACATGGTGAACAGATTGTGATAGAAAGAGTGACTGGTTTTCCAGATGGTGAAAAGATTGTGATAGAAAGAGTGACTGGTTTTCCAGATGGTGAATAGATTGTGATAGAAAGAGTGACCGGTTTGCCACATGGTGAATAGATTGTGATAGAAAGAGTGACTGGTTTGCCACATGGTGAACAGATGGTGACAGAAAGAGTGACTGGTTTGCCACATGGTGAACAGATGGTGATAAAAAGAGCAAAAGAGATGTCTTTCTTTTTGTGTTTGTATTTGACAAAGTTTGGTAGCAGTTGTCACGATCCTCCTTTGAAAAGTGTTTCAAATTTTGCACAGGTTTTGAAATCTTGGGTAGCAGTTGTAATATTCTTCTGTTGAAAACCGTTTCACATTTTACACCAGTTTTGAAATCTCCTTTGGTTGTTTTCTGCTTTCAAATAGTTATCACCGTTCCCAAAGACAAGCGTATGTTTGGAACATGTGAAATGGGGGAAAAGGCCAAAACTATTGTGAGTTTGATCAACATCACTGCATGAAATGATATGGTTGATGGGGATAACCATTGCATGAAAGTGGGGGTAGGGGAGATATCTGACACTACCCTGACGCCACCAGAACAACGCCATGTTAAGATGGGCAGTGAAAATGCCACTTTTTTATGTTGGGTGTCTGTGATTCAAACTCGGGACTTGCAACATTTTTACTTCGAGTTCAGCGATCAACCTGGAATGCCCTTGTGGCCATGTATTAGTAATGAAGTGAACATTAACCTATTTCATCCCAAAGTAAAACTAAGTAATCTCAGTACTCCAGACCAAGTAGCAAAGACTGAAAGAGGGTTAAGTCATGAAAATGATCTATTAAATTTTCTTCCTGAATGGATTGTTGTAAAATTTGGTGCACTTGTTGTAAAGTGATTTCTGAAGTAACTATGTGTATAGTGTAAATTGAATGAAACTGGTTGCTTTGAACTATGACAAACAAAACAAAACAGAACCAGAAGTAGGGTTTGAGGCATGAACTTCTCATTCCATAGTCTCTGTTACACGCTAGCATCACAAGGAACACTGGCAGACTTATTTCCCTTTGTTAAAGGAAGTTAACCACCGAGCTGAATAGGAAGGAGTGGCATCTGCACCAAAATAACAGGCTGACACCCGCACCTGCTGGCCACCATCTTAGGGAGGCTGGCAGCGTACATTTCACTGCTGAACAGTAGTAGAGTGTAGACATTTCCACGAACATGTTTCGTCATTGTTCTGCATTATACTATAACAACAAGGACAGGAAAGTGGTCCGAGCATATGATGGATGCACATTCCACAAGTGAATGCTTATCTGTGCACTTTCTGTTTAAAACAAAACAAAACAAGCAAACAAACTTTGATCTTTGGCATCTCTTCCTCTCTTATGATGATAATGTTAATAGTGTGTGCGTGCGCACGTGCATGTGTGTGTGTGCCATAATCTCTCTCAGTCTTTGCCCACCTCCCTCCCTTCAGTCTTCTTCACAGTTAGCACTTTACAACTGAGTTACCAGTTTCTCTGTCATTCTCTCTCTCTTTCTCAGTTCCAGTTTGTATATATTGCCCAAGGTAATTTTCATCTACAACAAAATTGCCAGCTCAGTTAGAGAGACTTAAAGAATGAGGCATAGAGACATGATCGCTGGATTAAAAAGTGCCAATGGGCAGGTGGTTGCTTCGCTTAAGATGGAGGCCAGCTGATCCGCAGCCAGCCTCTCAATTTCCACTCTTTCTTGTTCAGCTTGGTGATGTTAGACAAACCATTTTTTGGCATGTCTTCCTTCATGATTTTTTTTTTTAAATTACAATTTTTTTTTTTAGTTGTGAGCATTCATTGATTTTACCAAATTTGTTTTACCTCTCTTTCAGTCCTTCTGCCTCTGACATTTATTTTTTGTTATTTCTTTGAATGCAACACAATTTACAAAAATTTTTTTTTGTGTTTGTTTTATTTGTTTTATTTTGATCTTTTTTTTTTTTTTTTTACCACAACTAAATCAAAGATCCGAAGTGTCCCGAAACCTGGTAGAAAGATGGATCTGAAGTGATATTAAGTGTCTGGACTTTGAACGTCAAAACTTTCGCTGCAGCAAAGTGAATATTTATGTGGCAGGCGTGAAGGTCTGACAACGAACGACTGGACTTCTCACAATTTGTTCTTGGCAACGCCTTCATCGTTATTTAGAAAGGGATTTTCCCGAATAAGTTCCCATATGCGCATGCGTGTCAGCTGCTGCATGTATTGAAGTTTACCCTTGGTTTGTTCAGCCTGGAGTTCATTGGTTTCTTGTGTCCGGAGGGCATCACTAACATGTGTGATCGTGCGGCATGTACAGGGTGATTATGTTTTGAAGCACCAGTGTGTGTGTGTGTGTGTGTGTGTGTGTGTGTGTGTGTGTAATTTTTGTGTATCATGTTTCTTTTTGTTGTAATTTAATGAAAAGTACAATAGAAATGAACTTAATATCATTTTTATTATTATTGTTATTATCATCATCATTATTATCATTATCATCATTATACACTTCTAGAAGTACTTAACAAAAATAAACGCGCTGTTTGTCTTACAAATTCTGGGCGTACGGAGTATAGTCTAGTGAAATTGCAGGACTAAATTTCATCCGTTTTCAGACTTGGCATAAACCTAACACATGCTTGTCAGGCCTTAAGACTATACAAATCTCATTAAAGAAGCAACAATAACAACAACAACAAAAACTAAAAAACAAACAAAAAAACAAAAAATCCACCGTCTTGACTATTGGTTTGTCAAGTTTGAGTTATGTAAAGCATGCTGCAGACTGAAGTGAAGTTATGTAAAGCATACTGCAGACTGAAGTGAAGTTATGTAAAGCATGCTGCAGACTGAAGTGAAGAGGAAAAACAACAGACATTGTAGATGGACATTACTGGAGTTTTCTTCCTTTAATTTTTTTTTCTCCATCGTTTTCATTGGTTCAGGTCATACTGCATGCTTACCATGCATTCGCCATGGTTTTGCCACCTGAGTACATGTCGTTCTGATTATACAGTTAGTAGATATTGAAACAATTGCTTGCGGTTCTTTGCCTTAAAGAACACATGAAGTAACTGTCTCGGTGTGTCTGCTTTGTGAATGTGAAGTGAAACTATGTGGGATGACTGTGACTGGAGTGAAACTATGTGGGAATCTGTGAAAGTGAACTGAAACTCTGTGGGATGTCTGTGACTGTGAACTATTTGGGACATCTGTGACTGTGAACTGACACTATGTGGAATGTCTGTGACTGTGAACTATGTGGGATGTCTGTGACTGTGAACTATTTGGGACATTTGTGACTGTGAACTGACACTATGCGGAATGTCTGTGACTGTGAACTATGTGGGATGTCTGTGAATGTGAACTATGTGGGATGTCTGTGAATGTGAACTGACACTGTGTGGAATGTCTGTAACTGTGAACTATGTGGGATTGACACTATGTGGAATGTATGTGACTGTGAACTATGTGAGATGTCTGTGAATGTGAACTGACACTATGTGGAATGTCTGTGACTGTGAACTATGTGAGATGTCTGTGAATGTGAACTGACACTATGTGGAATGTCTGTGACTGTGAACTATGTGAGATGTCTGTGAATGTGAACTGACACTATGTGGAATGTCTGTGACTGTGAACTATGTGAGATGTCTGTGAATGTGAACTGACACTATGTGGAATGTCTGTGACTGTGAACTATGTGAGATGTCTGTGAATGTGAACTGACACTATGTGGAATGTCTGTGACTGTGAACTATGTGGGATGTCTGTGACTGTGAACTATGTGGGATGTCTGTGACTGTGAACTATGTGAGATGTCTGTGAATGTGAACTGATGCTATGTGGAATGTCTGTGACTGAACTATGTGGGATGTCTGTGAATGTGAACTGACACTATGTGGAATGTCTGTGACTGTGAACTATGTGGGATGTCTGTGACTGTGAACTATGTGGGATGTCTGTGAATGTGAACTGAAACTATGTGGGATGTCTGTGACTGTGAACTATGTGGGATGTCTGTGAATGTGAACTGAAACTATGTGGGATGTCTGTGACTGTGAACTATGTGGGATGTCTGTGACTGTGAACTATGTGGGATGTCTGTGAATGTGAACTGACACTATGTGGAATGTCTGAATGTGAACTGTGTGGGACGTCTGTGACTGAATAATGTGGAATGACTGACTGAACAATTTGGAATGTCTGTGAATGTGAACTATGTGGGATGTCTGTGACTGTGAACTATGTGGGATGTCTGTGACTGAAGTGAAGCTGCAGGATATCCGTGAATCTGAACTGAAACTATGTGGGATGTCTTTGTGAAGTGAAACTTTGTGGAATGACTGTGACTGTGAACAATGTGGGATGTCTGTGTCTGTGAACTGAAACTGTGTTGGATGTCTGTTAATGTGAATAGATACTCTGCGGGATGCCTGTAAATGTGAACTGTGTGGGATGTCTGAATGTGAACTGACACTTTGTGGAATGTCTTTGAGTGTGAACTGTTTGGGACATCTGTGACTGTGAACTATGAGGGATGTCTGTGACTGTCAACTATGTGCATTGTCTGACTATGAACCATGTGCAGTGTCTGTGACTGTGAACTATGCGGGATATCAGTGAATGTGAGCGAGCCTAACACTGTGTGGCATATCAGTGAACATTGATAAAACTATTGTTGGATATTTGTGAACATGAACTGAATCTTTGCGGGATATTTGTGAATGTGAACTTGATCCCATGTGGTATATCTGTGAAAATGAATATCAAAATGTTGCATAATAAGAGCTTGTGTATGTGGTGGAGTGTGTATTAGAATTGTCAGTCTGTCCAAACCATTATCAATTGCATCTCATTTTGTGCCTACAACTACTGCAGTGATGTTGTGAGAGGAGGTTATTCGTTATTGGGTGTTGGTTTTTTTGGGGGGAGAGATCTGAATTAAATGGACTTTTCAAACTTCTCGTTGATTGATTCCTTTGGGGGTTGTGATGTTGTGTGTTTATTACCATCTGTGTGTGTGTGTGTGTGTGTGTATGGGGGGAGGGGGATGGGGGGGGGGGGTGCAAATGTGTTTATAATGTGTGTGTGTGTGTGTGTGTGTGTGTGTGTGGTTTATTATGGTACATATACATACATGTGTAGTGATGTGTATGTGTGCATGTGTGTGTGTGTGTGTGTGTGTGTGTGTGTGTGTGTGTGCTCATCAATCATGCAGTCTTAACCAACTTGCTATCCTTCACTCAAAAAAACAACAATCAAACACCAAAAACCATATGCACACACACACACACACACACACACACACACATTACTACTTGACATTTGGGACACAAGCAGCATTAATCAATTAACTCCACAAAACTCTTGCTGTTACAAACAGAGCATGATAAATTTACAAACAAGATAATAAGAAATAAAAAGTATATTTAAAAAAAGAAAAGGAAAAAAAAGTGTACATGTGCAGGCATGAACTGAGCCCTTTGCTTTCTTGCCACCACATGACACATTTACTTTGTCACGTCACCGCAGTGCTGCTCCTTTGCAACTTTATCAGTGATTGTGTATGTGTGTGTACGTGTGTGTGTGTGTGTGTGTGAAGGATGCATATTTTTTTTTAAAAGTGTTAATTGGAATTATCATGACTTAATTTGTGCATTCCTCAGCACTTCGATACTCACAAGTCTTGTTGACCTTTTTTTGGGGAAAAAACAAAACAAAAACAAAAAAACAAGAAAGAAAAAGAAAGTCCAACTGTGCGACATTCTGTACACATATAAGTGCACAAGTACTGATGAATGTACCGTTGTAGATAGCACAATCAAATGCCGACTGATCCAGTGAAGTGTGAGACTTTATTTACGTGAGTGCATATATATATATATATATATATATATATATATATATTTCAAAATTATAATTCTTTCCTTCTCTTTTTAAGAAAGTCTCTTGACCTATCGTATGTAGCGAAATGATTGTACAGTGCGTGTGTGACGCTCGATACTCATATTATAAGTGCACAAGTACCGAAAAATGCACCGTTGTAGAAAGCCACACACGCAATCACACACACGATTCGCCGCAACTGAGGCAGAGAAGTGTGATCTGTGAGCATGTATATAATTTTATTTTCTTTCTGAGAATATATCTGGACAAGTCTCATCGAATGTTATGAAATGATTGTCTGCTGAGTGAGGTAAGTTCCTGTTCATGGGGCCAAACTTTCCGTGCACAGTTGAAGCGATAATACCAGAAGTTGATGTGACGCATTTCCTGTCGGAGATTTTTGGGGCCAGTGTCGGTGGTAATCAAGAAGAGGCAACAAGAAAACATGGCGGCACAGTCGTCGAAATTAATGTCAGTTCGTGTTCATTCACTATACCACTTTTTGTTTGTGTGCTTACACTTGATTAGAAAGGCGGATTACACACGTTCCCACGAATTCTTACATGCTTGCATTGTAAACGAATTTGTCGTTTATGAAATAGGGGGCCATAAATAGGTACAATAGTTAGGATACATAAAAAGTGTGATACAGACACACATATCCGCGTTTACATTGCTTTAGATCGGACACACATGTACGGTATGCTTGTACCAGCGGATCACATGCAGCACAGATTACAGAAGCTACTCCTTTTTCACCCCGAACCATCCGTGACTGGAATGCCCTCCCTGCTGAGACCGTCCAGTCCCCCTCCTTGGACACCTTCATCCCCAAGGTGTCCAGATCACAGTGAACACTGAACCCCTCTGCCCCCCCCGCCACCCCCCCTCTTTTTTTCCCCCGGTGGCACGACGATTTGCGGGCTTGCAGCTTCACTTAGGTTGCCAGAAGGCCTGAGTGCAGCTCCGCATGCAGTTAACCGTTTGGGCCAAAATTATTTCCCCTCCCTTTCTTCTCTCTCCTTCTCCACGCTGCGCACCTCCCCACATGTCAATAATAGCCGGACGAACGGCTGATGGACATTGCAGGATGAAGAAGAAGAAGTATTGTATTATCTGACCTCCTGAGTTTATAACTTAGCATTTGGATTTTGGCTAAAACCCACCATGCCCTGTTCAATCAAAATTACATCATGCTTGTGACCTTGAACATTGACCTCTGACCTTGTCCATTTATTTGGATTTTGTTCAAGCATGAAAAGATAACCCTGACCTATCTTTGTCCCAAGTTTGATGAATATTGTGATGAAGATCTTTCTTGGGTATACAGAAACGTTTCCTATCAATATCACACTCATAAAAATACCAGTTTGTGACCTTGACCTTTAATCTGGTCCTCTTTTGAAGTTCTGTTTGAAACATGCTGTGTCTATGACCAGTCACAATACCAAATTTGATTAAGATTGGATGTAAGGTAAGGTCTCGATCAATATTTTTTTCCCATGCTGCAAAATAATGACCTTGACTTTTTACCTCACTATATACCTCTATCATATATGTATGAATTCAAAGCTCATATTCACACCAGGTTTAGTTCTTGTGGTGCCACAAGAAGAAGCTGAGAGATGTGGGGGTAAAAATCCCAGTCCACACGTGAAGGGGATTTGAACCTGTGGACACTCGCTTCCTGATGAGGTGCATAACCTCTGGGCCACTGCTCTTGACACACACACACACACACACACACACACACAAACACAAACACACAATCAAACACATGATTATTACATTGACTTGCATGTGAGCATAACCCCCCCACCCCACCCCCAACCTCACACCCCCAAAAAAGAAAAAGAAAAAAAAAATCCCCAAAACATTTAACATTGAAATTTGATTGTCTCTTTAAGTTTTGTAGGTGTAAGTAGAACTGTATTAAAATGAAATATGTTTGGAATGTTACTTGTGTAGCATGTAGAAGTCACACAACAGTTGAACACACATCAATCTGCCACATGCTGAAATACCACATTCCAGTTCTGTCAGCAGCTTCAGTGTCATCAATAAAGATACATATGGGCTAGGATATATATATATATATATATATATTTGTGCACACATCTGCCCACATAAACATAACACACACACACACACACATGCAAACACTCATGTGCAGGCGGACACACACACACACACAGACATATAAAAGAAGTCAACCTTTTTGAAAAGATAAAAATGCATACGCTGAGCGCACAGCTCCTCTCTACCTCTCTGCCAGCCCTTATTTTAGTTTCAAGGTGTTAAAGTGTACAGACCTGATCCATTGTATTGTATTGTATTGTATTGTATTTCTTTTTATCACAACAGATTTCTCTGTGTGAAATTCGGGCTGCTCTCCCCAAGGAGAGTGTGTCGCTACACTACAGCGCCACCCATTTTTTGGTATTTTTTCCTGTGTGCAGTTTTTTTAAAAATGTTTTTCTTGTCAAAGTGGATTTTTCTACAGAATTTTGCCAGGAACAACCCTTTTGTTGTCGTGGGTTCTTTTACGTGCGCTAAATGCATGCTGCATACGGGACCTCGGTTTATCGTCTCATCCGAATGACTAGCGTCCAGACCACCACTCAAGGTCTTGTGGAGGGGGAGAAAATATTGGCGGCTGAGCCGTGATTCGAACCAGCACTCTCAGACTCTCCTGCTTCCGCAGACGCGTTACCTCTAGGCCATCACTCCACTATATCTATCTGTCTATCTATATATCTATCTATCTCTCTATATATATCTCTATATATACCAATCTACTAATCTGCTTACACAGACACACACACACACAAGGAGCAAAACAAAACAGCACTAGCATGTGTTGTTCTTTGAATTTCCTCTCATAGAAACCAGCCATTCCAAAATGACTGATGTGGATTATTTTCTACTCATGTTTTGAACTTAAAAAAAAGAAAAAAAAAGAAAAAAGAAAAAATTTACAGGTTGTTAATTTTTGTTCTTTTCTGTTATTTTTCAGTGTCTGTTGCAAGAAGCTGCCAGTCAACACCTTCATCAGCCCTGTTCACACAGCACACCAATTACATAAAACTGAATCTGAACCTGTCGCTCACTTGCACATACCTTCCTACAGACAGACAGATGGACATTTATTTTGATTAGAGTGGAAAAAAAATGTTTAACTGAAGACTATTACTACTATATTAGTAGCACACACACACACACACACACACACACACACACACACTATCTTTATCACTGAAAGTGATTTTTTTTTTCATGCATCAGAGTGAGACTACAACTGCTACTACTACACACAAATATCAATAAACTTAAGATGGCTACCACAGCTACAATACACACACTAATACAACCTTAAGCGGAAAGACGTTAGATTGAAGACCACTTCTACAAATACCACCATTACACACCAAAGTTATTAAATTGAAGATTACAACTTCTACGACTGCAACACACACGCACTGTAATATAAAGTGGAAAGACATTAAAGACCACTACTACTAATATGACACAGTTATATAATTAAATTGAAGACTACTAAGTACTATTGCTACTACTATGGACAATAATATCATTTAGAGTGGAAAGATGTAAAATTGAAGACAGTTACTACTACTACTTCTACTGCACACACACACACACACACACACACACACACACACACAAACACCACCACAAACTCCACCAACAAACTCACAGAAGACACCATCACTACCACCACCGCCACTGAAACCACCATCACCACCGCCACGTCAAAAGATCATCACCACCACCACCAACCACTACCACCACCTCTCCACCACCACCACCACCAGCCTGACCTCCTCCCTCTGCTTCCATCCACCCTGGATGTACAATGAGGGAGAAGGGGAAGGGGAGTGAGGGGGAGGTGGAGGAGGGAAGTGCACTTTCTGGTCCCCCCCTCCACCACCACCACCACCACCTCCACAACCCCCAGGCGGCGGACTCTCACTCCCAGGACTGCCCCCCAGCCGCGGGGGGGAAGACGTGTGCGGTGTGCGGGGACATAGCCCTTGCCCACAACTTTGGGGTCCTCACCTGCGAGACGTGCAAGGCGTTCTTCCGCAGGAACGCTTTGAAGCCTCGGGTGAGTTACTTTCACTTTGATTTGATTAATTTCAAAGTGGTGTGGTGTGGTGTGGTGTGGTGTTGGGTGGTGTGGGGTTGGGAAGGGTGGGGTTGGGTCGTTGGTGTGGTTTTGGGTTGGGTTGGTTAGGGAAGGGAGGTGTGGTGTGGGTGGTGTGGTGTGGGGTTGGGTTGGTTAGGGAAGGGAGGTGTGGTGTGGGTGATGTGGTGTGGTGTGGGTGATGTGGTGTGGGGTTGGGTGGGGTAGGGAAGGGTGGTGTGGTGTGGTGTGGTGTGGTGTGGTGTGGTGTTGGGTGGTGTGGGGTTGGGAAGGGTGGGGTTGGGTCGTTGGTGTGGTTTTGGGTTGGGTTGGTTAGGGAAGGGAGGTGTGGTGTGGGTGGTGTGGTGTGGGGTTGGGTTGGTTAGGGAAGGGAGGTGTGGTGTGGGTGATGTGGTGTGGGGTTGGGTTGGTTAGGGAAGGGAGGTGTGGTGTGGGTGATGTGGTGTGGGGTTGGGTGGGGTAGGGAAGGGTGGTGTGGTGTGGTGTGGGGTTGGGTGGGGTTGGGTGGGGTAGGGAAGGGTGGTGTGGTGTGGTGTGGGGTTGGGTAGAGTAGGGAAGGGTGGTGTGGTGTGGGTGATGTGGTGTGGTGTGGGTGATGTGGTGTGGGGTTGGGTGGGGTTGGGTGGTGTGGTGTGGTGTGGGTGGTGTGTGGGGTAGGGTTGGTTAGGGAAAGGTGGTGTGGTGTGGTGTGGGGTTGGGTAGAGTAGGGAAGGGTGTTGTTTGGGGTGTGGGGGGGTTGAGGATGGGTGAAGTGGGTAGGGTGGAGTGGGGGGAGGGGGGGGTTGGGTGGGGTAGGGAAGGGTGGTGTGGTGTGTGGGGTTGGGTTGGTTAGGGAAGGGTGGTGTGGTGTGTGGGGTTGGGTGGGGTAGGGAAGGGTGGTGTGGTGTGTGGGGTTGGGTTGGTTAGGGAAGGGTGGTGTGGTGTGGGTGGTGTGGTGTGGTGTGGGCGGTGTGTGGGGTTGGGTTGGTTAGGGAAGGGTGGTGTGGTGTGGTGTGGGTGGTGTGGTGTGGTGTGGGTGGTGTGTGGGGTTGGGTTGGTTAAGGAAAGGTGGCGTGGTGTGGTGTAGTGTGGGGTTGGGTTGGTTAGGGAAAGGTGGTGTGGGTGGTGTGGTGTGGTCTGGTGTGGGTGGTGTGGGGGGTAGGGTTGGTTAGGGAAAGGTGGTGTGGTGTGGGGTTGGGTAGGGTAGGGAAGGGTGTTCTTGGGGGTGTGGGGGGGTTGAGGTTGGGTGAAGTGGGTAGGGTGGAGTGTGTGTGTGGGAGGGGGGGGTGTGGTTTTGGGTTGGGTGGGGTAGGTAAGAGTGGTGTGGTGTGGTGTGGTGTGGGGTTGGGTGGGGTTGGGTAGAGTAGGGAAGGGTGTTGTTTGGGGTGTAGGGGGTTGAGGATGGGTGAAGTGGGTAGGGTGGAGTGGAGGGGGGGGGGATTGGGGGGGGGTAGGGAAGGGTGGTGTGGTGTGTGGGGTTGGGTTGGTTAGGGAAGGGTGGTGTGGTGTGTGGGGTTGGGTTGGTTAGGGAAGAGTGGTGTGGTGTGGGTGGTGTGGGCGGTGTGTGGGGTTGGGTTGGTTAGGGAAGGGTGGTGTGGTGTGGGTGGTGTGGTGTGGTGTGGGTGGTGTGTGGGGTTGGGTTGGTTAGGGAAGGGTGATGTGGTGTGGTGTGGGGTTGGGTCGGGTAGGGGTATTGTTGGGGGCATGGGGGGGTTGAGGTTGGGTGGTGGGTAGGGTGAAATGGGGGGGGGGGGGTGTTGTTTGGGGTTGGGTGGGGTAGGGAAGAGTGGTGTGGTGGGGTGTGGGTGGTGTAGGGAAGGGTGGTGTGGAGGTGGTGTGGTTTGGGGATGGGTGGGGTAGGGAAGGGTGGAGGGGGGTGGGTGATGTGGGAGGGATGGGGTGTGGGGTGGAGGACCTCTTTCTCGGTGGGGCAGGGTGGAGTGGGTCGAGGAGGGGGGGTGTGGCTTAGAGTTGGGTGGATTGGTATGGGATGGGGCAGGGTAGAGTGAGTGTGGGGCAGGGTGCTATGGTGCAGAGTGCTATGGTGTGGAGTGGGGTTGAATGGGGTGGGGTTAATTAATTATATTGCATGTCAAATCACCATATGAAAAATTTGCATAGTTGTCTTTTTTCTTCTTCTTCTACTGTGTTCGTGGGCTGCAACTCCCATGTTTACTCGTATATACACGAGTGGGCTTTTACGTGCAAGATTGTTTTTAACCCGCCATGTAGGCAGCCATACTCTGCTTTCGGGGGTGTGCATGCTGCGTATGTTCTTGTTTCCATAACCCACCAAACGCTGACATGGATTACAGGATCTTCAACGTGCGTATTTGATCTTCTGCTTGTGTATACACACGAAGGGGGTTCAGGCACTAGCAGGTCTGCACATATGTTGTCTTTTAATGTTATCTTTATATCATCTAAAAACAGCTTGTTAAATCACCTAAAACAAAAACAACAACAACCAAAAAAAGAATTGCTTTGTTGTCTAATGTTTTCTGTTTATTTATAACTAAAGTGATGCATAGTTTTGTTCATTTTTATACACCATGCCCCTACAGGTCAGGTGGGGGGGGGGGGGGGGGGGGGCGGGGGGGGGGGGATAGAATAGAATAGAATAGATTTTATTGTCATGAAACCGTAAGGTTTATAAGACACAAGTGCAGTGGTAAATGAATGAACGAATGAAAAACACACAATTAATCAATCAGTTAATGCAGTAAATTGCAGCAGCATTCATAAACAAATTTTCCCAATCTTGTTTGTATATATTCATCATCTGTTAGCATCACCTGACTAGGAATATGTCCTGTGTTATTCGAATTTTGAATACCCTTTAAAAATTGTTGCCTTAAGGTTTTATATTTAATACAATGATCAAGAAGATGGATTTCGTCTTCCAGGATGTTACACTTGTTGCACAATCTGTCTTCTTGTGGAATATTTAAATATCTACCTTTCTCAATCTTTAGGTCATGCGCGCTTATTCTGAGTTTCGTTAAAGCTAGTCTGTGTTTTGTATCTGATATATTTAAAAGATAGCTTTCAATTTTGTACTCTGCTACAATCGTATTGTAAAATTTTAGCTTTAATGTTTTTTCTCTTTTATCTTTCCAGTATTTGATCTATTCATTTTCTAATTTTTTTTATACATGACGTATTTCAGTCTATGTACGCTGAATGTGAATTGATTTTTCCAAATGTGATCAAGGCCTGTAATTTCGAGTATCTTTTTAACAAATATCAACCATGGGGTGGAGGTGTCACAGGATGACATTTTTTTGTTTCTCACAGAAACCACGCTGCACCTTCAGTCAGCAGTGTGTGATAGTGAAGCAGACACGAAGGCATTGCCCCGCCTGCCGCCTGGACAAGTGTCTGGCTGTGGGCATGAAGCCTCAGATGATTCTAGGTGAGTGTGTCTAGTGTAGTGTTGTCTGGCGTAGTGTAGTGAAGTGTAGTACTGTGGTGTAGTCTTAGCGGCATGCTGTGCAGTGTATAATGTGGTGCGGTGTAATGTGGTGGCGTGCAGTGTAGATAAATGTAGTGTAGTGAGGCGCATTACCGCTGTGTAGTCTAGTGGCATGTAGTGTAGTGTATAATGTGGTGCAGTGTAATGTGG
Organism: Babylonia areolata; assembly: GCF_041734735.1. NCBI lineage: Eukaryota > Metazoa > Mollusca > Gastropoda > Neogastropoda > Buccinidae > Babylonia > Babylonia areolata. Next base: position 34,601,572 of record NC_134887.1, on the reverse strand, counting down.
TGGCATGTAGTGTAGTGTAGTTAAATGTAGTGTAGTGGAGTGTAGTGTAGTGTAGTGAAGTGCAGTACTGCAGTGAAATCTAGTGGCATGTAGTGTAGTGTATAATGTGGTGCGGTGTAATGTGGTGGTGTGCAGTGTAGATAAATGTAGTGTAGTGAGGTGCATTACCGCTGTGTAGTCTAGTGGCATGTAGTGTAGTGTAGTTAAATGTAGTGTAGTGGAGTGTAGTGTAGTGAAGTGCGGTACTGCAGTGAAATCTAGTGGCATGTAGTGTAGTGTATAATGTGGTGCAGTGTAATGTGGTGGCGTGTAGTGTAGTGTAGTTAAATGTAGTGGAGTGTAGTGTAGTGAAGTGAAGTACTACAGTGAAATCTAGCGGCATGCTGTGTAGTGTATAATGTGGTGCACTGTAATGTGGTGGCGTGCAGTGTAGATAAATGTAGTGTAGTGAAGTGCATTACTGCTGTGTAGTCTAGTGGCATGTAGTGTAGTGTATAATGTGGTGCAGTGTAATGTGGTGGCGTGCAGTGTAGATAAATGTAGTGTAGTGAAATGCAGTACTGCAGAGAAATCTAGTGGCATGTAGTGTAGTGCATAATGTGGTGCAGTGTAATGTGGTGGCGTGTAGTGTAGTGTAGTTAAATGTAGTGTAGTGAAGTGTAGTGTAGTGAAGTGCAGTACTGCAGTGAAATCTTGTGGCATGTACTGTAGTGTATAATGTGGTGCAGTGTAATGTGGTGGCGTGTAGTATAGATAAATGTAGTGTAGTGAGGTGCATTACCGCTGTGTAGTCTAGTGGCATGTAGTGTAGTGTATAATGTGGTGCAGTGTAATGTGGTGGTGTATTTTTGTATTTGTATTTGTATTTCTTTTTATCACAACAGATTTCTCTGTGTGAAATTCGGGCTGCTCTCCCCAGGGAGAGTGCGTTGCTACACTACAGCGCCACCCATTTTTTTGTATTTTTTCCTGCGTGCAGTTTTATTTGTTTTTCCTATCGAAGTGGATTTTTCTACAGAATTTTGCCAGGAACAACACTTTTGTTGCCGTGGGTTCTTTTATGTGCGCTAAGTGCATACTGCACACGGGACCTCGGTTTATCGTCTCATCCAAATGACTGTGTAGTGTGTAGTGTAGTGTAGTTAAATGTAGTGTAGTGGATTGGAGTGTAGTGTAGTGAAGTGAAGTGCAGTACTGCAGTGAAATCTAGTGGCATGTAGTGTAGTGTATAATGTGGTGCAGTGTAATGTGGTGGTGTGTAGTGTAGTGTAGTTAAATGTAGTGTAGTGGAGTGTAGTGAAGTGAAGTGCAGTACTGCAGTGAAATCTAGTGGCATGTAGTGTAGTGTATATTGTGGTGCAGTGGAGTGATGGCCCAGAGGTAACGCGTCTGCCTAGGAAGCGGGAGAATCTGAGCACACTGGTTCAAATCACGGCTCAGCCACCGATTTTTCTCCCCCTCCACTAGACCTTGAGTGGTGGTCTGGATGCTAGTCATTCGGATGAGACGATAAACCGAGGTCCTGTTTGCAGCATGCACTTAGCGCACGTAAAAGAACCAATGGCAACAAAAGGGTTGTTCCTGGCAAAATTCAGTAGAAAAATCCACTTCGATAGGAAAAACAAATAAAACTGCACGCAGCAAAAAAAACACCAAAAAATGGGTGGCACTGTAGTGTAGCGACACGCTGTCCCTGGGGAGAGCAGCCTGAATTTCACACAGAGAAATCTTGTTGTGATAAAAAGAAATACAAATACAATTACAAATGTGGTGGCATGAAGTGCAGTGTAGTGAAGTTAAATGCAGTGTAGTGCATTTTGGTGTGGGGTAGTGTTGTGTAGTGTCATGTAGTGCAATGTAATGTGGTGGCGTGTAGTGTAGATGTAGTTTGGAGTAGTGCATTTTGGTGTGGTTTAGTCACGGGCGCAATAGCCAAGTAGTTAAAGCGTTGGGCTCTCAATCTCAGGGTCCCGGGTTCGAATCTCGGTGACGGCGCCTGGTGGGTAAAGGGTGGAGATTTTTTCTGATCTCCCAGGTCAACATATGCACAGACCTGCTAGTGCCTGAACCCCCTTCGTGTGTATGCGCAAGCAGAAAATCAAACACGCAAGTTAAAGATCCTGTAATCCATGTCAGCGTTCGGTGGGTTATGGAAGCAAGAACATACCCAGCATGCACACCCCCGAAAGCGGAGTATGGCTGCCTACATGGCGGGGTAAAAACAGTCATACACGTAAAACCACACTCGTGTACATACAAGTGAACATGGGAGTTGCAGTTCATGAACGAAAAAGAAGAAGAAGGAGAAGAAGAAGGTGTGGTTTAGTGTTGTATTGTGGTGTTTGGTGGCATGTAGTGTAGTGTAATTTGGTGTAGTGTTGCAGAGTGTAATTTGGTGTAGTAACTGGTATGTTGTTGTGTAGTGTAACTGGTGTGATGCGGTGCATAATGTTGTGTAATTTGGTGTGGCAAGTGTACCAGTAGTTTAAATTGTAGTTTTTGTGTTGTTTAATTTGGTGTGGCATATTGTTGTGTCGAGTAATTTGTTGCAGTGTTTAGTGCAGTTTGGTGTTGTGTAGAGGTGTTGTATTGTGTAATGGATGTGTGTTGTGGTGTAGTATAATTTGGTGTAGTGTGGTGTAATGTTGTGCAATGTGGATAATTGTGTGTGTGTGTGTGTATGTGTGTGTGTGTGTGTGTGTTTGACAAGAGTTTATTACACAGCCTGTCTTTCCAATGTGGTGAGTGAATCAAAAAAAAAAAAAATCTTAAAAAAACAGCAACAGCAAAAAGTTGATGTCTGTGTGCAGATGATGAGGCCAAGAAGGCGAGGAAGGAGAAGAGACAAGAGAAGCGCCGAGAGCGAGAGCAAGACCAACACATGGCTGAAACAGCCTCTGACGGCGCTCCCCCTCACCACCACCACCACCACCACCACCAGCAGTCTCCATTGCCACAGTCGTCCACCGGCACCGAAGCAGACCTTCTTTCTCAGTCACCTGCGGCCGTTTCGTCCTCAGCACCTTACGGGTCCCGGGGGTCCTCGGATCCCTTTTCTCCCGACGTGTTCTCAGATCCTCACTGTTCACCGGAACTGCCCACACAGGCGTTTCCATCCTCAGGGCTGTCGACGCCATCATCGTTCTCTGCGACGTCAGACACCCAGCTTCCCCCCACCACCACCCCCGCCACTGCTGCTGCCTCTCCCTCCTGCCCCCTGTCCTTCATTGACGCTTTTCTTCAGCAGACTCTGGACGGCTCCAGCCCTTCCAGCTCCCAGTTCAACCTGGACTGCCCAGTGGCCGTGCAGTACTGGGCATGCCCCAAGCCGGAGGTGACGGTGCTGGAGTCTGCGCCACCAGCTTCAGCTGTGCTCTGCCAGGCGTCCCCTTCAGGAATGTTCGGAGGAGATTCCACCACCTCCACCACCACCACCACCACCACAAAAAGCATGGCCACGTCTGTTGTTGTTAGCCAAGGGCATGCAAGCGCGGTTCAAAAGGTGGTAGGGGAAACGGGGTGCCCCACCTGTGGAGGGGGTGGTGGGGTGTTCCGGCACGTGCTGCACGAGGACCTGCCCTCGGACATGCAGCAGTACTGGTCGCTGAGCCAGGAGGAGCGGCTGGAGCTGACCCACCTGGCCATGGCCTACCAGAACACCATGATGAAGCTCTCGGAGCGACAGCCGGGGGTTCCGGCGGGCCGTCTGCCCAGGCAGCACCGCGTCAGCCTGCAGGAGTACATGACCATGCTGGACAAGGTGCTCCACCTGTGCGTGCGCTTCGCCAAGCAGGTCCCAGAGTTTGCGCGGCTCCAGCAGGCCGACCAGATCTCCATACTCAAGGCTTCCTCCCTGCACAGCTACGGCATCGTCATCGCCGCCATCTTTGTCGTTGAGCGCAACGTTTGGCTGACAATGCTAGGGGAGGTGGCCGAGGAGCATTTGCCACCAACAAGACCCGGCGTCTCCCCTGACGAGTTTATGGTCGAGGTGACGAACTTCTGCCGCCGTTTGAAACTGATCGCCAAGAACGACATCACCCTGTACTCGTTGCTGCACTGCATCGTGCTGTTCGACCCCAGGGAGCGGGGCGTGGATGACCGGCAGTGGATCAACCGCTTCCGCGACAAGTACGTCATCCTGCTGAAGCACTACCTGGAGTCGGAGTACTCCTTCCAGCACGCCGACCGCTACTTCAGCGTCCTGATGGATGTGCTGGTCACGCTTCACTCGCTGGGCAGCCAGGAGTCTCACTTCCTGAAGCAGATGAAGATCGAGAACCCGCAGCCTTTGACAGCGGAGATGCTGCTCACTGACTAAAGAACTCTGTGTGTGTGTGTGTGTTGTGTGACAGAAAGTTTAATAATAATAATAATAATAATGGATACTTATATAGCACACTATCCAGAAATCTGCTCTAGGTGCCTTACAAAAACGCTTTTGTTAACATAAAACATTATATCTATGTTACATACACACACCAAAATGTGACTGCACACACACACACACACACACACACACACACACACACACACTGCATACATACATTTTAACATACATGTGTATCTAACAGCTATCCTAACACATATGCACACATAGGCAGGCACAAACTTACATAAACACACACACACACACACACACACACACACACACACACAATACACATTCATATACATGTAGGAAGTTATATACACATACATATGTATACACACATAGTCAAGCACAGCTAACGCAAAGGAAGTGGACCTGCCACAATTGAACTTATTGCTGAGGGAAAAGGAGAGTTTTGAGACGAGATTTAAAAGATGCGAGGGAATCAGAATGGCGGAGGTTATCAGGGAGCTTGTTCCACGTCTTTGGCGATTGAAAAGAAAACGATATGTGTCCATAGGTCTTATTTATGATGTTAACCAAAAAAATTCCCCAACAAAAAACAAACAAAAAACGCAGCAAAAAGTGGTGTTTCAAGTCATAAGTCAGTAGCCAGAACACTCAGTCAAAAAGTGAGAAAATGGCCTGGAGATATTACCTCTCTAAATCAAGTGTGTGATTTTTCAGCATTCCACAGTCATTTCCCTTCTATGGATGTCATCAGTGATGTCACTGTGACCCTGAGTTCAACGGGCACAGCAGTCAAGGAGTTGTTCATACTACGCACAGAAGAGTGTGTGGACACTATAGACACAAGAGGTTTCACGGTGTGGATACCATAGACACAGAGGATGTGAATGCAAAAGAGACAGGCTACGCTAGACACAGGGCTCACACTGTAAATTACTGACACTACTGACACAGAGGGTGTGTGGTATGAGTGCTATAGACGCTGAGGAAAGAAACATGGAATGAATTCTGTCTGATTCGGATTCGTACACACTGCCGACTGGCAGGGCCGAGAAAACACGGATCGCGTCGAGTGCGTTCGTGGATCGATAAAAATGACATTAAAGGTAACACTGACCTGAGTGTGTGACCACAAACCTCTAGAAGTCATCAGAGGAGGTGGCGGAGGTCTGGAGTCGACCGGAGGGAGCGGAGTTAGTGGAGGAGGCGGTGGGTTGGCGTTGTTGAGAGGGCCAGGAGTAGAGGGCCCAGAGTGTCAGCGAATCGATTGCGATCGCGCCTTAATTTTAGCACGATTGCCCAATCGAGCTACATAATTATGTGACCTGATTGGAGACATAATTTGACAACAAACAAGAACGCCAGAGAATCGACAGACAGGCAGAAAATACGAAAAAACTTAGCCGTGTGAAGAGCACAGGAACAGGAGTCATAATGGCTGCCGGAAAAGAGGAATGTCAGACCCCTGCCGGAGTCTGCATTTTTAAAATTTTTATTTGGGTCACGGTAAGTATGTTATTTAAACGTAATTTTAGATAGAAAATTTCCTTTCGGATGGTTTATTCAAAAAAGGCCTTAGCCCCTTATGAAGGGGTGGTGTGTAAACTTATTTCGAAAACATTATGACATACGGTATATGATAGCAATAAACAAAACAATACTAGACTGATAATCAGGAACAACTAAATGACCGGATTTTGAATGCTTTGTGTAGATAAGTTGCAAACCGTCTGACTTCTTCTCCACGACGTGACGTCATAAGCAAAACTAGTTTAAGCATAGAAGGCTGAGAGTAATATTTCTGGGGTATGAAATTATACCTTAGTTCACATAACTTTGGACAACAAAACATGAAATGTAATTCGTTTTCTTCTGCATTTGTGCACAATGGACAAATAAGATCATGATCACTATGCTGTGTGTATCGAAAATGATGAATTGCAATATCTGAAAGCCCAAACCTAAATCTTGTCATGACATATTTTAAATGTTTTGCCAAATTCATGGATAAATACGTCGGGACACAATGTAATGGGTGGTGTGGTGACTTGAATGAATTCTGTCCAGCCACAGAGAGGGTGAAAAAGAGAGACACAGTTCATGGTACAAACGAAGATGATTTATACTGTGGATACTATCTATAGACACAAAGGGCTCAAAGTGTGAATGTTATAGACGCAGGGTTCATGGAATGAATACTACAAACAGGGTTCATAGCGTGAATGCTATAGATGCAGGGTTCATAGTGTGAATTCACCAGGCACAGAGGGTTCATGGTGTGGTTTTTCTAAACATAGAGGGTTCATGGTGTGAAAGCTATAGACACAGAGAGTTCATGAGCACTCACTTGGTTTCCCGGTGCCTTCGCTAATTGAGCAGAAGGTAAAATTTTAAACAACAGTGGCTTTTGAAGTCCTGTGCATGTGTTTGAGCATGAGTTACTGGACTTGTTTATTGTTTAACGTTTATTGCTTATAGCCACATTCCCATGGCTATATTGTATTGTATTACATTTTTGTCACAACAGATTTTCTCTGTGTGAAATTTGGGCTTCTCTCCCTGGGGAGAGCGCAACGGCACAATGCACTGTGTAGAGCCACCCATGTTTTTTTGTGCTTTTTTTTTCTGCAAGTGTATTTTTTTTCCTATCATTAAAAAAAAAAAAAAATCTGTTTTCCTGTAGACTGAAACTCTTGAGTTCATTTTGTGAAGACAAGACACACCAGACCTTGAATGGACAGACGATGTAAGAACACGTTTCTGCTTTCGGGTGATGCATTGTCTTTGTCATGTGTGAATGGTTTGAGAGTGGATCAGAGTTGGGACTCAAAGCCTGACTAAGCGCGTTGGGTTACGCTGCTGGTCAGGCATCTGCTTGGCAGATGTGGTGTAGCGTATATGGATTTGTCCGAACGCAGTGACGCCTCCTTGAGCTACTGAAACTGAAACTGGGACTTCTGATCCACTGATCACCAGTGACCAAGGTTTGAGGCCGTGTTTTGGCATCTGGTGTTTTGTCCTTGGGAAAGGCACTTTGATTGTGATCCTCACCCCACCCGGGTATGAACGGGTAGCTGACTTCGGTAGGGGATGGCTGAAATTGGGAAAGAGAAGAATTGCACCCCCCGCCTTCCTGCGCTGAGTTCCAGACACTGGATATGAATTCAGCCATGGAACACATTGTGCCGTCTTTGGATGTGAAGGACCGCCTGGACAAACCAGCGGCTGTGGCAAAGTGATCAAAGCGTTGAGGACTTACAACTCGACTGGGAGGTCATGGGTTCACGCCCCATCAGAGGTTGGGATTTTGTGTGGCCATGGACCAGCTCGTACCAACAGATGAGAGTGCTGTGGGTTCTTCTTTTTCTTCTTCTTCTGTGTTCGTGGGCTGCAACTCCCATGTTCACTCGTATTTACTCGAGTGGGCTTTTAAGTGAATGACCGTTTTTATCCCGCCATGTAGGCAGCCATACTCCGTTTTCGGGGATGTGCATGCTGGGTATGTTCTTGTTCCATAACCCACCGAACGCTGACATGGTTTACAGGATCTTTAACGTGCGTATTTGATCTTCTGCTTGCGTATACACACGAAGGGGGTTCAGGCACTGGCATGTCTGCACATATGTTGACCTGGGAGATCGTAAAAATCTCCACCCTTTACCCACCAGGCGCCGTCACCGTGATTCGAACCCAGGACCCTCAGATAGAAAGTCCAACGCTTTAACCACTCGGCTATAGCGCCCGTCGTGCTGTGGGTTCAAATGGGAAGACACAGATCACACTGTCCAGCATCATCCACTTCACGAATGCGTCTTTTTGGGGAGTGGTGGTGGTGCTCAAATTTCTTGACCAACGCTTCATGTGTCTGTGTGATTTCTAAAGCCTGGTTGATGCTAGAATATATTATGAAAGGAAATGTTGAGAGCAGCATTGCCACACAATTCCCAGTCAGCATCGTCATCATCTCATTGTAACATTTTAACTCACTCAGTACGGACAGTCCTCTCTTCTCCTCTACACAGACCCCTCGGATGTCCAGTGGGTGTGTGAATGACCCAACCTTTAGCTTCTGTCGTCAGAATTGTGGTATTCTTTGTCAACATTCACCTCTTCAGTATAAGAGCCTTCCACTTGCAATATTTTGATGGTGGTAATTGGGGTGAAACGCTGTTAACGTCGTCTCTTTCGCCGTTCGTATGGAGAGAGTTAACAGAAACAAGGGACTGGAGGCAAAGCCCTTATAATTTTATGGCTTATGTGTAAAATTTTCTTATTGATTGAAAATAGGAAAAAGACAAACTGCTAAACTAAAATGTTAGAATGACTGCTTTTTTTGTCAATGTGTAAGAAAAAGTGCTGTCAAAGTTTTGTGAAAAGAAATAAAAATGTAATATTAAAATGATTGTTTCTTGTGCTTTTTCTGGAAGTGCATTGCCATCATAACTGGAATGTGTGCAATCCTGGTATGTCCCTGTGCAGTCGGATGGACTTAAAACAACAATGTCAAATCAGATTGTGTGAACTACACGACAGATTTCTCTCTCTCTGTTTTTAAGCCAAAATTGGTGTTGACAAGGTATTTTCAGATAAAATTATTTTGCAGAAGTTCGACACACACACCTGAAACATTATATTACATAGACTCACTTTGTTCACACACAGGAGCCAAACGTGTCTCATAATTGTGTGCCTTTCATGCGCTTTTGTCATGCTGACATGATGATTATTATTAAAGAATATGATTGTTGTGTTGACCTACAGAACACGACGCGTTTACAATGCCATGTAGAAGATGTGAAACAGAACAATGCTCAGTATGTCTAAGACAAGTGCACTTACACACAATCCCACAGATACCCAGGCACGCACACACACACATGTATTAAGGTGTACACATTGAGAACAAATACTAACAATGACACACAGTTTAACTCACTCAGTACGGCCAGTCCTCTCTTCTCCTTTACACAGACCCCTCGGATGTCCAGTGGGTGTCTGAATGACCCAACCTTTAGCTTCCGTCGTGAGAATTGTGGTATTCTTTGTCAACATTCACGTCTTCAGTATAAGAGCCTTCCGCTTGCAAAATTTTGATGGTGGTAATTGGGGTGAAACGCTGTTAACGTCGTCTCTTTCGCCGTTCGTATGGAAAGAGTTAAACAACACAAAGAATGAATGTTCACCCTACCACCCATACCCAACTCGCCAGCACTCACCGACCTGACTGTCTCATGGTAATTTCATACAACTTTCACAATATGATAAAGAAGAAAATGTTGAAAAAAAAGAAGTATTGTACTCTGTTACAATTTTGTCACAACAGATTTCTGTGAGTAAAATTCGGCTGCTCTCCATTGGCAGAATGTGTCGCTTTAGTGCAGCACAGCTTTTTTGACTCACTTGTGTAAACAAAGTGAGTATGTTTAAACCCAGTGTTCGGTTGTGTGTGTGTGTGTGTGTGTGTGTGTGTGTGGTAAACTTTAACATTGACATTTTCTCTGCAAATACTTTGTCAGTTGACACCAAATTAGGCATAAAAATAGGAAAAATTCAGTTCTTTCCAGTCATCTTGTTTAAAACAATATTCCACCTCTGGGATGGGCACAAAAAAACCCAAAAAAATGAAGCCTAATTATATGCAAACTGCATTTACTGTTATATTTATATTTTTTGTATTCTCTAAACTTGGCACTTTGATCTGATATTCTGACCCAACAACAAGAGCAGTCATTATTATCATTTTTTGTTCAAACAGGAACTTCTTTTGCTAAGCATGGAAGTTTTATTTATTTTGCAAACGTTTTGGTGCAGATAGTAAAAAAGGGAAATTACTCTGTAATTAATGCTAGGGGACTTAATTTGCTTTAAACTGATCTTTGTCATCTTAAACATTACATTTTGAAATTATACTCAATACATAAAAAGCTTGGATTAAATTTTTTTTTTTTAAAGTGTATCACAAATGAGTCTTGAAGGCCTTGCCTCTCTTGTTTTTTCTTCTGCCCATAAGCGTATTTGTTTTCAGTCATATGGATTTTGCGAAAGAATTTTGCCAGGAACAACCCCTTTGTCTCAATGGATTATCTTACGTGCATAAGTACACACGGGATTTCCGTTTGTCATCTCACCACATCCTAATGACCAGCGTCAGTCCAGACTACCGCTCAAGGTCTGGTGGAAGGGGAGAAAGTTCTGGTGTGTTTATGTATTTTTCTCGCTTATCCTGTGGACGTGGTGTTACCTCTAGGCTGGCCATCACTCCACACACACACACAAAGATGAGATAAAAAAAAAAAAAAAAAAGAAAAAAAGAAGAAAAATAATACACTTGAACACCCCCGCCTCCTCACCCGCGCGCACTCCTTCAAAAAACAACAACAAAACACGACCAGCAAAATCGTATAGTAAAACATATACATACATGACCTCAGTTTCACCAAATGTCACGTTCACACACATTTATCAGATTCATACCGTTTTGCACCAATAAAAAGAATAACACAGCACGTGTGTAAAATGAAATTTTAGGTAATCTTTAGAAACTACCTGTACGTGTATCCGCATGTATGCTTGCGCGTGTGTGTGTGTGTGTGTGTGTGTGTGTGTGTGTGTGTGTGATAGTACGTGTGTGCATGTATGTGTGTGTGTGTGTGTGATAGTACGTGTGTGTGTGTGTGTGTGTGTGATAGTACGTGTGTGCATGTGTGTGTGTGTGTGTGTGTGTGTGTGTGTGTGTGTGTGATAGTACGTGTGTGCATGTGTGTGTGTGTGTGTGTGATAGTACGTGTGTGTGTGTGTGTGTGTGTGTGTGTGTGTGTGATAGTACGTGTGTGCATGTGTGTGTGTGTGTGTGTGTGTGATAGTACGTGTGTGCATGTGTGTGTGTGTGTGTGTGTGTGATAGTACGTGTGTGCATGTGTGTGTGTGTGTGTGTGTGTGTGTGTGTGTGTGTGTGATAGTACGTGTGTGCATGTATGTGTGTGTGTGTGTGTGTGTGTGTGTGTGTGTGTGTGTGTGATAGTACGTGTGTGCATGTGTGTGTGTGTGTGTGTGATAGTACGTGTGTGCATGTGTGTGTGTGTGTGTGTGATAGTACGTGTGTGTGTGTGTGTGTGTGTGTGTGTGTGTGTGTGTGTGTGTGTGTGTGTGTGTGATAGTACGTGTGTGCATATGTGTGTGTGTGTGTGTGTGTGTGTGTGTGTGTGTGTGTGTGTGTGTGTGATAGTACGTGTGTGCATGTGTGTGTGTGTGTGTGTAATAGTACGTGTGTGCATGTGTGTGTGTGTGTGTGATAGTACGTGTGTGCATGTGTGTGTGTGTGTGATAGTACGTGTGTGCATGTGTGTGTGTGTGTGTGTGTGTGTGTGTGTGTGTGTGTGTGTGTGATAGTACGTGTGTGCATATGTGTATGTGTGTGTGTGTGTGTGTGTGTGTGTGTGTGTGATAGTACGTGTGTGCATGTGTGTGTGTGTGTGTGTGATAGTACGTGTGTGCATGTGTGTGTGTGTGTGTGTGATAGTACGTGTGTGCATGTGTGTGTGTGTGTGTGTGATAGTACGTGTGTGCATGTGTGTGTGTGTGTGTGTGTGATAGTACGTGTGTGCATGTGTGTGTGTGTGTGTGTGTGTGTGTGTGTGATAGTACGTGTGTGCATATGTGTATGTGTGTGTGTGTGTGTGTGTGTGTGTGTGTGTGTGTGTGTGATAGTACGTGTGTGCATGTGTGTGTGTGTGTGTGTGTGTGTGTGTGTGTATGACCGAGACATAACACTTTTTGTCAATACGAAACCCTGGAGACGTTTCAGAACATGAAGTAAATGTGTGTAGTGACGCTGCCTGACAGACTGACGTCATCATTACGTCATTTTTTTCTTCCTGTCTGTGGATTTCCCTTTGTTTCCTCCTCCTGTTCTTCTCGCCTCTTTCTCTCTTCTCCCCCCAGCCTCCCTCTGTTTCTCTCTGCTGAATACAGTACGATCAAACTGATGATGATGGTTGTGATGACGATAATGATGGTGAAGACATGGATATTCCACTGTTAAAGGGAAGTAATGTCTAACAAAATAGTCCCTTCCATGTTAGACTTACAGTTAAGTTGCTCCCCTTCGTACGTGTGTCGAGCAAAGGCTGCTTGCAGCGTGCAAAACTGAATGCTGATTTTTTTACATTTAACTCTCTCCATATGAACGGCGAAAGAGACGACGTTAACAGCGTTTCACCCCAATTACCATCATCAAAATGTTGCAAGCGGAAGGCTCTTTTACTGAAGAGGTAAATGTTGACAAAGAAAAACCACAAGTCTGACGATGGAGGCTAAAGGTTGGGTCATTCAGACACCCACTGGACATCCGAGGGGTCTGTGGAGAGGAGAAGAGAGGACTGGCCGTACTGAGTGAGTTAACATTGTTGTTTGTAGTCGTAGTCCAGTCACCCGTACAAGGCGGATATCAGGACTTTCAAAACTAAATGAAAACTCAGCGGCATTAAACACGACATTTGGTCACATAAAGAAATCTTGTAAAAGAACGCAGTTTATGACATATTATAGCCATTTAGCTGTTAAGGGCTATTTCTGTACAAACCCAGGCTGTGCTCAGGACGTCAGTCCTTATGCTTAGTTCATCATCTCCAGATTATAACAAAAAGATCGTGAAAAAGAGTAAAGAATGCTTCAAAGACAGACAAAAGTACAATACTTTGAAAAAAAAAAATCGATATTAATATATATATATTTTTTTACAGGTCAATAACACTGCAGAACTTAACAGCTAATACCCACCCCAGTGTTTACAATATTCTCACCTGATCATACGAGCAAAAAGAGCACAGGTATGTACTACATCATAGACTGCGGAAAAGAGATAGAAAAATGTGTCAAGACAAGCTCGCTAGAAAGAAAGGAAAGGCAGAAAAAGCAAATAGTCAGGAGGGAAAAAAGCAGAATAAATAGAGATCAATAGAAAAAGAGGAAAATTCTAGCATAGAATTTCCAGAAGGAAGGGATGGTGCTTACATACATTATGATAGCCAGTTTTGTTCGACTATGACCATCAGAACAGCGAAGGAAGCAACTGCCTTTCCAACTATTTGACTGAGGCAGAATTTGATTTTTGTGGAGAGTGGCTTGCCCAAGTTACATCCCCTCTCTCTGGGCCAAGAGGGCTTTGGACAGACGGTGTTGGGATGGTCCACATGCAAAGATCAAAAAGCCCCCGATGCTGCAGCTCAAGGAGCCAATGCTATCTTGCCTCCTAATTTAACTCTCTCCATACGAACGGCGAAAGAGACGACGTTAACAGCGTTTCACCCCCAATTACCACCATCAAAATATTGCAAGCGGAAGGCTCTTATACAGAAAAGGTGAATGTTGACAAAGAATACCACAATTCTGACGACGGAAGCTAAAGGCTGGGTCATTCAGACACCCACCGGACATCCGAGGGGTCTGTGTAGAGGAGAAGAGAGGACTGGCCGTACTGAGTGAGTTAATTAAGAGTCAAAGTCCTTCACAAAAGACTATATACCCTACGCAGTAAATGAATTTCAACGATGCTCTTATACTAAGCTGTCAATCATCTAAAACCAGAAGTAAGAGGGGATCAAACTATGGGCAAAAACAAAAACAAAATCGATAGGAAAAACAAATAAAACTGCACGCAGGAAAAAATACACACACACAAAAAAGAAAATAAAAGGATGGCGCTGTAGTACAGCGACGCGCTCTCCCTGGGGAGAGCAGCCCGAATTTCACACAGAGAAATCTGTTGTGATAAAACAAATACGAATATAAATACAAACAAATAGGACCAAGAGATTGTAATTAACCAGTTTTGGATTCTGGTATCATGATTCCAAATCAACCTGTACAAGTTTACTTAAAAAAAAAAAAAAAAACTTTCGCCGCAGGTGTACATGCAGGGTATGTTCTTGTTTCCACAATCCACCGAACGCTGACATGGATTGCAGGATCTTTAACGTGCGTAACTGA